>NC_062282.1:158313090-158913090 GCF_902655055.1 Lutra lutra | reverse complement strand
TGGTAATTGATTCTTTGAATGCACTGTTGGATTCCATTTGCTAGTATTTATTGAGAATTTTTGGAACCATATTTATTTGGGTTATTGGCCTGTAGTTTTCTTTTTTAGCAGTGTCTTTATCTGGTTTTGGTACCAAGGCAATGCTCGTGCCATGGAAATAATTTGGAAGCTTTTCTTCCTTTTCTATTTATTGGAATAGTTTGAGATAATAGGTTTTAATTCTTCTTTAAATATCTGGTAGAACTTGCCTGGCTCTCTTTAAGTCAGTGGTATTTATTTTTCATTATTCTCTTTCTCTCTCTTCATATTCAATATGTAGACTTAATTTCTAAGTAGAGCTCAGAAAGATTCCTCTGGATTATTATCTCATTGTGGCACAAAGTTGCTTTTATAATGTGGCACAATAGTTGACATAAGACACTGTTAATTCAGTTTTTGTTCACTTTCAAAACATATATTATCTGAAATCTCTAATATTCTCAGTTTCTTTGCCTCAAAAAATATACCTACATTCTTTTTTAGTTTACTTTTTAACAGATAAGACTGAAAGGCAAATGTTAATTCAGTTTTCAAATCAATTTGCATTTGTATGGGAATACAGTATTATGCAAAAAGAAAATTATTCTTAGCTTCAAATGCCTTACTCTGAACATTAGCATAATGTATAATAGTGAATGTCATGAAAAAACTACTATTCAGAAGATGGAAACTCTAGGCATGATTACCTAAATTCAAACACAATATTCTTATCTTCTATTATTTGGCATGTTACAGCTTCCAGTTGTAATGTGATTTATCTCCTTCATCTGAAGAAAAGCAAAAACCACCCAAACAAAAAATAGCAAAAACAACAGATGAGAACCACATTAGTGGCTTAGTTTCTGTTTTACATATCCTTCATACTATATTTTATTACAGTTGTGCATAAACGTACAATCATCCCAAATTTATTGTCGTTCAATATAAGGAAGGCAAGTCATGAAAAGTGAATGAAATGAAAAGAATGTAAAAATATACATCTGATGCTGATTATGCAGAGATTTCCCATCTGGCTGTTTTTATAATAGACAAAGCTTTTATATCCACATTCCTTACTCAAAAGAACAGATTGGTAAAAGGTAAACATAGAAATGAGAGTTTGAAGGGATTTCCATGTCAAACATAAGCTTCTTTAATTGAGCTTAAACATAAAACAACATTCTTCCATGTCTTTTCTGTATATCTTTATGTGTTCACTGAACTAAAATATTTGAATGAATAATGAAGAAAACATTACCTTTTAATCTGGATAAATAAATAACTCAGTGTTTTCACTTAAGGGGTTTTTAAATCTCTGAATACAGGTAGAATGCTTATCTGAAAATATAAAGTGTCTGAAAATAAA
Organism: Lutra lutra; assembly: GCF_902655055.1. Classification (NCBI taxonomy): domain Eukaryota; kingdom Metazoa; phylum Chordata; class Mammalia; order Carnivora; family Mustelidae; genus Lutra; species Lutra lutra. The sequence goes on along the minus strand of NC_062282.1, from coordinate 158,911,706 downwards.
TGTGGTCTTTCTTGTTGTTAATTATTCACAACTGTCAAGGGAATGAGATTTTTATACTTCACAAAAATTTACCCACACTGGGAACATAATTGTGATGTTCATTCATCTTGATAGTACCACATTAATCATTCCTAATATTTATACTGACCTTCTTCAGCTAAAGGTACCTTAACACTGGAGATGGCCAAGCCCACCACTGGTTTGACAGACTTCATCCTTGTAGGATTCTCAGAGATTCACAAACTTCAAATCTTACATGATATTCTACTCTTATTGATCTACTATACTCTAATGGGAAATACCCTCATCATCACCATAACCTCTCATGACAAGAATATTTTCACTCTTATGTGCTTTTTTTCCCTCCCACTTTTAGATACCTTTTAAAAGATGTCGCTATACCCAAACGTATTACTAATTTAACAGCATAAAGCAGGACAAGCTATTTTCTGTGATGTGTCACAGAGCAGACTTGATGCTTTAAATGCCATTTTCAGAGCTGTTCTTACAGTGATGCCCTATGACCTTTATGTGGTCATTTGTCATCACTTGCACTATGAGGGCATCATAAACAAGAAATTCTGTGTGCACCTATCAGCAGTTTATGGTTCAGTGGGGGCATAAGTGGGAATATGTACACCTTCTTATTAAACTTATTCAACTTCCTCTTAAAGTAATTTTTTGTGATGTTTCTTCTTCTATATAGATCTCATGCTTTGGCACACATATTACAAATACTGTTAGAACTGTCATATTTCCTAGGTCTTGGTGTTTTCTTTCCATCATAATGTTCTACCCTTATGTATGTTTGGCTGTTCTGAGAATCTCATTATCACAGTATGTATCAAAAGCCTTCTCCACCTATCTACTTCATCTATTAATTACAACCTTATTTTTCTCCACTGTCAGTGCACTGTATTTGAGGAAAGGTCAGATATTCCATTTCTTATGGGTCTCTTTTTTTCTTTTCTCCACACAGTGCCTTTCCAACTCTGAAACCTATGATCTATAGCTTGAAAAGTACAGATATAAAGGATGTTTCAAGAAATGTAATTTGGGGCAAAATCTTTTCATATTGTAATTCTTGTCTGGTCTTATGTGCAATATCTTCTATTGTACTTAGTAAGATTTCGAATAGATATGATCCATCATTTCGATTAACCTAGCTGGACAACAAATGAGGAACAGGTTTGTGTGTGACTATGTGTTAAAATTGATCTGTTTCCCATCCAAGTACTAATAGTGATATGAAGGGATACCTGCACCCCAATATTTATAGCAGCAATGCCCTCAATAGCCAAACCATGGTAAGAGTCCAGATGTCCAACAAGACATGAATGGATAATGAATAGCTGGTCAATATATACAATAGAATATTATTCAATCATCAGAAAGAATGAAATCTGGTCATTTTCCATGATGTGGAGGAAGTTAGAGTGTACTAAAGTAAGCAAAATAAGTCAGGGAAAGACAAATACCATATGATTTCACTCATATTTGAAATTTAAGAAAAAAAAAAAAACAGATGAACAAAAGGTGAGGGAAGAAAAGAAGTCAAGGGAAGTAAACCTTAACAGACTCTTAACTCTTGAGAACAAACTGAGGGTTGATGGAGGGAGGATGGGCTAAATGCATGATGGATATTATGGAGGGCTCTTCTTGTGATGAATAATGGGGGTTATATGTAAGTAGTGAATTACTAAATTCTACTCTTGAAACCAATATTACTCTATTTGTTAATAATTGGAGTTTCAGTAAAAACAACACACACAATTGAAAATAAAATAAAATATTTTATTTTATATTTTATATTTATTTTATATTATATATATCTATATTTTATATATATTATAATATTTGTTTTATTGAAAATAAAATAAAATGAAATATTTTATTTTATTTTATTTTATGTTCAATAAAATCTAATCAATCACTTTTGTGTTTAACAACTCTTTTTGCAGTGCGCCTGGGTGGCTCAGTGGGTTAAGCCTCTGCCTTCAGCTCAGGTCATGATCTCAGGGCCCTAGGATTGGGACCAACATCGGGATCTCTGCTCAGTGGGGAGCCTGCTTCCCCCCTCTCTCTATGCCTGCCTCTCTGCCTACTTGTGATCTCTGTCTGTCAAATAAATAAATAAAATCTTTTTAAAGAAAAGCAATTATTGTTGTTGGTGTCGTGCCCACAATATCTTTGCTTATCCTCAATTTTTGGTTATGTTTCACTTGGAGTGTCCTAGAATTTTTATAATTTCTTTCTCAAGTTTATATCTATTATTAATCTTGAAATACTTCTGCTTACTGTAAGAGGTAAGGATTGGAGTTTTTTGTATCAGTATCCAGTTATAAAACTATTTTTAAAAGATTTTATGTATTTATTTTAGAGGGATTAAGAGGAGGAGCAGAGGGATAGAGAGAGAGGGAATCTCCAGCAAACTCCATGCTAACTGTTGATGCTGATGCAAGGCTTGATTCCAGGACCCCAAGATCATGACCTGAGCCAAAAATCAAGAATTGGACACTTAACCACCTGAGCCATCCAATTTCCTCTAAATGAATGGGTGAATGAGTGAATGAATGAATGAATAATAAATTTAAAAATTCTTTTTTTAAAGGTTTTATTTATTTGACAGACAGAGATCACAGTAGACAGAGAGGCAGGCCAGAGAGAGAGGAAGGGAAGCTGTTTCCCCGTTGAACAGAAAGCCCAATGTGGGGTTCGATCCCAGGACCTTGGGATCACAACCTGAGCCAAAGGCAGAGGCCTTAACCCACTGATCTACCCAGGTGCCCCTAAATAAACATATTCTTAACCAACTGAGACATGCAGGCACCCTGGGATTGAACCCTGAATCAGGCTTTCTGTTTCTCCTGCTCCCTCTCCACTTGTGCTATCTCTTTGTCAAATAAATAAATAAAATCTTTAGGAAAAATATATTCTGCTTTCCCCACAGTTTTTTTTAAATTAATTTTTCTTTAAATATTTCCTTCTTCCAGGACATTTATGTTGTTATATTGTTTTGTAAACTTTTCTGCACTTAAATACTATACTTCTTTCATTGCTCTGACATTATAGTATGTGTTAAAGTTAGGTATGACAAGTTCTCAGTTTTTACTGCCTTTTTTTTTTACAATTGTTTTTACTCTTTTTAGTACTTTACATTTATAGAAGGCCTGTGTTTCTGGGCTTTAACCATTACACGTGTTTATTTAGAACATTTTTATTATTATTTGATCTACTCTGCTGTATATTCTATTTCCTTGTCTCAACATTCCTATTTTCTGAATTGCTGCACTTCTTTATTTTTTCTCCCTTTCCTTGATGAGTTAGAGGGAGTAGTTTAGAAAGATTGCCATCTTCTTAGCTGGAAAACTCTGGCACACATTTCCCCTAGAAAGCAGACTTTTAGGGAAGTTTCTGTGTTTCATAATGATTTCTCTTCCTTTCTCCTTGTTGTAGCCAAATAAAATGTTTTCTTGGATAGTCTCTATAAGTACTTTGTGAGATTATTTGAGATAATACCCTTAAAAATGTAGTTACCCTTCCTTAGAATGTTGTTCTCAGGAGATTGTCTCATGTGATATTCCACACTGATCTTTCAAAAAATATATATCAAAATTACAATTTAAATGTTTTTAACATCTGTGGTTTTAATGTGTTCTTCAGATAGATCTTGGCTCTGGATTCACTTGTATTTAGAGATTTTGGTGGCTTTTTGTGTGTTTATTTTTGTTTGTTCTTGTCTTGAAATCTTAGTTTTCTGTTAGGTCAAAGAAATTGTTCACTTTTTCATGTCAGCTGTTTCTTATTTTAAGGTAACAATTTCTAAGCTCTTTACATATTGTAGCTCAAACTGGAAGCCCATAAGTTTTATTATAAGATTAAAATAGTAAAATAGTGAGGTACTTGTGCAAGATTCACCAGTTGAAAAGTGCAGTAAGGTGGACTAAGAGATGCCTACACACACACAAACACACACACACACACACACACACACACAGAAGTTCTAAGAGAATGTTGACAATGCAAAAGAGAAACAATAACATTTTCAAAAAGTGATTCTGGATTACACACACACATAAACTATATATATATATATATATATATATATATATATATATATATATATTTTATATCCAAATTTGAACACCTTAACTCATAGTTAACAGTGAAAATATTTGTTTTCATTATAAACAAGGCAGAATGTCCACTATCTGCTTTTTAACATGTTTTACAATTATTTTCCAAAATAATTCAAATTAAAAAATTCCACAAAATGGAAATAAATCAGTAAACATATATTTTATTTGCTAATATGATTATACACTTAACATATCAAAAAAATCAAACAAAACCCAGTATTGAAACTGATATAAAAATTAGAGCCATTCCTTTTTGATTGTTTTGTAAAATATTTTAGTCTTGTCCAATGGTTGAATATTGTCATATTTTAGCTTTATTTGACACTTCAGGATTGGATGGATTTGCAAACATCCATAATATGGAAAATATATAATTTTTCTACAGCATCTACATTATTTCTTAAACACAGAATTATATACTTTAAAAATTATATGGTAGCAATTGTGTTAAGATAGAGTTCATTAATTTTCTTGCTACACATGAAAAGATAATTTAGTGAAGAAACTATCAGTAGTCATTTCAGTCACAAAATGAAAATGAAAATGAACAACAATTAATAAAGTCATTGGCTTATCTGTGTTTACATGAAAGCCTGAAAAATAATTTCTTTTGAATGGTTTTCCTAAGAACCCCTGTCAGCTTACTGTTCCTTAGACTATAGATGAAAGGGTTTAACAAAGGAATAATCACAGTGTACATGACAGCTGCTGCTTTATCTCTTTCAGGTATCTGGGAATTGGAGGGACATAAATAAACACCAATTATTGTACCAAAAAACAAAAGGACAACACAGATGTGAGAAGAACATGTGGAGAATACTTTAAACTTTCCTGTGGTTGATGGAATTCTGACTACAGAATAACCAATGAGTATATAAGAAACTAAAATAGAGATAAAGCTTACAACCACCACCAGTACCCCTTCAATAAAAATAAATAACTCATTGATATAGGTATCTGAACAGGACAATTTTATCAGTGGACCAATATCACAGAAGAACTGGGGAATTTTGTTATCCTTACAGAAAGATAATTGAACCAACAAGATGGTGTGTTTCTGTGCACTCAAGATTGCAAAAATCCAGGAGCTGGCCACCAGCAAAGCACACAATTTGGGAGTCATAATGGATATGTAGGATAAAGGATGGCAGATGGCCACAAAACGGTCATAAGACATAATAGGGAGAAGTAATGTTTCCATCCCTGAAAAGCAGATAAACAGGTTCATTTGCATCATGCAGTTATTGAAAGAGATAGTAGAAATTCCTGTCTGGATGTCTACAAGCATTTTTGGAACAGTAGTGGAAGACAAACGGAGATCAATCAAGGATAGATTGCTAAGGAAATAATACATGGGGGAGTGAAAGCAAGCATTTGACATAATTGTTAGGATGATCAGAAGGTTACCAACCACGGTGGTCAGGTAAATACACAGGAATAGAGAAAACAGGAGTGGGTGTTTGGCTGGATCATCAGAATAATCCATGAGGATGAACTCCAAAGTGGTGGTTTTGTTTAACCTCTTTATAAATTCTATCATCTGCATGCAACTCTTATGATAAATATAGCATCATGAAGTTCATCAAACAGAATTAATCAAGCCATCAACCCATGTGAGGTGTCCACTCTGAAAATAGAATGAGATTTATTTGAGAATATGCAACAGTCATTGTTTCTTATCATCAACTTTTTTTAAAGATTTTATTTATTTATTTGACAGAGAGAGATCACAAGCAGGCAGAGAGGCAGGCAGAGAGAGAGGAGGAAGCAGGCTCCCTGCTGAGCAGAGAGTCTGATGTGGGGTTCCATCCCAAGACTCTGAGATCATGACCTGAGCTGAAGGAAGTGGCTTAACCCACTGTGCCACCCAGGTGCCCCTCTTATCATCAATTTTGTTAAAACATAATGTAATTCTTATTGAAGAGTCACAAACTGCTGCAATTTTTCCGACTTTCTCCCTCTTCCTGACTTTGCTTCCTGAATCATGCTTCCTCCCCATCCCAGTGCTGAGGACCCCCCATCTCCCAATTCAGATCTGCAAACCTCGTTTCTGCCAAATTCAATGGCTCTAAATGTGTGGGTTTTTTCTGTATTCCTCAGATCCTTTTCCCAGTTGTTCAAAATAGCTGAAAGTTGTTCTATTTGTATTTGAAAGATGAGGGAAGTTCCAGTTCCCCCTCCTATTCCACCATCTTGGAACCTCCTAGGGAAGAAAACAAATAAAAATAAAAATAAAAAAATAAATGGAGACATCCAAAATTTAATTATTACTCGAATTTATTTTTATCAGTAACTCACACTGGGTATCCTGGGTGTCTCAATCTGTTAAGCGTATGACTCTTGGTTTCAGCTCAGGTCCTCATCATTGGGCTCCCTGCTCAACAGGGAGTCTGCTTCTCTGTCTCCCTCCGCAGCTCCCTCTTCTTGTGCTCTATCTCTCTATCATATAAATAAACTCTTAAAAAAAAAAAAAGAAAAGAAAACCAAAGTACTCATCATTGCATGGGTCATAAAAGTTAAGAAAATAGTCAAACTCCCATTTACTAAAAATCAAAAAATATAAAATAGAAATTTCAAAGGATACCAAATGAAATTAGTCCCCATGGAGTCCATGCAAATAATGATAATTTCTGACTATATTTATGGCCCAAATCAATTGTATTATTTTCAGCTATCAAAATTTGGGTGGACTTGTTCTCTCTCAAATATCTTGTTCTATCTCTGGTATAGACAAAATATGTAATATTTACTGCAGAGGATCAATGTGCATGACAAGCATATTTAGCAAACACACACTAAAATTATGTATTGTGTGTTTGGCCTGCATAGCAGTGTTTCATGACATAAATATATTGTTTGAAACATTGAATTTATCACATAGATTGAATTGATATTGTTTAGATACTTTGTAGTCTCATCAGCATAAAATCAATAAACAGTTTATCTCATAATACAAAGAACACAGAACAGAAATATGTAATGTCATATATTTGTAAATATTTCTACAATAATGTTGTGTGCACTTATAGAGGTAGAACTGTTAGAAGAACATTTATCTTAATACTTAGTTTTTAAGCAATTTATTTTGGGGGGAAGCCTGGGTGGCTCAGTAGGTTTAGCATCTGTCTTCAGCTCAGGTCATGATCCCAGGGTCCTGTGAAAAAGCCCTGTGTCAGGCTCTCTGCTGAGTAGGGAGTCTGCTTCTCCCTCTGCCCCTCCCCTACTACTCCCTATGTGAGCTCTCTCTGTAAAAAAAAAATATATATATATATATTATTTTGTAATAAATCATATATAATTATAATATATATTACATATGTAATATATAGTACATTATATTTAAATAAATTACTTATTTATTTTTAATTTAGAGAGAGAGTGCATGTGCACAAGTGGGGGAGTAGCAAAGGGAGAGACTCTTTAAGTGGACCCCCACTGGTATACTCCACTGATATGAAGCCAGACCTGAAGTTCTATCTCATGACCCATGAGGTCATGACCTGAGCCAAAACCCAAGTGTCAGATACCCAATTGATTGAGCCACCCAGGTCCTCCTATCTTAATACTCTTTTAAAAATGAAAACTATCACCCATAGTTATAGTTTTCAGATAGTAAATAGTATTCATAACTCTATGCCATATTAGAGTTTTTGTAGAAATCTGTGTACTAATCACCTAGAATTAACTTCTACAATGGCATGGGGCTACTAATTCTATAAATCCTAAAGGACTCCCACAGAGGTTATATACATCATAGTCAGTAAGGGGAGATTTGTAAACATCTGAAATAACTTACCTAAATTAATATTTTTGTTTTTGAATGCTCTTCACTGCTTTCACTTCTGAATCATCTCATGAACAAATGAGTTTAATAGATTCACCAGTTTATTCTTCTGTAACAATGATTAAGGTTGTGGATGACGAATTGGTAATTGAACTTAATAATGTAACTGAAGAACGTGACTAAATGAAGTAAATGAGGAAGCATGTAGAACCTTTACACATTGCTCGTAGCTTCAAAGACACAATCTGTTCAGTTTCCCTGAGAAAGAGATACTAAGCAGATATTTAACCTCAGTTGTGCATCCAGAGACATTTTCTCTAGAGAATAATGTAGATTATTATTATAAATATTATCCTTCCTTTTGGTTATATTCACAGTAACACAACTACAGAATTTTTTACAGGAGATTAGGGAATTGTTAAATTACCCAAGAGTTTCAATTAAAATATTCTCTAAAGTAAAACATCAGGTATGAAATGATGGTGATAGATCATAATGGTCTCAATCTACTAGATTTAATTTTTCTTTTATGAGTAAATTAATATTATCCCTCCAAATTAAGTTGTACTACTGTTTTTCTTTTGTCTAGCATGTCCTATGTCTGGTGGCATGTTTAACTAAGAGTGTTTGTACTTTTAATGGCAAAAATTTCTTCTCATTTGGGACGCCTGGGTGGCTCAGTTGGTTAAGCAGCTGCCTTCGGCTCAGGTCATGATCCCAGCATCCTGGGATCGAGTCCCACATCGGGCTCCTTGCTCGGCAGGGAACCTGCTTCTCCCTCTGCCTGCCATTCTGTCTGCCTGTGCTTGCTCTCTCTCCCTCTCTCTCTCTGACAAATAAATAAATAAAATCTTAAAAAAAAAATTTCTTCTCATCTAATGTTCAAGTTTGGGCTAAAAAGCTCTGCAATAAAGACTACATTTGCTGTTTATACCAGAGATTCTAAGACTTTATGGAAAAGTAGAGAATTCTCCTCTATCAGTATGAGTGCAACTTTGGGAAAACAAAATAATAAATATTGCAGTTAACACTATTGAAATCTAATGAAAAACACTGTATTTTGTGATGGCATGTACTTAAAGCTTGGATTTAATTGAACACCAATCTTCCTTACTTATTACCTCACATAAATTAAATTAGTGACTACTGACTATATTAAGCATTATATTTTCAAATATTTCTACTTTGTAATTATGTCTATTTTTTCTCCTAAACATCCTTTTTAACACAGATATAAAATAATTGAAAGATTATAATTTTTTACATTTTTATTAATTTATTTTCAGCATAACAGAATTAATTGGTTATGCACCACACCCAGTGCTCCATGCCATATGTGCCCTCCATAATACCCACGACCTGGCTCCCCTAACCTTCCACCCCTCGCCCCTTCAAAACCCTTAGATTGTTTCTCAGAATCTATAGTCTCTCATGGTTCATCTCCCCCTTCCAATTTCCTGTAACTCCTTTCTCCTCTCCATCTCCCTATGTCCTCCATGTTATTTGTTATGCTACACAAATAAGTGAAGCCATATGATAATTGACTCTCTCTGCTTGACTTATTTCACTCAGCATAATCTCTTCCAGTCCCGTCCATGTTGCTACAAAAGTTGGGTATTCATCCTTTCTGATGGAGGCATAATACTCCATAGTGTATATGGACCACAACTTCCTTATCCATTCGTCTGTTGAAGGGAATCAGAAGAGACCCTGAATTGCTAAGGAAATGTTGAAAAAGAAAAACAGAACTGGGAGCATCACCGTACCTGTGCAAGCTTTACTACAAAGCTGTGACACCAAGACAGCATGGTAGAGACATAAAAACAGACACATAGACCAGTGGAACAGAGTAGAGAGCCCAGAGATGGACCCTCAACTCTATGGTCAAATAATCTTTGACAAAGCAGGAAAAAATATACAGTGGAAAAAAATACAGTCTCTTAAATCAATGGTCATGGGAAAATTGGACAGTTATATGTAGGAGAATGAAACTCGACCATTCTCTTAGACCATACGCAAAGATAAACTCAAAATGGATAAAAGACCTCAACGTGAGACAGGAATCCATCAGAATCCTAGAGGAGAACACAGCAGTAACCTTTTCAATATCAGCCACAGCAACTTCTTTCAAGATATGTCTCCAAAGGCAAAGGAAAGAAAAGCAAAAATGAACTTTTGGGACTTTATCAAGATCAAAAGCTTCTGCACAGCAAAGGAAACAGTTAACAAAACAAAGAGAAAACCCACGGAATGGAGAAGATATTTGCAAATGACAGTACAGACAAAAGGTTGATTTCCAGGATCTATAAAGAACTCCTCAAACTCAACAGACACAAAACAGATAATCATGTCAAAAAATGGGCAGAAGACATGAACAGATACTTCTCAATGAAGACATACAAATGGCTATCAGAAACATGAAAAAATGTTCATCACTAGCCATCAGGGAGATTCAAATCAAAACCACATTGAGATACCACCTTACACCAGTTAGAATGGCCAAAATTAGCAAGACAGGAAACAACATGTGTTGGAGGGGATGTGGAGAAAGGGGAACCCTCTTACACTGTTGGTGGGAATGCAAGTTGGTGCAGCCACTTTGGAAAACAGGGTGGAGATTCCTTAAGAAATTAAAAATAAAGCTTCCTTATGACCCTGCAATTGCACTACTGGGTATTTACCCCAAAGATACAGATGTAGTGAAAAGAAGGGCCATCTGTACCCCAAGGTTCATAGCAGCAATGGCCATGGTCGCCAAACTGTGGAAAGAACCAAGAAAGATTATAATTTTTATAATTTTATATTTTCTCATGTTAAACACTAAGGGTGATTTTCTCAATGTTATTTTACATGTCACAAATTACTGTCAAGAACCAGATCCAAGCCCAGATATGAGAATTGTAAAAAAATTTAATATTGATATATATATATATATATGTCACATGGAATGTGTATATAATGTTATATATATATGACATGTGGTATGAGCATATATATGATATAGATGAAATATGAACTTATATATGATATATAAAAGGTTATATATTATGTAATACTTTGTACATACGTGTACATATGTATTATAATATGTAACCTAATAACCGTATATATAATGCTATATATAAGCAAACAGTGTATATATATATACATATGTATGTATATATATTTTACATTATTATATAAATATAATGTATTCTATATAATATCTAATAATTATATAATATATACAGTATAGATATTACATTAACAATATACATATGCTATATTAACATTTTTGGTTGTATTATTTAAGCTTTATTGATCTATAATTAACATACAACATTGAGTTTAAGGCGTACAACATGATGTCTTAATGTGTTTATACATTACAAAATGTTTATCACAGTAAAGTTACTTCATACATCTGTCACATCACAAAATTACCTTTGTTGTGTGTGTGGTAAGAAGATTTAAGATTTACTCACAACAGCTTTCCAATATATAAGATTTTTTGTTAAAGATTTTATTTGTTCATCAGAGATAGAGCACAAACCAGGGGAGCAGCAGGCAGAGGGAGAGGCAGGCTCTCTGCTAAGCAAGGATCATCATGTGAGTTCATGATCCCAGGATCCTGGGATCGTGACCTGAGCTGAAGGCAGATGCTTAACCAACTGAGCCACCCAGGCATCCCAAGAATATTTTTAACTATAGTCATCATGCTCTATATTAGATCCCCAGAAGTATTAATAATATTAATATTATTAATTAATAATATTAAATTATTATATTATAATGGAAAATCTGTAACCTTTGACAAACATCTCCCATTTACTGCAACCAGTCAGCTCCTGGCAACAATAATTCTGCATTCTGTATATAGGTCCTCTCAAATGATGCAGAAAAAGCATTTGACAAAATCCAGCATCCATTCCTGATTAAAATGCTTCAAAGTATAGGGATAAAGGGAACATTCCTGAACTTCATAAAATCTATCTATGAAAGACCCAGAGCAATTATCATCCTCAATGGGAAAAAGCTTGTGGCCTTCCCATTGAGATCAGGAACACGACAAGGATGCCCATTCTACTTATGTATTGAAAACCACAATTCAACCAAGTAAATTTGAAGATTTAATTGGCTTTATTAAATTATTTATGAATCAGCAGCATCCCACCTAGCAAGTAGTGGGTAGCTCCAAAGGTCTACCAAAAGGGAAAGATATTTAAAGGCAAGACAAGAAAGTCATTAAAAAATATATTTTAGGTGAGCTTACTTTCATTTTGGAATAGTTGGTCTTAATATGTGGGTTATCTGATCTTCTTTTGGAGGGATGAAAAAGGCTTGTGGTGCTGACCAGAAAATTCTTGAATGACCAGTTAAAACTTCACGTGTGGAAGAGGTTAAAATTGCTATTAGATTCAATATTAAGGCCCAGTTTGTAGATTTTTCTGGAGCATTAACATTTAAGAGCCTTTGTGTGTGGGTCCATATAGTACATGTCTCCCACATCTGTCTGACTTATTTCATTTAGAATAATGATCCCAAGGTTCATCCATGTTATTGCAAATGTTAGGGTTTCCTTCTTTATATACATAGCTACACACACACACACACACACACACACACACAGATAGATAGATGTCTATATATATCACATATCATAATGAATGCTTACATTGTTTTTATGTTTATTTATATTTTGTTTATGTTTGTTTTATGTTTTATATATGTTCATGAGTGTTTACATTTCAGGTATTGCTTATGTTTTGTGTTGACTATACTAAATAATACTACAATGAACATGGATATTGAAACATACCTTCAAGATAGTGATAGTAGTTGTATAACCAGGAGTGGGATTACTAGATTAAATGGTATTTTTCTGTTTCTTTTTTTACATTAACCCCAAAACAGATAGATGATGTATGAATATTTTCTCCTATCACGTATGGTGCACTTATGTTGGTGGTGATTGTTTCTTCTGCTGTGCAGATGCTTTTGAATTTGACATTGTCTCACTTACTTAATTTTGCTTTTGTAGCCTGTGCTTTAAGTGTAATAGCCAAAATATCATTGCTAAGATAAATGTCAAGGTAACTTTTATCTATTTGTTTTCCTATTCTATGGCTTTCTTACATCTATGCACTTAATACAATTATAGTTGTTTTTCCTGAATGGTGTGAGATAAGCATAACATTTTAATTTGTGTGTGTGTGAACACCAAATTTCCCAACATCATATATTGGAAAGAATATCTTTTCTCCACTGAATACTCTTTTGTTCTTTGACAAATTTGAATTCAATGTATATGCATGGGTTTATTTCTTGGTTCTTGATTGTAGTTTCCATTGCTTCTGGTTCTGTTTTTATGCAAGTGCCATATTGCTTTTATTGGTATAGTTTATAAAGCAATTTGACTTCAGGTAGTGTGATGCCTCCAGGTTTGTTGTTTTTGTTCTCATAAGCAATATGACTATTTGGGTTTCTTTGTGGTTCTATATAATTTTACAATTTTTTTCTATTTCTGTGAAAAATGCCATTTGGATTTTGATAAAGATTGCATAGAATCTGCAGATGTTCTGCATAGTATGGAAAATTTAATAGTATTCTTTTTTCTAATTAATTTTTCCAGTGAAAATTGGATATTTTTTATTATTTTTGTCTTTTTTCAATTACTTTATTTGATTTGTTAGAATTTCAGAATATGGATCCTTTATCTCCTTTTTTTGTGTATTGCTTAAAGTTTTACTGTGTTTGCTCTATTGTATATGAGATTTTTTTAAATTCATATATTTCATTGTTTGTATAGAAACATGACTGAATTTGCATGTGTATTGTATCATACAAATAGACTAAATATTTTTATTAGTTCTAATAGATTTTGATGTAGTTTTTAGGAATTCCTACATATAAAAATCATGTCATATTCAGATAGACTATTTAGTTTCCTTTCCAATTTAGCTGTATTTTATTTATCTACTTTATTTTTTCAAATATTTATTCATTTATTCATTTATTTATTTATTTGTTTGTTTTTGCTCACCTATTGCTTTGGTTAGAATATTCAGCACTATGTTGAAAAGAAGTGGGGACCGAGCACACTTGTTTTGTTCCTGATCTTAGGGAAAATCTTTCAGCTTTTCATCATTGAGTATCATATCAGCTGTGGACTTGTCTTGTATGGCTTTTATTTTGCTGGTTCACCTTGCTTTTCTACTCAATTTGGTGAGCATGGATATCATGAAAGGATGTCTTACATTGTTAAATACATTTTCTGCATGTACTGAGATGATTATATATATATATATATATATATATATATATCTTTAAACTTGATATTCCATGTTTATTAGGCATATGCTGAACCATTCTTGCACATCAGGAATAAATCCCATTTGATCAAGGAGTATATTTCTATTAATATGCTCTTTAATTCATTGAAATTTTTAATTGCTTTTTCTATGGTATTTATTTTATTTATTTGTGCTCTAAACAATATCTTTTTAAATTTTTTTAATTGGATCTTGATTCTTTTTAAATTATTTCTTTCAGGAGTGAATATAATAAATTGTTTTTTTGAGATTGTTGTTCTTAATGTAGGTGTTTCATTACAGACTTTTGACACCACTTTAGCAGAATTTCATAGCCATTGCTTTGTTATTTTCCATTGGTTGGTAGTAAGTTGTTTAATTTTCACATATTTGAAAATTTTCTGGGGCTCCTCTTGTTAGATTTTCTGGTTTTATATCATTGTGGTGGAAAGTATACATTTATAATTTTAATCTTAAGTTGGCCAATACATGGGTTTTGAGTTAACTTGTGATCTATCATGGAGAATGTGCCATGCTACTTGGAGAAGTATGTATATTCTGGCACAGTTGAAGAAAATGTTCTGTACATGTATGTTATTCTTATTTGGGTTAAAATATAGTCCTAGTTTAATGTTTACTTATTGAATTTTCTGTCTGTATAATTTATTCATTGTTAAAATTAAGATATTAAAGATTTCTATACTCTAATTATTGTCTATTTTTCCAATTATCTATTCTTTTTTGTTAAATTTGTTTTATTTTTTCAGTGTTCCAAGATTAATTTTTTAATGCACACACACCCAGCGCTCCATGCAATACATGTCCTCCTTAATACAGACCACCAGGCTCATCCATCCCCCATCTCCTCCCCTCCAAAATGTTCGATTTCTTTCCCAGAGTCCACAGTCTCTCATGGCTCATATCCCCCTCTGATTTGTCCCAATTCACTTTTCCTTTCCTTCTAATGTCCTCCATGTTATTCTTTATGCTCCACAAGTAAGGGAAACCATATGATAATTGACTTTCTCTGCTTGACTAATTTCATTCAGCATAATCTCCATCAATCCTGTCCATGTTGATAAAAGATTGGGTATTCATTCTTTCTGATAGAGGCATAATATTCCATTGTACATATGGACCATATGTTCTTTATCCATTCATCTGTTGAAGGGTATCTTGGCTCTTTCCACAGTTTGGCAATTGTGTACATTGCTGCTATGAAGTTTGGGATACATATGTTTCTTCTTTTCACTGTATCTCTATCTTTGTGGTACATACCCAGTAGTGCAATTGCTGGGCCATAAGGTAGCTCTATTTTTAATTTTTTGAGGAATCTCCCCACTATTTTCCAATGTGGCTGCACCAGTTTGCACTCCCTCCAACAGACACTTCTCCAAAGAAGACATACAAATGGCTAACAGACACATGAAAAAATGTTCATCATTATTAGCCATCAGGGAAACTCAAATCAAAACCACATTGATATACCACCTTACACCAGTTAGAATAGCCAAAATTAACTGGACAGAAAACAATAACTGTTGGAGAGGATGTGGAGAAAGGGGAACCCAATGTTTATTTCAATAGACCTGTTAATGTTGTATTAGTATGTAGACATTCTGATGTTGGCTCTGTATATATTTATAATTATTATTTTTAAGGTTTTATTTATTTATTTTAGAGTTAGAGATGGAGAGAACACAATAGCAGGGGTAGGGGCAGATGGAGAGAGAGAGAATCTCAAGCAAACTGCATGCTGAATGTGTACCTGGATGTGGGGCTTGATCTCACAATCCTGAGATCACCACCTGAACCAAAACCAAGAATCAGATGCTTAGCGAACTAAGCCATGCAGGCAGCACTCTATTTCCTATTGTAACAAACTATTGTATTATTTACCTCTTTATTTTTGTTTGTATAATTGTAGAATATTCTTATTTTAATTTTTTGAAGATTTTGACTATTTTCTCCAATATAAAAATAGGTAAAACTGTCTTTTATT
This sequence comes from Lutra lutra, assembly GCF_902655055.1. Classification (NCBI taxonomy): domain Eukaryota; kingdom Metazoa; phylum Chordata; class Mammalia; order Carnivora; family Mustelidae; genus Lutra; species Lutra lutra. The sequence goes on along the minus strand of NC_062282.1, from coordinate 158,895,491 downwards.
TAATATTCATATGGAAAATTTCTTCCATCTCTTCTCTATGAGCTTATGTTTTTCTTTAAAGTTAATGTGATCGGGAGAAAAGATGGCGGGGAAGCAGGAGGAGGTGCCTTTTCAACCTGTACCATAAAGTGAGCTGATTACCTACCAAAGAACTCTGATCACCCATGAAATCAGCCTGAGATCAGAATTATACATGTCTGGATCTCTACAGGGGCAGAAGATGCCAGTGGGCAGGTAAAGCGGAGTGGGAAAGGCGGACTGATATCGGAAGATAAACAAAAGGGGGAGGGAGCCACCAGAGAGGACCGGTTGGAAAGTAATATCCATAATACGAGCAAGAGTGCCCTGTGTCTAGGGAACAGCATTAACTTGGAGACTGGTTGAAAGCACTCCAAAAGAGCAAAGGATCGTGGGGGGGCGGGATTGTGGGAATCGGGGTGGCTAGGGACATGGGCTTAAGTCCCAAGACCCAGGACAGCCTCCCCTGGTGCTGAGCCAGAGAGAGTGCAGCGGAGAAAACAGGTCTTGGTCCCTGAGCCGCCAGCGCACCAGAGAACACCTGGGGTCTGGCTCCTGTGAGGGGCTGGGAGCCACGCCAGATAGCAAAACACACGAGCACTGCTACAGAGCCTAAGACCCACGTGCCCCTCACCCTCCCCTGAGAGAGGTGTACAAAGGCCCAACTGGCGCTCTTAGACCTGCGCCATTGTTTCAGAGCCTGAGACCCACGACCCAAACTCTCCCCTGAGAGAGGTGCATGAAGGCCCAGCCTGGTGCTTTCGGACCTGCGCCCCGCTCTCAGAGCCTGAGGCGTGCGCACGCGACCCACAGCCTCCCCTGAGAGAGGTGCGTGCAAGTCGGGTGCTCTTAGACCCAGAAAGACCAGGCACTCCCATCCCAGGCCAGCAGGAAAATCCCAGTGTGCGATCGCTGCTTGGAACCTCTCTGGCTGTCTGGAGCTGCCCAGACAGCCACCACTGCTGCTGAGGTTTTGGGTACAAGAAGAAGATCCTGTGTCCCCAGGGACCAAGACTCGGAACCTGCTCTGCCAGCAGCCAAGGGGGAATTTATATGGGCCCTGCAGCCAGACTGAGGCTTCTCTCAGAGGAAGGTCAGGGTGCAGTTTGTTTTCCTCTAAACCTACAAAAACCATAAAAAGTGGTCAAGGCGCAAGGAAAAAAAAAGTGAACAAACATAAAAACCTCCAGAGAACAAAAGCTTGAAAAAACCGGTTTCCTCAGAGCCCACCCCCTTGAGGGGGGCGGGAGGACTTAACTCAGGGAACATCATTGACTGAAAACCAATGTGGCAGGCCCCTCCCCCAGAAAACCAACCAGGAAAAAAAAAATCTACAAGAGAACAACCACCACTACTTCAGAGGACAACTTTTATTTTTTTTTTTTTAAAGATTTTATTTATTTATTTGACAGAGAGAAATCACAAGTAGGCAGAGAGGCAGGCAGAGAGAGAGGAGGAAGCAGGCTCCCTGCTGAGCAGAAAGCCTGATGTAGGGCTTGAACCCAGGACCTGGGATCATGACCTGAGCCGAAGGCAGCGGCTTAACCCACTGAGCCACCCAGGCGCCCCGACAACTTTTATTTTTAATTTGTTCCCACTATTTTTGCTCATTTTTTATATAGATATTTTTTAGCCTATTGACCATCACAGTGAGCTGTCCAGTACATCAAATTCCATAATAACCTTAAACTGAACTTTTTGATACATACACCTGTGTTTTTCTTTTGCATTTCTATTTTTTAAATTTCTTTTTTTTTAATTTTAGTTTAGTTTAGTCTAGTTTATTTCTTTTTATTTTTATTTTCTAATATTCATAGAGAGGCAAACTTCAAAGTAATCTCCTTTCCCCAAACAATACTATGCCTATAGGTAAACCAGTTATTAATCCCCCTTTATCTTAGGAAAGTTGAGTACTTTAAAAAGATATCAAGATACATCCAGGAAGAAAAAAAAAAAAAAAACCTATCTTGCACACACTGAGAATTTATAACCACTCTCCCAACTTTTTCTTCCACCAGTGTTTCTATGTTTTTGTGTTTCTCCTGATAGTATATAAATCTTAAACTTGGTTTTAATGAGGTTCTTCCTTTATTTGTTTATATATATATTTTTTTCTCTTGTCATATACTTTTATAAGTCTTGTTGTTTGTCTGTTTTTGTTTGTATACTTCATAAATCTTACCTTGGGGCCCATTTGGGCTGAACCTTCTCTTTTATCTTCCCTTTCTTTCCTGTCTCTCTCTCTCTCTCTTTATTTTTCTTTTTCTTTTCTGTTTTCTCTCATTTGGGTGGGGAATCCTGATTTCTCAGAAGTGTTCCAGGGTGCACCTTGACTGCACCACGGTCGATACATCCAGCTACATCTGTTCAGTCATCTCTCACCAAAATGACTAGGAGGAGGAATGCACAACAGAAGAAAAACACAGAGGATGGACCTTCTGCAACAGAGCTAACAGCTATCAGCATAGACAATATGTCGGAAAGAGAATTCAGGCTAACAATTATCCAGGCAATAGCTAGGTTGGAGAAGCCATGGATAACCAAACTGAATTTTTTAGGGCTGAACTGAAAGCGACCAGAGAGGATGTTCAGATGTTCACAATGTTAGGGCAGAGCTAAAAGCTACCAGAGATGAGGTTCATAATGCTCTCAATGATTTCCAATCTAATCTAAATTCTCTAAAAGCTAGGGTAACTGAGACAGAAGATAGAATTAGTGATCTGGAGGACAAAAAGATAGAGAGAAAGGATCAAGAGGAAGCCTGGAACCAACAGCTTAGAAGCCACGAAAACAGAATCAGGGAAATAAATGATGCCATGACACGAAGAACATCAGAATTCTTGGAATCCCTGGGGGGGAGGAGAAAGAAAGAAGTCTAGAAGATATAGTGGAACAAGTCCTTCATGAAAATTTTCCGAATCTCGCGAATGGACACAGCGTTCATTTACTAGAGGGCAAAAAGTCTCCACCTAAGATTATAGATTCCAGAAAAACATAAAGGCACCTGATAGTCAAAATGAGGAATCATAATTGTAGATATAATCTCTTGGAAGCCGCTAGGACAAAGAGGCTCCTTACTTACAGAGGAAAGCCCATCAGAATAACGTCAAACCTGTCCACAGAGACCTGGCAAGCCAGAAAGGGCTGGCAAGATATATTCAGGGCACGAAATGAGAAGAGCATGCAGACAAGAATACTTTATCCAGCAAGACTGACATTCAAAATGGATGGAGAGATAAAGAGTTTCCAAAACCGGCAAGGCTCTAAAGACTACGCAACCACCAAGCCGACACAACAGGAAATATTAAGGGGGGTTCTATAAAAGAGGAAAAATCCTAAGAAGAGCATTGAACAGAAATATAGAGACAATCTACAGAAAGAATGATTTCAAAGTTAACACGATGTCAATAAAAACATCTATCAATAACCACTCTCAATGTGAGTGGCTTAAATTCAACCATAAAATGACACAGGATTGCAGATTGGATAAAACGATAGGACCCATCCATATGTTGTCTACAAGAGACCCATATTAAACCTAAAGATACACCCAGACTGAAAGTGAAGGGTTGGATAAGCATCTTTCATGCCAATGGGCCTCCAAAGAAGGCCAGGGTAGCGATTCTCATATTAGATAAATTAGATTTTAAACTAAAGACTGTAGTCAGAGATACAGAAGGACACTACATCATTCTTAAAGGGACTATCCACCAAGATGATCTAACAATTGTAAATATCTATGCCCCCAATATGGGAGCAGCCAATTACATAAGAAAACTGTTAATCAAGATAAAGAGTCATATTGATAGGAATATATTAATAGTAGGAGTTCTTAACATGCCTCTCTCAGAAATAGACAGTTCATCAAAGCAGAAAATCAATAAAGAAACAAGAGCATTGAATGACACATTGGACCAGATGGACCTCATAGATAGATACAGAACATTCCACCCTAAAACAACAGAATACTCATTCTTCTCAAGTACACATGGAACCTTCTCAAGAATAGACCACATACTGGGTCACAAATCAGGACTCAACCGATACCAAAAGACTGAGATTATTCCTTGCACATTCTCAGGTGACAATGCTTTGAAACTGGAGCTCAATCACGAGGAAAACCTTGGAAGGAACTCAAACACCTGGAAGCTAAAGACCACCTTGCTTAAGAATGCTTGGTTCAACCAGGAGATCAAAGGAGAACTGAAACAATTCATGGAAACCAATGAGAATGAAGACACATTGGTCCAAAACCTATGGGATACAGCAAATGCGGTCTTAAGGGGGAAATATAGACAGCCAAGCCTCCTTCAAAAAAATTGAAAAATCCAGAACACACCAGCAGTCTCTACACCTTAAAGAACTGGAGAATCAAAAACAAATCAAACCAACTCCACACAGAAAATGGAAATAATCAAGATTAGAGCTGAGATCAATGAGGTAGAAACCAGAGATACAGTAGAACGTATCAATGAAACTGAAACTGGTTTTTGAAAGAATCAATAAGATCAATAAACCGTTGGCCACACTAATCCAAAAGAAAAGAAAGAAAGCCCAAATTCATAAAATTATGAATGAAAAGGGAGAGATCACAACTAACACCAAGGAAGTAGAAACAATCATCAGAAGTTATTATCAACAGTTATTTGCCAATAAGCTAAGCAACCTAGATGAAATGGATGCATTCCTGGAAAACTATAAACTCCCAAAATTGAACCAGGAAGAAACTGACAACCTGAAGAGAATGATATCTAGTAACGAGATTGAAGCAGTGATCAAAAACCTCCAAAAAAACAAGAGCCCAGGACCGATGGATTCCCTGGGAAATTCTACCAAACTTTCAAAGAAGAAATAACACCTATTCTCCTGAAGCTCTTTCAAAAAATTGAAGCAGAAGGAATACTTCCAGACTCTTTCTATGAAGCCAGCATTACCCTGATCCCCAAACCAGGCAAGGACCCTACCAAAAAGGAGAATTTCAGACCAATATCACTGATGCTATGGATGCTAAGATTCTCAACAAGATCCTAGCAAACAGGATCCAACAGCACATTAAAAAGATTATCCACCATGACCAGGTGGGATTCATTCCTGGGATACAAGGATGGTTCAACATTCACAAATCAATCAATAGAACAAATTAATAAGAGAAGAGAGAAGAACCACATGGCCCTCTCAATTGATGCAGAAAAAGCACTTGAAAAAATCCAGCATCCATTCCTGATTAAAACGCTTCAAAGTATAGGGATAGGGGGTATATTCCTGAACCTCATCAAATCTATCTATAAAAGCCCCACAGCAAATATTATCCTCAATGGGAAAAAGCTCACAGCCTTCCCGCTGAGATCAGGAACACGACAAGGATGCCCACTCTCAATACTCTTGTTCAACATAGTATTAGAAGTCCTAGCAACAGCAATCAGACAACAAAGAGAAATAAAAGGTATCCAAATTGGCAATGAAGAAGTCAATCTCTCTCTCTTCGCAGATGACATGATACTTTATATGGAAAACCCAAAAAAGTCCACCCCAAAACTACTAGAACTCATACAGCAATTCAGTAACGTGGCAGGATACAAAGTCAGTGTATAGAAATAAGTGGCTTTCTCATACACTAACAATGAATACCAAAAGGGAAATTAGACAACCGATTCCATTTATGATAGCATCAAGAACCATAAGATACCTGGGAATAAACCTAACCAAAGAGGTAAAGGATCTGTACTCGAGGAACTACAGAACACTCATGAAAGAAATTGAAGAAGACACAAAAAGATGGAAGACCATTCCATGCTCTTGGATCAGAAGAATAAACATTGTTAAAATGTCTATACTGCCTAGAGCCATCTATACTTTTAATGCCATTCTGATCAAAACTCCACCGGTATTTTTCTAAGAGCTGGAGCAAATAATCCAGAAATTTGTATGGAACCAGAGGAGACCCTGAATCGCTAAGGAAATGTTGAAAAACAAAAATAACACTGGGGGCATCACATTACCTGATTTCAAGCTTTACTACAAAGCTGTGATCACCACGACAGCATGGTACTGTCATAAAACAGACACATAGACCAGTGGAACACAGTAGAGAGCCCAGATATGGACCCTCAACTCTATGGTCAAATAATCTTCGGCAAAACAGGAAAAAATATACAGTGGAAAAAAGACAGTCTCTTCAATAAATGGTGCTGGGAAAACTAGACAGCTATATGTAGAAGAATGAAACTCTACCATTCTCTTACGCCGTACACAAAAATAAACTCAAAATGGATAAAAGACTTCAACGTGAGACAAGAATCCATCAGAATCCTAGACGAGAACATAGGCAGTAACCTCTTTGATATCAGCCACAGCAACTTTTTTCAAGATATGTCTCCAAAGGCAAAGGAAACAAAAGCCAAAATAAACTTTTGGGACTTCCTCAAGATCAAAAGCTTCTGCACAGCAAAGGAAACAGTCAACAAAACAAAGAGGCATCCCACGGAATGGGAGACAATATTTGCAAATGACAGTACAGACAAAAGGCTGATATCCAGGATCTATAAAGAACTCCTCAAACTCAACACACACAAAACAGAAAATCATATCAAAAAATGGGCAGAAGATATGAACAGACACTTCTCCAATGAAGACATACAATACAAATGGCTATCAGACACATGAAAAAATGTTCATCATCACTAGCCATCAGGGAGTTTCAAATTAAAACCACATTGAGATACCACCTTACATCACTTAGAATGGCCAACATTAGCAAGACAGGAAACAACATGTGTTGGAGAGGAGGTGGAGAAAGGGGAACCCTCTTCCACTGTTGGTGGGAATGCAAGTTGGTGCAGCCACTTTGGAGAACAGTGTGGAGATTCCTCAAGAAATTAAAAGTAGAACTTCCCTATGACCCTGCAATTCCACTACTGGGTATTTACCCCAAAGATACAGATGTAGTGAAAAGAAGGGCCATCTGTACCCCAATGTTTATAGCAGCAATGGCCACGGTCGCCAAACTGTGGAAAGAACCAACATGCCCTTCAACAGCCGATGGATAAGGAAGATGTGGTCCATATACACTATGGAGTATTATGCCTCCATCAGAAAGGATGAATACCCAACTTTTGTAGCAACATGGACGGGACTGGAAGAGATTATGCTGAGTGAAATAAGTCAAGCAGAGAGAGTCAATTATCATATGGTTTCACTTATTTGTGGAGCATAACAAATAGCATGGAGGACAAGGGGAGTTAGAGAGGAGAAGGGAGTTGGGGGAAATTGGAAGGGGAGGTGAACCATGAGAGACTATGGACTCTGAAAAACAATCTGAGTAGTTTGAAGCAGCGGGGGGTGGGATGTTGGGGGAACCAGGTGGTGGATATTGGAGAGGGCACGGATTGCATGGAGCACTGGGTGTGGTGTAAAAACAAGTAATACTGTTATGCTGAAAAAAAATAAAATTATAAAAAAAAAAGTTAATGTGATCACCTGTAGGCAGCATATAATTGAGACTCTTTTTTTTTTTTAAAGATTTTATTTATTTATTTGACAGAGAGATCACAAGGAGGCAGAGAGGCAGACAGAGAGAGAGAGGAGGAAGCAGGCTTCCTGCTGAGCAGAGAGCCCGATGCGGGGCTCGATCCCAGGACTCTGAGATCATGACCTGAGCCGAAGGCAGCGGCTTAACCCACTGAGCCACCCAGGCGCCCCTTGAGACTCTTTTTTAAATCCATTTTTTGCCTTGTAACTAGATAATTTATTCAACTTATTTTAAAGGTATTATTGATATGAAAAAATATTAATACAATTTTTAATCACTTTCTGGAGAAAGATTTAATACCATTCTGTGCCAAATCATTCCTCTTTTCTCTCCTTTTTTTTTTTTCTTTTTAAAATGAGAAATCAGGTTTATGTAGTCTGTGGCAAAGAGCTAAACTGAGAGTGCCAAGTGGGATACAATGCTGAATAATGCCACATGAGGAGATAAAATGTCAAGGTCTGGATTATCTTCTTTACTGGAAAAAAAAAAAAATCCCATCTTAGTTTAATGCAAATTATTCTAACTTTTCAAAGCTGTATAATAAATGGGTTCCAATCAATTTGTGAATAGCAACTCAAACAATGTTATATTCCCTGATATTCAGATGATCCTGAGCCAGACTCAGGAGATGCTCCAGTGTAGCATGGCACTTAAATTATCAGGCAATCATCTTTTTACTTTATTCCCAAGTTTTAGATAATGCTCCTGAACACTTTCTTATTTCTCTTTTAAAAATGTTTTAACTTTAGTCTAAATTAATTAACATATGCTGTATTGTTAATTGTACAGGTAGAATTTAATTATCGGTCAGTTGCATTCTACACCTAATTCTCATTACTTCAAGTGCCCTTCTTAATGCCCATAACCGAAATTATTCCAAACTCCCACCCACCTCCCTTCCAGCAACCCTCAGTTTGTTTCTTAAAGTTAAGAGTCTCTTATGGTGGGGCGCCTGGGTGGCTCAGAGGGTTAAAGCCTCTGCCTTCAGCTCAGGTCATGATCTCAGGGTCCTGGGATAGAGCCCCACATCAGGCTCTCTGCTCAGCAGGGAGCCTGCTTCCCTTCCTCTCTCTGCCTGCCTCTCTGCCTGCCTGTGATCTCTGTCTGTCAAATAAATAAATAAAATATTAAAAAAAAAGAGTCTCTTATAGTTTCCCTCCCTCTCTGACTTCATCTTATATATTATGGTATTGAATAGCATGGAAAAGGCACAAAATTGGAAGCAAATCGATGGTCCAGAACTAAGTCCTCACATGTATGATCAACTAATATTTATCAAGGCAGTTATGAACACCCAATGGGAAAAAATTAAAAAATACATATTTTTTAAAATTTTAAATTCAATTAGCAAACATATAATATGTCTTTAGTCTCAGATGTAGTGTTCAACAATTTATCAGTGTGCATAACCCTCAGTGCTCATCACACCATGTTTGCTTCTTAATGTCCATCACTCAGTTACCACATCCCACCACAAACATACCCTCCAGCAACCCTCAGTTTCTTTCCCACCGTTAAGAGTCTTTCATGGTTTTTTCTCCCTCTCTGATGACATCATTAGAGAAATGACAGCTTCTTTAACAAAAGTTTGGAAAACTGGATAAGAGTTCAGAATAATGAAGTTGGACCCTTCTTTCATCCCACTTTCAGAAAATAATTCAAAAAATAATTAACTGATTAAGCCTGGTAAGTGTCTGACCTCAGTTCAGGTCATGATCTCAGGGCCCTGGAATCAAGCCCTGCATCAGGATCTCCACTAATCAGGGAGTCTGCCTCTCCTTCTGCCCTTCCCCCTTCTTGTGCTCTGTCTCTCAAATAAATAAATAAGATCTTTAAAATAATTAGGAATGATCAGATTTTTAAACACAAGAACTGATACCATGAAACTAGGAGACAACATAAAGAAGGGGCACCTCACGAAATGTCTTGGCATATTCAGTATGACACCACAAGCAGTAAAAACAAAAGTATAAATTAACATATGGGACTCCAGTATACTTAAAATCTGCACAGATAATGAAACAATAAATGAAATGAAAAGACAACCTAAAAATGAGAAAAAATAAATTACAAACCGTATATCAAATAAGGGGTTGATTGCAAAATATATGAAGAATTCATACAATCAAATACAAGATAGACACCCAAATGGTCAGCAGATATATAAAAAACTGTTCAATATCATTAATCATCAGAAAATAAAAATCAAGATTGCAATGAGGTATAACCTCACTTTTGTTAGAATTACTATCATCAAGAAGATAAGAAACAACAAATGTTGAAAAACCTGTGGATCCAAAGGAAACCTACACTGTTTGCAAGACTGTAAATTGATTCAGTCACTATATAAAAGGATTATGAGCTTCTCCCCTTAAAATTAAAAATATAGAGATCATTTGGTTCAGCATTCCACTTCTGTGTATATATGCAAAGGAAATAAAATCACAATATCAAACAGATATATGTGGAATTATTCAAAATGACCTAAATATTGAAACAATTTAAGCGTGCATCAAATTGTTGAATGGTTACACACACACACATACACATACACTATAATATTATTCAACAATGAGGAAGTAGAAAATCTTGGCATTTGAAAGAATATGGATGAATCTTGAGTACATTTTGGTAACATAAACCAGACAGATAAAAAGACAAATATTGTATGATATAAATTATATGTGGAATCTAAAAGAAACTCATAAGAACATGGAGTAAAATGGCACTGCTAGAGATGTGAGATGGGGGAGATAGCACAGATATTGGTTAAAGGTAACACTTTCAAAAAGAGAGAAAGAAGAAGATGGTGAAAAAATAGGAGGACCCTACACCCATATCATCCCACAAACACAAATAGATGCCTATCAAATAATCCTAAATACCCTAGATATTGAACTGAAGGTTGACAGAACAAACTCCACGACAAATGAGAGAAAAGAGGCCACACTGAAGAAGTGGGAGGTGTAGAGACATGACACAGGGGAGAAAAGAATTGAAGGTGTTAAAAAGGAGAGAAATAGTTGGTCACAGAGAAGGGTAACAGGGGAGGAGTACTTGGGGGGGGGATGAATCTGGCAAACATTTCCCCCAAAAGCATTTGCTTGGAAAATGAGAGGAGCTGAATGTTGTGAGTTCTTGCAAGAAGCAGGAATCAAAGGCTGGAGTTCTAAAGGTCAGCAGACTCGGCTACAATAGTTCCTGAAGGAACTGTCCTGCTTCTGGGAAGAAGGCAGGAAGACAACACTGGGGAAGGGAGTGTGGAAACAACAATCTGAAGAACACCTGAGGCACATGGTGGGGAGGTTGTTTGGTCATTTTGGAGTGCATACCTAGAAGGCAGCAACCACAGAGATACTTCTTCTGAACAAAGGACTTAGGTGGCACCAGTTCATTCCCCCAACCCCCAGCATAAACACAGAGACACTCATGGGAAGAAGAGCAGCGCTGATACTAGCTGCCTAACTTGCTTACACCAAACTCCAACCCCCTTTAATCTGGCAAGACTGCTTTTTTCAAACAAGTTTGCCTCAGTCCCAGTGCAGAGGGGTCCTTCCCCTGAAAACAAAATAAAACAAAAATAAACCCCTGCCCACATCATGTCTACCAACCAGATGGTTCTGCAGTGCCTTAGTTTCCTCCTAGTGGAGGTGGTGACAGGTCTCATTTCATAAACAGACCAGAGCACACCAAGTTAAAGCATGGCACACTGTCCATGGCGGCCAAGGAAAACCTCTGCACTTGTCTAGTCTGAAGGATAGAGCAAATAGAACACAACAGTGGAGCACACAGCATGCACCAGAGACACTCTCTGAAGCTCCAGGTCCTGAGCACTACATGAAATAATTACTTTGAATGTAAATGAAATAAATATTCCAAATAAGATACCCAGGGTGGGATGCATGAGAGGCTCAGTCAGTTATGTGTCCAAGTCTTGGTTTTGGTTTTGGTCAGGATCTCATGGGTCCTCAGATTAAGCCATGCATGGGCTCCCTGATCAGCAGAGAATCTCCTTGAAGATTTTCTCCTTCTGTCCCTCCCCTCATCGTGCTCTCTCTCTCTCTCTTTCTCTCTCAAATAAGCAAATAAATCTTAAAAAAAAAAAAGACATAGGGTATCAGCATAGATGAAACAAATAAGGTACATATATAAAAGGGACTAATTTCAGACCTAAAGAAAACTGTACATTGAAAGTGAGGTGATAGAGAAATAATAAACAAACAAACAAACAAAACAATAGAAAATGTCAATGAATCCAGGATCTGTTTCTTTGGAAAAATATAATAAATCTGCTAAACCCCTGGCCAGACTTACCAGAAAGAAAATGGAAAGAACTCAAATAAATAAAATTACAAGTGCAAGAAGAGAAAAAACAACCAATATCAGAGAAATACAATTATGAGACTGTATTATGGAAAACTATATGCCAACAATCTGTTTAATCTCCCCCCCAAAATGGACAAATCCTTAGAAACATATATAAAACTGAAACAAAAAGGAATTGAAAACTCGAGTAGATGGTAAGCAGCAAAGAAAATAATCAGTAATCAATAAACTCCCAAAAACAACAACAAAAAGCCCAGGGTCAACTGGCATTAAAGGAATATTTTACCAAATGTTCAAAGGAAAGTTAATACCTACTCTTCTCAAACTATCTTTCCCCCACAAAAACAAAAACAAAAACAAAAACAAAGGAGAGCTTCAAAATTCGTTCTTTGAGGGTAGCATTATCTTGATATTGAAATTGGATGAAGACATCACTAATAAAGGGAGCTATATGTCAATATCCCTGATAAACATAAAAGCAAAAATCCTCAATAAAATACTAGAGAAATGAATTCAACCATATATTAAACATCTTTCACCATGATCAAATGGGATTTATTCCTGGGTTGAAAAAGTGGTTCAATATTTACAAATCAATCAAAGTAATACATCACATTAATAAAAGAAATGATAAGAACCATATGATCATTTCATTAGATGCAGAAATAGCATTTGACAATGTAGAATACCTATTCATGATTAAAAAAAGAAAAAAAAATGCCTTTAATAAAATAGGTTTAAAAGGAATTTACCTTAACATAATAAATGACATCTATAAAAACCCACAGCTAACATCAATCCCCAATGGGGAAAAAAACAGAACTGTTGGCTAAGGTCAAAAACATTTCAAAGATATCCACATTCACCATTTTTATTCAACATAGTCTGGAAGTCCTAGCCACAGCAATCAGAAAGCAGAAAGAAATAAATATATCCAAGTCAGTAAGAAAGAAGTAAAAATTTCCCTAATTGCAGATGAAATGATACTATACATAAAACACCCAGAAGACTCCATATAAATATAAAATAATTAATTGATTTTAATTAATTTACAATTAATTAAAATGAATTATTTTCCTTCTTATTGATTGATTTCCTTCTTATTAATTTTTGTGTGTCTACTATAGGTTTTCCTTTATTTTTACCATGAGGTTTACCTAAGCATCATCTAGATATTGCCGTGAATTTTAAACTGATAACAATCTAACAGTTATTACATTAAAATTTCTATCTTTTTTCTCTCTCTCCCTCACATTTTATGTTTTTGATGCCACAATTTACCTCTTTTTAGTTGTGCATAAACTGACAATCATAACAATAGTTATGATTGTTCAATAACCTTTGTACTACAGCTATTAACACACACCATTTGTATAGTACTAGAAAGAAGGTATGACTTGTTGTATTGGGTTTCACTTTATTTCACTTCACAGACATTACATTTATTTTTTTTAAATATTCCCTTCTTTTTTTTAAATATTTTATTTATTTATTGGACAGAGAGAGAGATCACAAGTAGGCAGAGAGTCAGGCAGAGAGAGAGAGAGAGAAGCAGGCTCCCCGCTGAGCAAAGAGCCCAATGCAGGGCTCAATCCCAGGACACTGAGATCATGACCTGAGCCGAAGGCAGCAGCTTAATCCACTGAGCCACCCAGGCGCCCCAGACATTACATTTTTAATAAGAAGGTTCAAGACTCACTAGCCATCAGGGAGATTCAAATTAAAACCACATTGAAATACCACCTTACACCACTTAGAATGGCTAAAATTAGCAAGATAGGAAACAATATGTGTTGGAGAGGATGTGGTAGAAAGGGGAAACCCTCTTACACTGTTGGTGGGAATGCAAGTTGGGGCAGCCACTTTGAAGAACACTGTGGAGATGCCTCAAGAAATTAAAAATAGAGCTTCCCTATGACCCTGCAATTGAACTACTGGGTATTTACCACAAAGATACAGATGTAGTGAAAAGAAGGGCCATCTGTACCCCAAGATTTATAGCAGCAATGGCCATGGTCGCCAAACTGTGGAAAAAACCAAGATGCCCTTCAAAGGACGAATGGATAAGGAAGCTGTGGTCCATATACACTATGGAGTATTATGCCTCCATCAGAAAGGATGAATACCCAACTTTTGTAGCAACTTGGACAGGACTGGAAGAGATTATGCTGAGTGAAATAAGTCAAGCAGAGTGAGTCAAGTATCATATGGTTTCACTTATTTGTGGAGCATAACAAATAACATGGAGGACATGGGGAGATGGAGAGGAGAAGGGAGTTGAGGGAAATTGGAAGGGGAGGTGAGCCATGAGAGACTATGGACTCTGAAAAACAATCTGAGGGTTTTGAAGGCTCGGGGGGTGGGATGTTGGGGGTGCCAGGTGGTGGGTATTAAGGAGGGCACATATTGCATGGAGCACTGGGTGTGGTGCAAAAACAATGAATACTGTTATGCCGAAAAGAAACAAATTAAGAAAATGTGTGGTGCAAAAACAATGAATACTGTTACACTGAAAATACATTTTTAAAAATTTAAAAAAACAGGGCACAAAATGTAATAAACATAATGGAATAAAAAAGACTTCAGTGGAGAAAGTAACTGTAGATTTTGAAATTGGAAGGTAACTAAAATTAGAAGTGGAGCCTCAAGGATGTGACTGAATTGCCACTGCCTCATATAAAAAAAAATGAGTGGATGAGGAATTTTATGAATTTGGATACCCAACTCTCTTCCCATTCTTAGAAAATTATCAGCCTTTATTTATATACACCATCTGTCCTTCCTCCTATCTTTCTCTTGTAAACTCCAAGAATGCAGATTCTTTATCTTAATGTTAACCCACAATTCACAAAAATCATGCTGCCTTGTTTTTTAAATTCTTTTTAATCTATCTCCACCTCTTATTGGATAATTTTAAGTGACCTGTTTTGGTCTTCTAGTTTGCATCCAATTTCCCTAATTCACTCAGAATATCATATTATCATAAGTATTCTCCCACATCTTCCCTGAAAATATTTATGTATAAAATTCTGTAATCATAGAGATTATAAAATTTACACACAAGTCATTTCAAATTTGACTATTTTTTAAAGCTTTTTCTTTAACAACTTGGAGATTTTGAAATTTCAGAAAGAAGTTGGTGTTCTGTTTTCATTTGTTTATCTTTTATACACCCCCTCTTTTCTAATATTGCACTTTTTAGGAAATATATTAGAAAAAATAAGTAATATACAATTATATCTACTATATACCATAACCCATTGCTGCCCTTTTCAGTTTCCAGGAATTAGCCCACACCTGAATGGAGAATTTATCAAGTCCACTCACTTATTTGTGTATGCACCACAGAACTAAATGCTCTTTGACATTATACAGCACTGTTCGCATTTCACTATAACTTAAGTAAATAGGTCTTCTGTTGTACCAACAAGCTACAGGATGATCCATCTTGAAAACATTTCCACTAAGCTTCACCATATGTATTTATCTCTCATTTATTGACCTATTTTTATGACTCAGTAGAAGTTTTTCATGGCTAATTATGACACATGTGAAAACTCATTTGTCCATGCTGGGATATGAGTAAACCAAAAGATGGGATAAATGTGTGAGGTAGAGGAGTGGTGGACAGATCTTGTTCTGTGTGAGGGAGAGAAAGTGGAGTCAAATAATATTCTGTCTCACAGTGTAGCTGAACCCGGGTTGTCTAAAATGGTAATCAGCCTCATAATATTCTCCTAGATTGCTTATCTTCTTCCTCTGTTTCACTTTTGCTAGTCCCTCTGCTCATGGTCCTTGGAATTTCTTGCCAAAACAAATTGTCTTCACAAACCTGGTTCTTAGCCTATGATTCACTTTTACTCTTTTTAAAAATTAACATACAATGTATTTTTTGTTTCAGAGATACAGGTCTGTGATTCATCAGTCTTACACAATTCACAGCACTCACCATAGCACATACCCTTTCCCAATGTCCATCACCCAGAAACCCCATCCCTCCCATGCTCTTCCCCTCCAGCAAGTCTCTGTTTCCTGAGATTAAGAGTCTCTTACAGTTTGTCTCTCTTTCTGGTTTCATATTTTTCATTGTTCCTTCCCTCGCCCTATGATCCTGTCTTTTTTACCAAATTCCTCATATTAGTAATATCATATGATAATTGTCTTTCTCTGATCAATTTATTTTGCTTAGCTTAATACCCTCTAGTTCCGTCACATCATTACAAATAACAAGATTTCATTTTTGATGGCTACATACTAATCCATAGGTGTGTGTGTGTGTGTTTATACAAGAGAGCCTAGATGTACATCAACAGATGAATGGATAACTTATGATTTTATTTTTTTGTTTAAAACATTTTATTAAAGTAAAAATTGTTAGAATTAAGTGAAATAGAAAAACATAGTAAATATTTACAAAAACATTGAGAACACTACTCAAGTCACACACATGAAAAAATGCAGAAATGTTTTTTAAAAGTTTGTAAATTGATAATTATGGAGATTTCTCAAAATGGATATCACTGCTCACTGTGAGTATGGATGCAATGATGTAAGATCTTTGAGTGAATGCTGCCCTCCACTTTTTTGCAATCCAGTGATCCCCTAGAAATTTGCTCTTTGGAGATTCAAAGTTGGAGACAGCCCGAGGGGACAAGTCAAGAATTGAGATGGTCACAAACTAATTTTCTTCACCCTACTGACTGTGTTGAGGTTATATGGACACAGCCAGGCTGTTTTTCTTAACCTATGAATTTAAAATGAAACTACAAAAATATAATAGTGAAATACTTTTTCTATTTACATTTATAAAAATCAATACTGTATTTGTGAGATTCAAATATATCCTCAATTTGTCTTTCCAATTAACCATAATATATCTAACCATGGTATTTTTAGAGACATGAATGTTTTACTTCCTCTTTGATTTTTACTTACTGTGAATGAGAATATTTTTTATCTATGACATTTGATGGACACACACAAATATTTCTTTAACACGTATAGCTAGAGAAAGTATTGTTAGGTCGGTGAGTATGGCTATACATACATTGCATCCTACTCTTCTGCAAAGTACTTATACCCTTTAAACTCTTGTCAGTTGGTGAAAATCCCCATTGTTTTACCTTCTTGATTTTACAGCATCTAAAGAATTAATTTTATAAATTTAAAAAGGCTGAAATTGTGGTATGAAGCTATACTTTATTATGATACATTTCTAGTTTAAAATACATTTCTAGTTTAAAAATATTTCTTTTTTTTAAGATTTTATTTATTTGACAGACAGAGGTCACAAATAGGCAGGGAGGCAGACAGAAAGAGTGGGAAGCAGACTTCCTGCCAAGCAGAGAGCCCTATGTGGGGCTTGATCTCAGGAACCTGAGATCATAACCTGAGCCAAAGGCAGTGGCTTAACCCACTGAGCCACCCAGGTGCCCCCTAAAAATATTTCTAATTTACTTGCACTTCATGTTTCTAAATTGAGTAACAGAACACGATTTTATTTAATTGTTTGTTTGTTTGTTTATTTTCTATAGAACACATTTTATTTCATTCATTTGGAGCAGTTTATATCCTCAATGTATTTTGGTTCTATACATTTTTTTCATTGCTTTTGTTCTTTTCTTTTCTTTCTTTTTTTCATTTATTTTTTATTTTTTATTATTATTATTTTATTTATTTATTTATTCATTTATTTATTTTTTGGTAACAGGTAAATCAAACCTTCTACTCTTCAGAACCAGTGGCGTTTCTGATGTTCCCACATAACTGACATTACCAAGGCATAATAATGGGAACCAAATGGTGTTTCAAAACATCAGAAATGAAGATTTGAAGTTTGTAAGTCATTAGATGTTAATTATTATCCTTTTTAATCCTTTTTTTTAATTTTTCCTTCTCAAAGATTCCACTTATTTATTTGACAGAGAGATCACAAGCAGGCAGAGAGGCAGGCAGAGAGGAGAGGAGGAAGCAGGCTCCCCACTGAGCAGAGAGCCGACGTGGGCTCGATCCCAGGACTCTGAGATCATGACCTGAGCCGAAGGCAGCAGCCCAACCCACTGAGCCACCCAGGCGCCCCCTTTTTTATCCTTTTAAAACAACATTTTTCTTTTTTATTTTATTTTTCAGTGTTCCAAGATTCATTATATATGCACCCACACCCATTGCACCATACAATATGTGCACTTTTTATACCCACTACCAGGCTCTCCTACCTTCCCAACACTTCCCCTCCAAAATCCTCAGTTTGTTTCTCAGAGTCCACAGGACTCTGAGTTCATCTCCCCCTGTGAATTCCCCCACTTCACTTTTCCTTTCCTTCTCCTAATGTCCTCCATGTTGTTCCTTATGCTCCACAAGTAAGTGAAACTATCATTATTGAATCTCTCTGCTTAACTTATTTCAACATAGTACTAGAAGACCCTAGCAACAACAATCAGAAAACAAAAAGAAATAAAGGTATTCAAATTGGCAAAGAAGAACTCAAACTCTCTCTCCTTGCAGATGACAAGATACTTTATATGGAAAATCCAGAAGACACCGCCCCCAAACTACTAGAACTCATACAGCAAGTCAGTAATGTGGCAGGATACAAAAGCAATGTACAGAAATCAGTTGCTTTCCTCATACACTAACAGTGAAAATACAAACAGGGAAATTAGATTCCATTTATTATAGAACCAAGAACCATAAGATACTTGGGAATAAACCTAACCAAGAGGTAAGGTATCTTTACTTGAGGAACTACAGAAAACTCATGAAAGAAATTGAAGAAGACACAAAAAGATGGAAGACTATTATGGACCATGCTCATGAATCAGAAGAATAAACATTGTTAAGATGTGTATACTACCTAGAGCAGTCTATACTTTCAATGCCATTTCTGATTGAAATTCCACCAGCATTTTTCAAAGAGTTTGAACGAACAATCCTAAAATTTGTATGGAACCAGAAGATACTCCGAATTGCCAAGGAAATGTTGAAAAAGAAAAAAAAAATTGGGGGCATCACTTTGCCTGATTTTAAGCTTTACTAAAAAGCTGTGATTACCAAGACAGCATGGTACTGGCAAAAAAAAAAAAAAAAAAAAAAAAAAAAAAAAACCGACACATAGACTAGCAGAACAGAGTAGAGAGCCCAGATATGAACCCACAACTCTTTGGTCAACTAATGTTTGAGAAAGCAGGGAAAAAAAATATGCTGTATTAAAATGACAGTCTCTTCAATAATTGCTGCTGGTAAAACTGGACAGCTATATATAGAAATGTTCAGGGGGGCCTGCTTCCCCCTTCCCCCTCTGCCTGCCTCTCTGCCTACTTGATCTCTCTCTCTCTGTCAAATAAGTAAATAAAATATTTTTTAAATCAAAAGCTTCTGCACAGCAATGGAAACAGTCAATAAAATGAAGAGGCAGCCCACGAAATGGGAGATATATTCGCAGAATTACAATATAGACAAAGGGCCGATATCCATGATCTATAAAGAACTCCCCAACTCAACACTCAAAAAACAGATAATCCAGTCAAAAATGGGCAGAAGACATGAATAGACACTTCTCCATTGAAGACATACAAATGGCTATCAGACACATGAAACAATGTTCATCATCATTAGCCATCAGGGAGATTCAAATTACAACCTCAATGAGATATCACCCTATACCAGTTAGAATGGCCAAAATTAACAGGACAGGAAACAACAAGTGTTGGAGAGATGTGGAGAGAGGGGAACCTCTACATTGTTGGTGGGAATGCAAATTGGTGCAGCTACTTTGGAAAACAGTGTCTAGATTCCTTAAGAAATTAAAAATAGAACTATCCTATGACCTGCAATTGCATTACTGGGTATTTATGCCAAAGATACAGGTGTAGTGAAAGAAAGGCCATCTGCACCCCAATGTTCATAGCAGCAATGTGCACAGTTGCCAAACTGTGGAAAGAGCCAAGATGCCCTTCAACAGATGAATAGATAAAGAAGATATGGTCCATATATACAATGGGATATTATGTCTCCATCAGAAAGGATGAATACGGACTTATCAAATCAACATGGCTGGGACTGGTGGTGATATACTGAGTGAAATAGTCAAGCAGCGAGAGACAATTAAAAATTAATTTTAAAAAAGATTTATGTATTTAAAGAGATAGCATGAGCAGATGAGGATCAGAGGGAAAGGGGGAGAATCCCAAGCAGACTTCTTGCTGAATGTGGAGCCTTACGTAGGACTTGATCTCACAAACCTGATTTCAAGAGTCAGATATCAAACTGAAATCAAGAGTCAGATTCTTAAAAAACTGAGCCACACACGTGCTCCTAAATTGAATAAATTCATTGAATTTGGGGAAAAATAAAATAAGTGGAACGATTTTATCAAAATAATGATTTTAGAAAGAGAGAATATGAAATATCACAAATTGAAAATTAGGAAATAATAATACAAAGGATAATTAAAAACTAAATCTATAGAGGGGTTTTATAAACTTAAAAATGAATAAGGAAAAAACAAAATGAAAAATTATTCATTGGAAAATAGAAAAGAAAAGGTAGACTAACGGTGTGACCCTGCACAAGTATCTGCACCCTCTGTGTTTCCTATTTAAAATTGGGGTAAAAATTCTATACAAAGAAAATTAATAAAACAGATTACTGACTTCGAAATTTTCTGTATTGTTTCCTTCTTTTATTTTTTAAAATTATGTTATTGACTTATTTGATACAATTGTATGTGTGGGACTGATTATAATTTTCTTCTTTTGCATTCTATATTTTTAAAAAACTTACAAAATACATATTCAGAAAAAAATGTATGTGTATATTTTATATGTGAGTACGAAGGGAACAGACACAACTAAAGCAAGATCAACTGCTCTCCAAAAGTTACTAAATACTATAACATAGAAACTATTCTGTTCTAGGGATCAAAATGGTTTTACTAACAGGAAATATATTAACATATTTCACCATTAATTAAATTAAGAATAATTATGTCATTCTTAAACTCAGCACTAATTTTTAGTAAAACTCAATATCTTCAACATTAGTTTATTCCATAGTATATATAAAGTGTAAAATGTGGTACATATTTCCAAAAATTTCAGAAATAAGAAAAGTCTATCTGCTATTCAATAATTTTCTGTTTGTCAATATAACAAAATATGTGAAATATATATGAACTTTAAAATGGAAGAATATTAAATAATGTTTATTTTTATATATTATGATTGCATCTCTAGAAGACTATAAGTAACATGTTGAAGCAATTATTTAATAATACGATTTTATAATATCTATGTCAGTAAAGCAGTTGTAGTCTGTAGACGATTAGGCAGTTAATACACATGAAAGATAATGGAGGTGTTGACCCACTAAGACTATTTTATTAGTTAACTCTCTTGTAAAATGAGCTAAGAAGAATTTTACAATGATGTTTTGAAAGAAATAACTTTAAAATATTTCTAAATGAAGAGGGAAATGATGAAGAGTTGAAAAAGAAAAACTGTACCCTGCCTTCTTTCAAATATTTGTTTGTTTTGTTTGTTTGTCTATTTGTTTGTTTTAGAGAGGGTGTGAGTGGTGGAAGGTGCAGAATTCAAGGGAGAGAGTCTTCAAGCAGACTCCTCACTGAATGGGGAACCTGATGTCAGGCTTGATCACAGAACCCTGAGATCAGCACCTTAGTCAAAATCTAGGATCAGATGCTTAACCAACCGAGCCACCAGGTGCCCCTGTATCTTGTTTTTTAAAAATAGTGTAATCCAAAATATAGAAATGGAGAAAATTATGTTTTGTAGGGGCACCTGGGTGGTCAGTGGGTTAAAGCCTCTGCCTTCGCTCAGGTCATAATCTCAGGGTCCTGGGATCAAGCCCCATATCAGGCTCTCTGCCTCAGTAGGGAGCCTGCTTCTCCCTCGTCTCTCTGCCTGCTTCCCTGCTGATTTGTGATCTCTCTCTGCCAAATAAATAAATAAATAAAATCTTTAAAAAAAAAGAAAAAATAATGTTTTGTAAACACGATCTCAAAGCCAGATGCAATGATGAAATAGATCATTTGATTTGGTTTGATTAAATTAAAGCCCATTCCAAAATATTACCACCAAAAACATTTTAAAAAGTAGATAACTGCCCTTTTATCTGAAAAACATGGGACCGATAATTTCTAAGTTCCCCAATATGCAGTAAGCTTAATGACAGCAATAAAGATCAATAATATAGGGGAAAAGTTATAAAAAGACTTCACACACAAAATCAAGGCTAATCGTTCATATACACTTTAAAACTTGTCCAACCTCATTATAAATTAGGTGCATGCACTTTAAAGTAATGAAACTTTTTTCCTATCATAACAGTAAAGAAAGATCATCCCAGGTAAAGTCAGAATAAGAGTTTGTGTCTTTTTAGTTTTTTGTTACAACTTTGATAATAAGTGAGGCAAAGCTATAAAGTCCATTTCTTCCAAGGACAATTTTTTTAATTTTATTTAAAATTTAATTTAGCTCAATTCCCAGGGTACTAACCCAATCAACATAGAATCACTTTAGAACAGTGAAAAAGCAAGGACAGAATCCCATGGTTCTTAGTGCAGTCTGTCCAGACAAGATTTTGTATAAGATCATGTTCTGCAGCTGAAAGAATCTGATGATGGTTAAACTTTACTTGCTCTGAATCTGTTTATGCCTCCTATTTTGTTTTGAAACCATAGTTGGATGGATAGTTCTGTAACTATTCATTTTCTCATCTTCAAAGAGTGTGTGATAATATGTTTCAATTCTCAGAGGAGTTAACACAGGTGAAGTGGGCAGAGTATTATGAACATAGCTGTCAGTATTACCCTCTGAAAGTCCACAAAAAAGAGAAAGGAGAAGACCTCATAAACCAACCCTCCACCATCCACAGGACTTTGATGTGTCCCATCCTCTAAATAACTGAGACATGAAGTCCATTTAAATAAAGAGAAGCACTCTGAAGGAAAATGTTGAAGTAAAACTTCTTCAAAAGCTTTTGATGTTGACCACTAATGATACAGGCAAGTCTAAGTTTGAACATATAAGACATTCTAACATAAACTTTAGAAGCGAAGACACTTGTGTTCGAATTCTGCCTGTATCCTGTGTGGTTTGCATGAGACTAGTTTTTTAAGCTGTCCATAGGACCATTCCATCCATCTAATGTGTTGTTTTTAGCATGAATGTAAGTCATATTTAATAACACATAAGAAAAACCTTAGAATGAAGCTAGTGTACATTCTTAGGCAAGATCTTACTTTCCCAAAAGTGCATTCCACAAACTGTGATTCATTGTTGCCTTTGGCTGCCTGCCAAAATGCATGCTTTCTTAGATTCCTGTATTCAAAACAAAAGAAAGCAGACTCCTCACAAAACAAAACAAAAGAAAACAAAACACACACCTATCTGATACTTAGAAGGAACAGAGCGGAAAAGGATGATGGTTAATAAACCCTCCTTCAAAGGGTACATGGATCTGACCTTTCAGCTATTTAAAACCAAAGGTAGCAGTAACATTAAATTATTATGAGCCTAGAAATGTTTGAGTCTTCTTAAAATGTAAGATACTTTAATTTTATTCTATGAATGTCTGCTTTAGCTTTAGCTTACAAATCGTTAAAATAATAAATTCTAATACCCTGGCTTTATCAAAGATAGTTAAATGCTTAACATTTCTTTCAACATTTACAGCTTGGAGATTTCCCATCACTGGCAGGTCCAAGGAAGTGAAGCTCCATTATTGGCCCAGGTATGGAGGCCAGGGTGAATTAGCCTGTTGGAAATTTGCTGATATTTCAAAGGAAAAAAGATGGTTTTTTTCCTGCTACAAAACTTCTAATAATGCAATGATAATGCAGGTAGTTTCTTAATGCCAGTGATAGCTTTTTTATTTTCTTTTGTAATTAACTCGGATATGCATAACCTTTTTATGTCAAAACACAAAACACATTGTTCATGCTCTCTGAGGCAAAACAAAACAAAACAAAACAAAACAAAACAAAAAACAAATGGAAAAAAAAAAACCCTCAATTGTAAACTTTTTCTTCGAAGTCTTTAGTTACCAGAACAGTTGGCTATAGCACTAGAGTTCAGAACACAGCACAGTGTTGCAGTGTGTGGGGGGAAAATAAAAAAGCAAGCAGATATCAGTTGGGCACAGACTGGTACATTCTATCTTTCTATCTTCTGGCTGCTTTTGGAGCCCAATTGAATAAAACTGTATCTAGAATTTTATCTGAACCTTGATTTCACTTTTATTATTCAATGAAGCATCCAAACCTTCCACATATCTTCTTTCTTCTAAATTATTTTGCATTTTCTCTTTCCATCTCATAGTTATTGGGGGGACATTTAATCTGGAACTTCGTTAAATAACTCATAGGTATACCATTTAAAATGATATACACATTTTTTTATTCTTTCTCAAAAAACAAAATAAAACAAAACCCACCTTTCTTTCAAACGTAGCCAAACATAAATAACAGTTAGTTATCAAAAATACCAATGTAAAATGCCATTCTTTTAAACCCTGAGTGCCACTGGATGTCAGTGTAGACATATAAAGGCTGAACCACTTGGTTTATGTCCTGCAACCCTGCAGATGCCTATTCCATATCATGTCTGCACACCTTTGCTGTAAAGCATTCTACCTACACAATCTTCAGGCTGCCAAGGACTTCTTTGTTCACACTATATCTCTGACTTTGGGGAACTTCTATTCTCTTCTCTCTTTTATATGGCATTGCTATTCAAGGGATAATCTTTTAATTTCCCACATTCTATATCCAAACCACCATGATTTCCTCAGAATTCCTGAAGCATTTAATGTGTGAAACATTTGGTCCCATAAATACTACTTTACATGTATATTAGAATTGTGAGGTAGGAATATATTATGTTCTATTTTGTTGAATAAAGTACAATTCAGAATAAACAACTTTAAGATAACTGTGTCTCCAAAGAAAAGTTGAGGTGCTGTTGAGAACTTATTTTGATTGCTGAAATCTCCAAGTAGACTTTAAAAATAGAAGTGAAGCAGGACATCTGGGTGGCTCAGTTAGTTGAGCATCAGGATATGGTAAAGCAGCAGCCCTCAAATCCTAGCATTCATAGTTAAAACATCTCATTTGGCCTCATTCCTGAACTTCTGATTCAGCATGTTTGGAATGAAGGCCCCCAATCTGCATTTCTAGCAAATTTCCAAGTGATGCTGATATTTTTGCCCAGGGGCCACATACTTCATGAACCTCTGGTCTAGCTGAGTAGGATGTTGTAAGGAAAAAAAATCATTTTCCGTAAATCCCAAGGGGAGCTCACAGCCATAAAGAACAAAAGGTGCACATTGACCTTGGATAATAGAAAACAATTTGCAAAATATTTCATTTTTTTGTCTGCTGGTTGCTTAGCTAATTTTATGACAAATGGTATGAGGTGGGGTAAAGGAAAACATAGGTAGATACAATTGGAAGATAGTATGCATGAAACACCCTTTAAGGAAGTATAAAGATGATGTAGGAAAAAACTAAAATGATACCCAGATAAATAGAAGGTTTTGTTGATAGTATGATTTAAACAATGTTATACATTAATTATATGTCAATAAAACTGGGGAAAAAGTAATCACTAAAATTACTTTTACTTCTCTTCTATCTTCAAAGTGTACTTTGGGGGGCACCTGGGTAGCTCAGTGGGTTAAGCCTCTGCCTTCGGCTCAGGTCATGATCCCAGGGTCCTGGGATTGAGCCCCGCATCAGGCTCTCTGCTCAGCAGGGAGCCTGCTTCCCCCTCTCTCTCTGCCTGCTGCTCTGCCTGCTTCTCTGCCTACTTGTGATCTCCGCCTGCCTCTCTGCCTACTTGTGATCTGTCAAATAAATAAATAAAATCTTTTAAAAAAAAGTGTACTTTGGAGTTTCCACCAATCAAAATAAGTTCTTAGTAACAAACTCAACTATTTCCTCTAGAAATCCAATTACTTAACTTAACATATTTACTCTGAATTTACACCTTAATTTTTCAACAAAAAAGAACATATTTTTCCTACCAAACAATTCTAGAAGAATATACTTTTCCAGTTGAAAAATATACAAGATACTATCCTAGATGTAATTGCTTTTAAAAGCTGAATTCTACACATTTTTCAGTGTTTTAATATGTTCCATGACATACAGTGAACTGCCTTGTATTTTCATCACATTGTGATTACATATAATGATTTTAGTAGAATATGAGCTTACAGTATTTTTTCACAGAGCATATATATTTACAAAAAATCAATGCAAGCATTTTTGCTGAATTTTTGTATGTTTATCTGAATAATGGAATTTTAAACTTCAGGAGACAGGGAAAACTAGAGAGCAATCCCTGGGGTGGAAGTTTTATCAAGAATAAGACAAAAAATTTTGCTTGAAAATCAGTAATACAGTTTAGGAAACACATTTTTGCATTCAATGAATTAATGGTTATTAGATTAGGCATTTAAAATACAAGATGAAATTCAGGATCTACTTAACATGGCCTCATATGGAATCTTGCATAGGATATCTCCTCTGGATGTCACTAATAAATATGTAAATTAAATGTGTCATACTAAAGGACATCTAGCATTTCTACTTTATGACTGCACTACAACTTTCTGAAGGAGAGAACCCCTTCTCCTCTCAGCAAAGAGGTAAAGGATAGGTGAGCTTGATGGAAAAATCACAGGAGCATTTATAGTTATCAGGTATGTAAATGATGGGATAACCCATAGAGAATGGAGACAATGAGGAAAATGTAAAAAGAAATGGAAATCTGGCCAATCAGGTTTAAATCAGAAGGTGAGTTTGTTGCCCTGCATAATTAAATGGCACATGTGGCTACAAATATTATTCAATGTAACAATTCTTGAAAGGCAAAAGCAACAATGTTGGAGAATCTGATGAGAAGATAAAAACGTCTAACACATATAAAATATAAGTAAATATTTTGCTGCACAATTGAAATAGTTCAATTTTATGCATACATCATTTTAATCAACAAAATGGGACAAAAGGATTATTTGTGTTCCTGATAACTACCTAACGTTTTTAACAAGATTTATGTCTTTTCATAACATTTGAGTTTTAACTTGAGCAGCTGTTATCCATGGCAGGTGCTACAGGAAAAGTTTTAAAAACCATTTTTAAAACCATTTTTAAAACTTTTCCTGTAGCACCTGCCATGGATAACAGCTGCTCAAGTTAAAACTCAAATGTTATGAAAAGACATAAATCTTGTTAAAAACGTTAGGTAGTTATCAGGAACACAAATAATCCTTTTGTCCCATTTTGTTGATTAAAATGATGTATGCAAAAAAGAAAAAAGAAAGGATGAATACCCAAGTTTTGTAGCAACATGGACGGGACTGGAAGAGATTATGCTGAGTGAAATAAGTCAAGCAGAGAGAGTCAATTATCATATGTTTCACTTATTTGTGGAGCATAACAAATAGCATGGAGGACAAGGGGAGATGGAGAGGAGAAGGGAGTTGAGAGAAATTGGAAGGGGAGGTGAACCATGAGAGACTATGGACTCTGAAAAACGATCTGAGAATTTTGAAGGGGTGGGGGGTGGGAGGTTGGGGGCACCAGGTGGTGGGTATTGTAGAGGGCACGGATTGCATGGAGCACTGGGTGTGGTGCAAAAATAATGAATACTGTTATGCTGAAAAAATAAAAAAAATAAAAAATAAATAAATTATTAATTAATTAAAAAAAAAGATACAAGGAGTAGGCAGAAAAGTTAAAAAGTCTTGTAAAATTTGAACTAGGGAACTTCTCTTCAATATTGATTAATAGCTAAGAGACTAAGTTTTGCATATAAGGATCAACTGACTTGCAGTGTTGTTATAATATTGGTCTTTTGAATAATTTCTCTTGAACCAATTCTTTATTATTTCTTATAGGAAAGTTAATTAAATATATAAAGCAATTTTACAGAAAAAAAAAAAACTAAAAACAAAACAAAAGGACTATACATTACTCAGTATTCAAAATGATAAGAGTACTCTTTAAATCTCATCACCTACTTCACTCATCCTCCCCTCACCTTCCCTCTGGGAACCATCAGTTCTCTGTAATTGAGAGTCTGTGTCTTGGTTTGTCTCCCCCCACCATTTTTTTTTCCCTTTCTTTTTTTTTTTTTTTGGAAACAAATTTCTTGAATTTATTATGAGTGAAATCATATGACATTTGTCTTTCTCTGATGGACTTATCTCACTAAATATTATATTCTTTAGCTCTTCCACATCCTTGTAAATGGCAAGATTTCATTCTTATTTATCATTGAATAATATTCCATGGTATATTGATATTATGATGTATATTACAATATTTATATTATACACTATGTATAATATTTACATGATATATATTATATTGATATTGTAAAGTGTATTGCAATATTTACATATTTAAATCATATACTATTGTTTATTAATGTAATGATGTCACTAAATTTTATATATATATATATATATATATATATATATATATATATAATTATATATACATATATATTGGGGTGCCTGGGTGGCTCAGTGAGTTAAAAGCCTCTGCCTTTGGCTCAGGTCATGATCCCAGGGTCCTGGGATCTAGCCCTGCATTGAGCTTCTGCTCAGTGGGGAGCCTGCTTCCCACTTCTCTGCCTGCCTCTCTGCCTACTTGTTATCTCTGTCTATCAATAAATAACAAATAAAATCTTAAAAGAAACTAAGTATATACATATATAATGAAGTATATATATCACTTATTTATTTGTTCCTCTATCAGTGGAAACAGGCTACATTCATGATATTGTAAATAATTGTGCAATAAATACAGGGTGCATGTTTCCCTTTAGCTTAATGATTTTGTATTTTTTTGGTGAATAACATGAATTACAATGACTGTATCATAAGGTAATTCTACTTTTATCTTTTTGACAAACACCACCACACATTTTTTTCCCATGATGGCTGCACCAGTTTGGATTCTCAACAGTGCACATGGAATTATTTTTCTCTACATCTTTGTCAACACTTGTTATTTATTATGTCATTAATATTAATCATTCTGACAGGTGTGAGATAATATCTCATTGTGGCTTTGATTCGCATTTCACCGATGAATGATGTTGAATATCTTTTCATTTGTCTATTGGACATTGGTATGTCTTCTTTGGAGAAGTGTCTATTTATGTCTGTTGTTATTTGATAATAGCAACTAACAAGTGTGAGGTGCTACCTCACATTTTTTTCCATTTGCATTTGGCTGATTATTAATGATGCTGAGAATCTTTCCATACATCTTGTATTTTTTGCAAAAATACCTATGTAGATCTTTTGCCCATTTAAAATAAAATGGTTATTCACAACTCCTAAATTGTATAAGTATCCTTGATCTGATACATGATTGGCATATGAGTTGATTTTTATGTACTATATATGGAACTTATTTCATTATTTTGTATATGAATGTCCAGTTTTCCTAACATCTATTGAAAGGGTTATCATTTCTCCATTGTGTATTGTGACTTTGCTTCAAATTAGTTGAGCACACATGCAAGAGTTTATTTCTAGGATCTATTCTGTTCCATTTATCTATATGTCTATTTTTTATGCATCATACTATTTTATTACTATAACTTCATAATAAAAATTGAAAACAAGTAATATGATGTCTGTCACTTTGCTCCTCTTTCTTTAAATCAATTTGATTATTCATTTTTTTCATGGTACTGTAAGAAGTTTAGGATTATACTGTTTCTATTTCTGTGAAAAATTGAACTTTGATAGGAATCGCATTGACTCTTTAGACTGTTTTGGTCTGTATAGACATTTTTTCATTCATTTATCAATATGCTTTCATGTTCAGTATGCAGAGATTTTATCTCCTTAATTTTACTCCTAAGTATTTTTTTAAGTTTTATGTTATTGTAAATAAATTTTCTTAAATTACTTTTGGATAGTCATTGTGTGTTGATTTTGTATTCTAGTTATATTTTATTAGTTCTAACAGTTTTCTCACAAGAAATAAATAATATAAAAGCACAAAAACCAAATATATATGTGTGTGTGTGTGCGTGTGTGTGTGTTTGTGGCATGTGTGGATTGTGTGTTTGTGTGTGTGCCTATACACACACACACACACACATACATATGGTTTCTGCTATCTGAAAAACCCATATATATGTATAAGTATACATATATATGGTTTCTACCATCTGAAAACAGAAAGTTTTACTCCATTTTAAGTTGAACATCTTATGTCCCTTTCTATTTTCTAGTTGCCCTGATTGGACTAATCGGATTTCTACTATTACGTTGAATAGAAGTGGCAAGGTTGGGAAGTGCTCCAAGATGGCGCTGACTGCAGTCCTGCCTGCTGCAGCCTGAGTGCGACTGCAGTCCAGTTGCACCTCCTGGGGCCTGTGCTAGGGCCACCATTGCTTCTCTTGCCACCACTGTCAAGATTGAAGAGAAGAGCAGCAATTCTAGAAACAGAAAATTGACCACTTTCTGAAAGGTAGGACCTGCAGAGAAGTGAATCCGAAGTGACAGGAAGATAGACCATGGAGGAAGGGGCCAGCTCCCTGCAAGCAGTGGAGCAATGGAGCACAAAATTAGAAATTTTAGAAGTCTGTTCCACTGAAGGACATTGCTCCAGAGGCTAAGCCGGGGTGGAGCCCTCATAGGGACAGCATGTTCTCGGGTCCCATGGGGTCACAGAAGTATTGGGGGAGTCTGAGTGTAGCATATCTTGCAGGTATTAGAGTGGGGAAGCTGGCTACAGAGACAGAGCAGAGGAGTGAGCTCTCAGTTTGGGGTCACCTTCAACTGTGATCTGTAGCACAGTAAGACCACTGATCTTTGAGGAAGGACCCCACAAGTGGCAGATCTGGGGAGACATCTCTGGAAGAGTGGCACGGATCTGTTTGGTTTGGAGACTCCAGACATGGCCATATGCCAGAGACAGAAACACTCGTTCACAGGCCAGGTGAGGTTGGAGCGCAACCTGAAACCAGGGAGATGGAAGTGATTGAGCGCTTTTCTTCAAGGGTGCACTGAGGAGTGGGGACCCAAGCTCTTGGCTCCAACAGGCCAGAGATTGGGAGGCTGCCACTTTCATAGCCGTCCTCCAGAGCTCTATGGAAAGCAATCAGGGAACAAAAGTTCCCAAGAACGAAACCGGAGAAGATTACTTAGCTGGGCCCCTGGCAAGGGTGGTGCAATTCTGCTTCTGGCAAAGACACTTGAGAATCACAACAATAGGCTCCTTCCCCAGAAGATCAGTAAGAAATCCAGCCATGACCAAGCTTACAGATCAAAGAGAACAGCCAAATTCCAGAAGAGGGAAAGCAAAGCAAGGAATTCATGGCATCCTCCACAAGATTCTTTAGTCATGCAAAGTTAATTATTTTTTTCAATTTACTTTTTTCTTATTATAATTTTTTAACTTTTACTCTTTCCTCTTTTAAAGTTTTTTAACTAGTTTATCTTAATACTTTTCCTAAAAAAAAACTTTTTGAACCTTTATTATTATAGTTATATTTTATCCTTTTTTTTTGTCTGTTTATTTTGTATACACATAGGGTTTTTCTTCTAAAAAAATATGGGATACAACTTCTTCTAATAGATCAAAATATACCTAAATTTAGCACAGGGTTTCTTCTAGTCTCCAGGCTGAGCAATTTCTCTCCACTATCTTTTTCTTTCTATTCCCAACCAGCTTACCTTATCAACTCTTTTTAGAATATTTAAAAAAATTTCATCTTTACAGTCATATTCCATCCTTTATTGTTTCTACACACACACACACACACACACACGTATATATATATATATATTTTTTTTTTTCTTTTCTTTAAAATTTTGGTAGGTACAGGGTGCCTGGGTGGCTCAGTGGGTTAAGCCACTGCCTTTGGCTCAGGTCATGATCTCAGGGTCCTGGGATCAAGTCCTGCATCGGGCTCTCTGCTCGTCAGGGAGCCTGATTTCCTACCTCTCTCTGCCTGCCTCTCTGTCTATTTGGGATCTCTCTCTGTCAATAAATAAATAAAATCTTTAAAAAATAAATAAATAAATTTGGTAGGTAGTTCTTCTAAGAGACCAAAATTCTCCCAAAATCAAGTGCTGGCTCTGTTTTTTCACCGGTCCAATATATACATATTTTCTTTTTTTCTTTTTCTTTGCTTTTTTATTTGTTTTTGTAAATTCTTCTACTCCTTTTCCTCCTCCCCACTATTTTGGTTCTCTTCTGGTTTGGTTAACACAAATTTTCTGGTGTCTTTGCCACGCCTTTAGAATTTTATTCTCTCATTCATATATTCTTATCTGGATAAAATAACAAGGTGGAAAAACTCACACAAAAAAAAAAAAAGAAGAAGAAGAGGCAGTATCAAAGGCTAGGGACCTAATCAATATGGACGTTGGTAATATGTCAGACCAAGAGTTCAGAATGACAATTCTCAAGGTGCTGGCTGGACTTCAAAAATGCATGGAAGATGCTAGAGAAACCCTGTCTGGAGAAATAAAAGCCCTTTCTGGAGAAATTAAAGAACTAAATCTAACAAAGCTAAAATTTTAAAAAAGCTATTAATAAGGTGCAATAAAAAATGGAGGTTCTTACTTCTAGGATAAATGAGACAGAAGAAAGAATTAGTGATATAGAAGACCAAATGACAGAGTATAAAGAAGCTGAGCAAAAAAGAGATAAACAACTACTGGATCATGAGGGGGAGAATTCAAGAGATAAGAATTTGAGAGATAAGAGAGGTAATTGAGAGATAAGAGATACCATAAGATGAAGTAACATTAGAATAATTGGGATTCCAGAAGAAGAGGAAAGAGAGAGGGGGCAGAAGGAATATTGGAGTAAGTTATTATAGAGAATTTCCCTAATGTGGCAAAGGGAGCAAGCATCCAAATCCAGGAAGTGCAGAGAACCTGCCTCAAAATCAGTAAGAATAGGTCCACACCGCATTATCTAATAGTAAAACTTGGAAGTCTTAGTGACAAAGAGAAAATCCTGAAAGCAGCCCAGGACAAGAAGTCTGTAACATACAATGGTAAAAATGTTTGGTTGGCAGCAGAATTATCCACAGAGACCTGGCAGGACAGAAAGAACCCCATGATATATTCAGAGCACTAAATGAGAAAAACATGAAGCCAAGAATACTATATACAGCTAGTTTATCATTGAAAGTAGAAGGAGAGATAAAAGTTTCCAGGACAAACAAAACTAAAAGAGTTTGTAAACAGCAAACCAGCTCTACAGGAAATATTGAAAGGGGTCCTCTAAGCAAAGAGAGAGCTTAAAAGTAGTAGGCCAGAAAGGAACAGAGAAAACATACAGTAACAGTCACCTTACAGGAAATACAATAGCACTAAATTCATATCTTTCAATAGTTACCATGAATGAAAATGGGATAAATGCCCCAATCAAAAGAAACAGGGTGTCAGAATGGATTAAAAACAAAACAAAACAAACAAAAAAAACATCAATATGCTGTCTATAAGAAACTCATTTTTGATCCAAAGACACCTCCAGATTTAAAGTGAGGGGGTGGAAACAATTTACCATGCTAATGGACATCAAAAAAAGCTGTGGTGGCAATCATTCTATCAGACAAATTATATTTTAAGCCAAAGATTATAATAAGAGATGAGGAAGGACACTATATCATACTCAAAGGGTCTCTGCAACAAGAAGATCTGATCTTTTTAAATATGTATTCCTCTAACATGGGAGCAGCCAACTATACAAACCAATTAATAACAAAATCAAAGAAACCCATCAACAATAATACAAATTAATAGGGGACTTTAACACCCCCTCACTGAAATGGACAGATCATCCAAGCAAAACTATCAACAAAAATAAAGGCCTTAAGTGACACACTGGACCAGATGGACATCACAGATATATTCAGAACATTCCATCCCAAAGCAAAGGAATACATAGTCTTCTCTAGTGCACATGGAACTTTCTTCATAATAGATCACATTCTGGGTCACAAATCAGATTTCAACTGGTACCTAAAGATAGGGGTCGTTCCCTGCATATTTTCAGACAACAATTCTCTGAAGCTACAACTCAATCACAAGAGGAAATTGGGAAAGAACCCAAATAAAGGGAGGCTAAAGAGAACCCTATTAAAGAATGAATGGGTCAACCAGGAAATTAAAAAAGAATTGAAAAAATTCATCAAGACAAATGATAATGAAAACACAATTGTTCAAAGTCTGTGGGACACAACAAAGGCAGAACTGAGAGGAAAATATATAGTGATACTAGCCTTTCTCAAGAAATAAGAAAGGTCTCAAATATACAACCTAACCCTACACCTAAAAGAAGTGGAGAAAGAACAGTAAACAAATCCTAAACCCAGCAGGAGAAGAGAAATAATAAAGATCAGAGCATAAATCAATGAAACAGAAACAACAAACAAACAAAAAAGAACAAATCAATGAAACTAGTTCTTTGAAAGAATTAATAAGATTCATAAACCCCTTGCCAGACTTATCAAAAAGAAAGAGAAAGGACCCAAATAAATAAAATCATGAATGAACAAGAAGAGATCACAACCAACACCAAGGAAATACAATTATAAGAACATGTTATGAGCAAATATAAGCCAGCTAATTTGACAATCTGGAAGAAGTGGATGCGTTCTTAGACATATAAACTATCAAAACTGAACCAGGATGAAATACAAAATCTCAACATGCCCATAACCAGTAAGGATATTGAGGCAGTCATCAAAAATATCCCAACATACAAGTGCTCAGGGCCAGAAGGCTTCCCAGTGGAATTTTACCAAACATTTAAAGAAGAATTACTTCATATTCTCCTAAAATTGTTCCAAAAAATAGAAATAGAAGGAGAACTTCCAAAGTCATTTTATGAGACCAGCATTGCATTAATCCTAAAACCAGACAAAGACCCTATCCAAAAAGAGAATTAAAGACCAATATCATTGATAAATACAAATGGGAAAATTCTCACCAAAATACTAGCCAATATAATCCTACAGTATATTAAAAGGATTATTCACTACGACCAAGTGGGATTTATTCCAGTGCTGCAAGTTGTTTCAACATCTGCAAATCAATGTGATAAAATACATTAATAAAGAAAGAAGAAGAACCACATGATACTCTCAATAGATGCTGAGAAAGCATTTTACAAAGTACAGCATCCTTTCCTGATCAAAACTCTTAAAAATGTAGGGATATAGGGCACATTCCTCAATATTATTCAAAACCATCTATGAAAAATACACCACGAATATCATTCTCAATGGAGAAAAACTGAGAGCTTTCCTGCTAAGGTCATGAACACGGCAGGAATGTCCATCATCACCACTGCTATTCAACATAGTACTAGAAGTCCTAGCCTCAGCAATCAGACAACAAAAGCAATTAAAGGCATCCAAATCGGAAAAGAAGAAGTCAAACTATCACTCTTGCAGATGATATGATACTTTATGTGGAAACTCAAAAGGAGTCCACTCCAAATCTGCTAGGACTCAAACAGGAATTCAGTCAGTGTCAGGATATAAAATCTATGCACAGAAATCAGTTGCATTTCCATATACCAACAACAAGACAGAAGAAGGAGAAATTAAGGATTTAATCCCATTTACAATTGCACCCAAAACTATAGGATACCTAGGAATAAACCTAACAAAAGAGTCAAAGAATCTGTACTCAGAAAACTATAAAATACTCATGAAAAAATTGAAGAAGAAACAAAGAAATGGAAAAATGTTCCATGCTCATGGATTGGAAGAACGAATATTGTGAAAATGTCTATGCTACCTAAAGCAATCTACATGTTTAATGTAGTCCCTATGAAATACCATCCAGTTTTTTTCAAAGAAATGGAACAAATAATCCTAAAATTTATATGAAACCAGAAAAGACCTCGAATAGCCAGAGGAATGTTGAAAAAGAAAGCCAAGATTGTGGTATCCAGACCTCAAGCTCTATTAAAAAGCTGTCATCATCGGGGTGCTTGGGTGGCTCAGTGGGTTAGGCCTCTGCCTTTGGTTCAGGTCGTGTCTTAGGGTCCTGGGATTGAGCCCCACATTGGGCTCTCTGCTCAGCAGGGAACCTGCTTCCCCCTCTCTCTCTGGCTGCCTCTCTGCCTACTTGTGATCTCTCTCTCTCTCTGTGTCAAATAAATAAATAAAATATTTTTTTTAAAAAGCTGTCATCATCAAGACAGTATGGTTCTGGTACAGAAACAGACACATAGTTCAATGGAACAGAATAAAGAGGTCAGAAATACACTCTCAACTCTATGGTCAAGTAATCTTCGACAAAGCAGGAATGAATGTTCCATGGAAAAAAGATAGTCTCTTCAACAAATAGTGTTGGAAAATTTGACAGCCAAATGTTATCCAATGAAACTGGACAATTTCCTTACACTGCACACAATTTTTTTTTTTCAGTGGAAACAGAAAGTCTCTTCAACAAATGGTGTTGGGAAAATTGGACAGTCACATGCAGAAAAATGAAACTGTACCATTTCCTTACACCACACACACAAGTAGACTCTAAATGGATGAAAGACCTCAATGTGAGAAAGGAATCCATCAAAATCCTTGAGGAGAACACAGGCAGCAACCTCCTCAACTTCAACCACAGCAACTTCTTCCTAGAAACATCGCCAAAGGCAAGGGAAGCAAGGGCAAACATGAACTATTGGGACTTCATCAAAAGCTTTTGCACAGCAAAGGAAAGAGTTAATAAAACCAAAAGACAACTGACACAATGGGAGGAGATATTTGCAAATGACATACTAGATAAAGGGCTTGTAACTGAAATCTATAGAGATTTTATCTAACTCAACACCCATAGAACAAATAATCCAATCAAGAGATGAGCAGAGGACATGAACAGACATTTCTGCAAAGAAGACATCCAGATGGCCAACAGACACATGAAAAAGTGCTCCACAACACTCCCACATCAGGGAAATACAAATCAAAACCACAATGAGATACCACCTCACACCAGTCAGAATGGCTAAAATAAACAAGTCAGGAAATGACAGATGCTGGCGAGGATACAGAGAAAGGGGAACCCCTCTAGACTGATGGTGGGAATGCAAGCTGGTGCAACTACTCTGGAAAACAGCACGGATGTTCCCCAAAAAGTTGAAAATAGAGCTACCCTATGACCCAGCAATCACACTACTGGGTATTTACCCTAAAGATACAAATGTAGTGACTGGAAGGGTCATGTGCACCCAAATGTTTATAGCAGCAATGTCCACAATAGCCAAACTATGGAAAGAACCTAGATGCCCACCACAGATGAATGGATAAAAAAAATATGATATTGTTATTTTCATACTCACACGCATGCACGCATACAGAATGGAATACTATGCAGCCATCAAAAGAAACGAAATCTTGCCATTTGCAATGAT
The DNA here is from genome assembly GCF_902655055.1 of Lutra lutra. NCBI lineage: Eukaryota > Metazoa > Chordata > Mammalia > Carnivora > Mustelidae > Lutra > Lutra lutra. The sequence goes on along the minus strand of NC_062282.1, from coordinate 158,858,181 downwards.
GTGGATGGAACTAGGGGATGTTATGCTGAGTGAATAAGTCAATCATAGAAAGATGATTATTATATGATCTCCCTGAAGTGAGGAAATTGATAGACATGTGGGAGGTTTGGGGGGTTGAGAAGGAAAAAATGAAACAAGATGGATACAGGGAGGTAAACCATAAGAGACTCTTAATCTCACATAACAAACTAAGGGTTGCTGGGGGTGGAGGGGAAGGAGAGGTGGTTGGATTATGGGTATTGGGGAATGTATGTGCTATGGAGAGTGTTGTGAAGTGTGTAAACCTGGCAATTCACTGTCTGTACTCCTGGGGCTAATAATATATGTTAATAAAAATTAAAATAAATTAAAAATAAAAAAAGAAATGGCAAGATTTTACACCTTTTTTTTTTCATCCTGAAACTAGAATAATATCTTCCGGATTTTCACCACTGAGTGTGATGTTATTTGTGGACAAGTTATATATGACATTTATTGCTTTGAAGTACATTTCTTCTAGCCTAATTATGAAGAAATGCTATAATTGGAAGATTTTGATTTTGCCAAATGCTTTCTTTCATCTATTGAAATGAATATATTTTGTTATTATTTATTCTCTTACTGTGGCATACTGCATTTACTGATTTCTATATGTTGAACAGTATTGCATCCCAATAATAAATCCCAAATGATCTTGATGTATGATAATTTTAATTGGTGTGGAATTTAGTTTGATCGAACTTTTCCGACAGTTTTGGTACCTGTGTTCTTCAGGTATATTGACCTGTAGTTTTTATATCTTGTAGTGTCTTTTTTCTGGATTTGGTATCATTATAAATTTGGCCTCAAAACATGAGTTTGATGGGCGCCTGGGTGGATCAGTGGATTAAAGCCTCTGCCTTTGGCTCAGGTCATGATCCCAGTGTCCTGGGATCAAGCCCCATATTGGGTTCCCTGCTCAGCAGAGAGCCTGCTTCCTCCTCTCTCTCTCTGCATGGCTCTCTGCCTACGTGTGATTTCTCTCTGTCAAATAAATAAAAATCTTAAAAAAAAAACCGACATGAGTTTGAAAGTGAAAATTTTCCCTTCTCATTTGTGTGTTGTATGAGGGAGTTTGAGAGGATTGTTAATAAGTATCACTTTTTAATTTTTTGGTAGATTTCAATATTGAAAACACCTACTTTTGGACTTCTGTGGGAGATTTTTGACTACTGCTGATATATCCTTACATAATATGGCTGTTTTGAAATTTTAATTTTTAATTTTTTAAAATTTTTATTTTTTCTTTTTACAATCAGTTTTAGTAGTCTCTTTGTTAATAGAAAGTAATCCATTTCTTTTAGGTTATTCAAATTGATACCATGAGTCTTTACATTTCTGTGATATTGTTTGTAATATCTCTTTTATTCATTTCTGATTTTATTTATTTGAGTTTCCTCTATTTTTTATTGGTCTAATTAAAGGTGTCAATTTTGTTTACATATTCAAACTATCTCTTATATTTATTATTATGTACATTTTATTTGGTTTCTTTTTCATTTATTTGCTTTGATCTCTATTATTTCCTTATTTCTACTAAATTTTGGATCAATTTTTTCATAGTTCCTGATAGTGAAGGTTTGGTTCTTTTTCTATACTTATTTAATCTTAATACAGCTTTTTATCATATCAAAATTCTTTGAAACCCTTTTTGCTAAACTCCATAAATTTCATATTCTGTTTCCATTTTCATTTTCTCAAAAAAATTTAATTCCCATTTTCATTTCTTTTTTTCCTCTTATTTTTTAGGTTTTTTTTAAAGAACTTATTTATTTATTGACAGAGACACACAGAGAGAGAGGGAACACAAGTGGGGAGAGTGGGAGTGGGAGAAGCAGGGCCCCCCCAAGCATGAAGCCCAACGTGGGGCACAATCCTGTGACCCTGGGATCAGGACCTGAGCTGAAGGCAGATGCCCAATGACAGAGCCACCCAGATGCCCCTCTTTTTTCCCTGTAAATTCTCATTTACTCATTGGTTCTTAGGGACGGGTTGTTTTATTTTTGCTTAAATAAATTTTGGTACTTACCCACATGTTACTATTTTTTAATACTCTTTGTTGAAAAAGATGCTTGGTATGATTTCAGTCTTCCTAAATTTGTTAAGACTTGTTTGTGTCTTACATATGACCTATTCTGAGATTTCTCTGTGTGGAGTTCAGAGGAAATGTGTATTGTTTCTATTAAATAAATATGTTCTATATGTGGGTTGACATAAAGTGTAGTTCAAGCCCAATAATCCTCATTCATTATCTTTCTGGTTGATCTATTCCATTGTTAAAAAGGGAGAATCATATTTTTTTACTAATATAGTGGTATTTGACCTCCCTTCAGATCGTCTTTTTTTAAAGATTTTATTTATTTATTTGAGAGAGAAGTGGGAACACAGTCAAGGCGAGTGTTAGAGAGAGAAGCAGGCTTCCCACTGAGCAGGGAGCAAGATGTAGGCCTCAATCACAGGACCCTGGGATCATGACTCAAGCTGAAGGCAGATGCCTAACAACTGAGCCAACCTTTAGATCTTTTAATATTCTTTTTCTCATTTAGTGTTCCAATTATAGGTGTATTTAAACTTTTAATTATGCACACTTCATAAATTGAGTGCTTCATCATTATATATAAACTCTGTATTCTTTAACAACTTTTTTTTTTAATTTGTGCATGACATCTCTATTTCATTTTATGTATATTTTTTCTTTCCATGTTTTATTTAATTTCAGTTAGATATTAAGGAGGAAACTTATTGTGATAACACTGCGTATTGGAGGAGGAGTCAAGATGGCAGAGAAGTAGTAGGCTGAGACTACATCGGTAGCAGGATATCAGCTAGATAGCTTATCTAAACATTGCAAACACCTACAAATCCAATGGGAGATCGAAGAGAAGAACAGCAATTCTAGAAATAGAAAATCAACCACTTTCTGAAAGGTAGGAATGGCAGAGAAGTGAATCCAAAGCGACGGGAAGGTAGACTGCAGGGGGAGTGGCCAGTTCCCGGCAAGCAGCAGAGCAATGGAGCACTAAATCAGGACTTTTAAAAGTCTGTTCTGCTGAGGGACATCGCTCCAGAGGCTAAACCAGGGTGAAGACTACACGGGATCAGTGTGGCCCCAGGTCCTGCAGGGTCACGAAAGGATTGGGGGTGTCTGAGAGTCACAGAGCTTGCAGATATTAGAAAGGGGAATCCAGCTACAGAGACAGAGCTGAGGAGTGAGCTCTCAGCTCTGGGTTACCTTGAACCGGTCGCAGGCTGGGTGAGCTTGGAGCGCGGCCAGAGGACAGGAGATGGAGTGATTGGCCACTATTCTCTGAGGGCGCACTGAAGAGTGGGTCCCTGAGCTCTCAGTTCCTCCGGGCCAGGGACTAGGAGGCCGCCATTTTCATTCCCATCCTCTGGAACTCTATGAAAGCATTCAGGGGACAAAAGCTCCCAAAAGCAAACCCAAGCGGATTACTCAGCCTGGCCCCTGGTAAGGGCGGTACAATTTGACCTGGGGCAAAGACACTTGAGAATCACTACAACAGGCCCTCCCCTAAGTCCACAAGAAATCCAGCCAGGAACAAGTTCACCTACCAAGGAGTACAGGTTCAATACCAAGGAGAGCAGCGGAATTCCAAAGGAGGAGAAAGCATGCGTGGAACTCATGGCTTTCTCCCCATGATTCTTTAGTCTTGGAGTTATTTTTTTTTTCTTTTTCAATTTTTTTCTTCTTCTGCTAAATTTTTATTTAAATTTTACCCTTTTCTTTTTAACATTTTTTAACTAGTTTTATCCAATATATATATATTTTTCTTTTTTATATCTTTTCTTTATTTGTTTTCCTTTCTTATGTATCTTTTTTTTTTAACCTCTTTTTATCCCCTTTCTCCTCCCCACGATTTGGGGTCTCTTCTGATTTGGCTAAACCATATTTGCCTGGTGTCTTTGCCACCCTTTTAGTATTTTACTTGCTCCTTCATATACTCTTATCTGGACAAAATGACAAGGTGGAAAAATTCACCACAAAAAAAAGAACAAGAGGCAATTCCAAAGTTTAGGGACCTACCTCAATACAGATATTGGTATATGTCAGATCTAGAGTTCAGAATGATGATTCTCAAGGGTTCTAGCCGGGCTCGACAAAGGCATGGAGGAGATTAGAGAAATGCTCTCGGGAGATATAAAAGCCCTTTCTGGAGAATAAAAGAACTAAAATCTAACCAAGCTGAAATTAAAAAAAAAAAAGGTATTAATAAGGTGCAATAAAAAATGGAGGCTCTCACTGCTAGGATAAAAGAGGCAGAAAAAAAATTAGCGATATAGAAGACCAAATGACAGAGAATAAAGAAGCTGAGCAAAAGCGGGACAAACAGCTACTGGACAACTAGGGGAGACTTCGAGAGATAAGTAACACCATAAGACGAAACAACATTAGAATAATTGGGATTCCAGAAGAAGAAGAAAGAGAGAGGGGAGCATAAGGCATATTGGAGAGAATTATTGGAGAGAATTTCCCCAATATGGCAAAGGGAACAAGCATCAAAATCCAGGAGCTGCAGAGAACCCCCTGAAAATCAACAAATAGGTCCACACCCCATCACCTAATAGTAAAATTTACAAGTCTTAGTGACAAAGAGAAATCCTGAAAGCAGCCCAGGAGAGAAGTCTGTAACATACAATGGTAAAAATGTTTGGTTGGCAGCAGACTTATCCACAGAGACCTGGCAGGCCAGAAAGAGCTGGCATGATATATTCAGAGTACTAAATGGGAAAAACATGCAGCCAAGAATACTATATCCAGCTAGGCTATCATTGAAAATAGAAGGAGAGATAAAAAGCTTCCAGGACAAACAAAAACTGAAAGAATTTGCAAACACCAAACCAGCTCTACAGGAAATACTGAAAGGGGTTCTCAAAGCAAAGAGAGAGCCTAAAAGTAGTAGATCAGAAAGGAACAGAGAAAATATACAGTAACTGTCACCTTACAGACAATACAATGGCATTAAATTCATATCTCTCAATAGTTACCCTGAATGTTAATGGGCTAAATGCCCAAGTCAAAAGACAGAGGATATCAGAATGGATAAAAAAACAAAACCCATCTATATGTTGCCTACAAGAAACTCATTTTAGACCTGAAGACACCTCGAGATTTAAAGTGAGGGGTTGGAAAACAATGTACAATGGTAATGGACATCAGAAGAAAGCAGGGGTGGCAATCCTTATATCAGATCAAATAGATTTTAAGCCAAATACTATAATAAGAGATGAAGAAGGACAGTATATCATACTCAAAGGGTCTGTCCAACAAGAAGATCTAACAATTTTAAATAACTATGCCCCTGAGGTGGGAGCAGCCAAATATATAAACCAATTAATTAAAAAAATCAAAGAAATACATTGACAATAATACAATAATAGTAGTGGACTTTAACACTCCCCTCGCTGAAATGGACAGATCATCCAAGCAAAAGATCAACACGGAAATAAAGGCCTTAAATGACACACTGGACAAGATAGACATCACAGATATATTCAGAACATTTCAAGCCAACGCAACAGAATACACATTCTTCTCTAGAGCACATGGAACATTCTCCAGAACAGATCACATCCTCGGTCCTAAATCAGGTCTCAACTGGTATCAAAAGACTGGGATCATTCCCTGCATGTTTTAAGAACACAATGCTCTGAAGCTAGAACTCAATCACAAGAGGAAATTTGGAAAGAACCCAAATACATGGAGACTAAACAGCATCCTTCTAAATAATGAATGGGTCAAACAGGAAATTAAAGAAGAATTGAAAAAATTCACGGAAACAAATGATAATGAAAACACAACTGTTCAAATCTGTGGGACACAGCAAAGGCAATCCTGAGAGGAAAATATATAGTGGTACAAGCCTTTCTCAAGAAACAAGAAAGGTCTCAAGTACATAACACAACCCTACACCTAAAGTAGCTGGAGAAAGAACAAGAAAGAAACCCTAAACCCAGCAGGAGAAGATGAATCATAAAGATCAGAGCAGAAATCAATGAAATAGAAACCAAAAAAACAATAGAACAAATCAATGAATCTTGGAGCTGGTTCTTTGAAAGAATGAATAAGATTGATAAACCCCTGGCCAGACTTATCAAAAAGAAAAGAGAAAGGACCCAAATAAATAAAATAATGAATGAAAGAGGAGAGATCACAACTAACATCAAAGAAATACAGACAATTATAAGAACATACTATGAGCAACTTGACGCCAACAAATTTGACAATCAGGAAGAAATGGATGCATTCCTAGAAACATATAAACTACCACAAATGAACCGGAAAGAAATAGAAAACCTAAACAGACCCATAACCAGTAAGGAGATTGAAACAGTCATCAAAAATCTCCAAACAAACAAAATCACAGGGCCTGACAGCTTCCCAGGGGAATTCTACCAAACATCTAAAGAAGAACTAATTTCTATTCTCCTGAAACTGTTCCAAAAAATAGAAATGGAAGGAAAACTTCCAAAATCATTTTACGAGGCCAGCATCACCTTGATCCTAAAACCAGACAAGGATTCATTCAAAAAAGAGAACTACAGACCAATATCCTTGATGAACACAGATGCAATAATTTTCACCAAAATACTAGCCAATAGGATTCAACAGTACATTAGAAGGATTATTTACCATGACCAAATGGGATTTATTCCAGGGCTATAAGGTTGGTTCAACATCTGAAAATCAATCAATGTGATACAACACATTAATAAAAGAAAGAACAAGAACCATATGATACTCTCAATAGATGCTGAAAAGCATTTGACAAAGTAAGGCATCCTTCCTGATCAAAACTCTTCAAAGTGTACGGATAGAGGGCACATACCTCAATATTATCAAAGCCATCTATGAAAAACCCACCGCAAATATCATTCTCAATGGAGAAAAACTGAACGCTTTTCCACTAAGGTCAGGAACATGTCAGGGATGTCCATTATCATCACTGCTACTCAACATAGTACTAGAAGTCCTAGCCTCAGCAATCAGACAACAAAAGGAAATTAAAGGCATCCAAATCGGCAAAGAAGAAGTCAAACTATCACTCTTCACAGATGATATCATACTGAATATGGAAAACCCAAAAGACTCCACTCAAAAACTGCTAGAACTTGCACAGGAATTCAGTAATGTGTCAGGATATAAAATCAATGCACAGAAATCATTTGCATTTCTCTACACCAAAAACAAGAGAGAAGAAAGAGAAATTAAGGAGTCCATCCCATTTACAATTGCACCCAAAACTATAAGATACCTAGGAATAAACCTAACCAAGAGGCTAAGAATCTATACTCAGAAAACTATAAAGTACTCATGAAAGAAATTGAGGAAGACACAACGAAATGGAAAAATGTTCCATGCTCCTGGATTGGAAGAACAAATATTGTGAAAATGTCTGTGCTACCTAAAGCAATCTACACAGTTAATGCAATTCCTATCAAAATACCATCCATTTTTTCCAAGAAGTGGAACAAATAATTCTACAATTTATATGAAACCAGAAAAGACCTCGAATAGCCAAAGGAATATTGAAAAAGAAAGACAAAGTTGGTGGCATCACAATTCCGGACTTCAAGCTCTATTACAAAGCTGTCGTCATCAAGACAGCATGGTACTGGCACAAACACAGACACATAGATCAATGGAACAGAATAAGAGTGCAGAAATAGACCCCCAACTCTATGGTCAACTAATCTTCGACAAAGCAGGAAAGAATGTACAGTGGGAAAAAGACAGCCTCTTCAATAAATGGTGTTGGGAAAATTGGACAGCCACATGCAGAAAAATGAACTTGTACCATTTCCTTATACCACACATGAGAATAGACTCAAAATGGATGAAGGACCTCAATGTGAGAAAGGAATCCATCAAAATCGTCGAGGAGAACACAGGCATCAACCTCTTACACCTCAGCCCCAGCAACGTCTTCCTAGGAACATCGCCAATGGCAAGGGAAGCAAGGGCAAAAATGAACTATTGGGATTTTATCAAGATCAAAAGCTTTTGCACAGCAAAGGAAACAGTGAACAAAACCAAAAGACAACTGACAGAATGGGAGGAGATATTTGCAAACGACATATCAGATAAAGGGCTAGTGTCTAAAATATATAAAGAACTTAGCAAACTCAACACCCCAAGAACAAATAATCCAATCAAGAAATGGGCAGAAGACACGAACAGACATTTCTACAAAGAAACATCCAGATGACCAACGGACACATGAAAAAGTGCTCCACATCACTCGGCATCAGAGAAATACACATCAAAACCACAATGAGATACCACCTCACACCAGTCAGAATGGCTAAAATTAACAAGTCAGGAAATGGCAGATGCTGTCGAGGATGGAAAGGGGAACCCTCCTACACTGTTGGTGGGAATGCAAGCTGGTGCAACCACTCTGGAAAACAGTATGGAGGTTCCTCAAAATGTTAAAAATAGAACTACCCTATGAACCAGCAATTGCACTACTGGGTATTTACTCTAAAGATACAAACGTAGTGATCAGAAGGGGCATGTGCACCCGAATGTTTATAGCAGCAATGTCTACAATATCCAAACTATGGAAAGAACCTAGATGTCCATCAACAGATGAATGGATAAAGAAGATGGTATATATACACCATGAAATACTCTGCAGCCATCCAAAGAAATGAAATCTTGCCATTTGCGACAACGTGGATGGAACTAGAGGGTATCATGCTTAGTGAAATAAGTCAATCGGAGAAAGACAACTATCATATGGTCTCCCTGATATGAGAAAGTAGAGATGCACCATGGGGGGTATAAGGGGGTAGGAGAAGAATAAATGAAACAAGATGGGATTGGGAGGGAGACAAACCATAATTGACTCTTAATCTCACAAAACAACCTAAGGGTTGCTGAGGGGAGGGAGGTTGGAGGGGGGGATGGGGTTATGGACATTGGGGAGGTTATGTACTATGGTGAGTGCTGTGAAGTGTGTAAACCTGGCAATTCACAGACCTGTACCCTTGGGGATAAAAATGCATTGTATGTTTATAAAAAAATTAAAATAAACACTGAGTATTATATGCAGTGATCAATCACTAAATTATACATCTAAACCAATTTCACTAAATATGTTAAATAACTAGAATTTAAATAAAAACTTTAAAAAATAAAAATTAAAACATAAATTCCAGTTAGTCAACATAAAGTGTAATGTTAGTTTTAGATATAGAATTTAGTTACTCAACACTTACAACACCCAGTGGTCATCAAGACAAGTGTCCTCCTTAATCCCCAACTCCTCTTTATTCGATCCACCTGCTACCATCCCTCTGGTGACCATCAGTTTTTCTCTATAGTTAAGAGTCTATTTCTTGGTTTTCCTTTCTTTTTTCTACTTATTTTTTTAATTCCACATATGAGTTCAATAATATGGTATTTGTGTTTCTCTGACTGACTTATACATTTTTAAAATATTTTTATTATGTTCCATTAGGCAACATTATTTTTTGACGTGTTGTTCAATGATTCATTTGTTGTGTATAACACCCACTCCTCATCACAATACATTTCATCCTTAATAGTCATCACCAAGTTAACCCCCTCTCCCTTCTGTAACTCTCAGTTTAGCTCTTGGAATTCAGAGCCTCCCATGGTTTTTCTCCCCACTCTGATTTTTCCCTTTCAGTTTTTCCTCCCTTCCTCTGTGGTCCCCTGTGCTATTCCTTATGTTCCACATATGAGTAAAACCATATGATAATTATCTTTCTCTGCTTGACTTATTTCACTACCATATTCTGTCCATGCCCATCCATCCAGTTCCTCCAATGGATAAATGGTGGTTATTCATTCTTTCTGATGGCTGAGTAATATTCCATTGTATATATGAACCACATCTTTATCCATTCTTCTGTTGAAGGTTATCTTGGCTCCTTCCACTGTTTGGCTATCATAGACATTTCTGCTATGAACATTGGGGTACACATGCCTTTTTTAAAAATCTATCTTTGAGGTAAATACTTAGCAGTGCAATCACTGGGTTGTATGGTAGCTCTATTTTTAGCATCTTGAGGAGCCCCTATACTGTTTTCCAGTTAGCTGTGCCAGCTTACATTCCCACCAACAGTGTAAGTGTGCCCCCCTTCTCCACATCCTTGCCAACATTTATTGTTTCTTGTTTTGTTAATTTTTGCCATTCTAACTGGTGTGAGGTGGTATCTCACTGTACTTTTGATTTATATTTCCCTGATAGTTAATGATGTTGAAAACTTTTTCACATGTCTGTTAGACATTTCTATGTCTTCTTTGTGGAATTGTCTGTTCATGTCTTCTACCCATTTATTGACTGGATTATTTGATTTTAGGTGATGAGTATAGGCACAAAAGAGACACATTGATCAGAGGAACAGAATATAGACCCCATAAATGGACCCTCAACTAATCTTTAACAAATCAGGAGAGAATATCTAATGGAAAAAATAAACATTCTCTTTAATAAAATAACATATAATTAAAATGAAATGAAATAAAATAAAATAAATAAAATGCAATAAATAAAATGCAATACAATACTTTGGACTCCAAGAAACAAAATGAAGGTTGTGGAGAGGAGGGAGTAGAGGATTGTGTGAGCCTGGTGGTGGGTATTATGGAGGACACATAGTGCATGGATCACTGGGTGTGGTGAATAAACAATGAATTCTGGAACATTGAAAATAAACTTAAAAAATAAAGTATCATGTCATCTGTGAAAAAATAAAATAAAATAAAATAGAGAAGAGACTGCCAATTTTATTTATTTATTAGTTCTTTGCCAGAAGAATGAAACTGGACCATTGTCTTATACCATACACAAAAATAAACACAAAATGAATGAAAGACCTAAATGTGAGAGAAAAGTCCATCAAAATCCTAGAGAGAACATAGGCAATAACCTCTTTGACATGGACCGCAGTGAGTTTTTTCAAGACATGTCTCCAAAGGCAAGGGAAACAACAAAAATGAACTGTTGTGACTTCATCAAGATAACAGCTATTGCCCAGCAAAGGAAATAGTCGACAAAACTAAAAGGTAACCCACAGAATGGGAGAGGATATTTGCAAACACAGTAAAGTGGTGGTATCCAAAATCTATAAAGAACTTTTCAAACTCATCACCCAGAAAAATTAATAATCCAGAAAATGTTTTTGTGTGTTTATTACTTAAATACTCTATTGTGTAATATAAGCATAGAATTATTTATTATTTACATATTTGTTTAGGTTTTCATTAGTATGGAATATCCTATTCAATCATTTTAGTTTCAGTCTATGCACACAGTTATGTCTGATGTTTGTGTCTTACAGATAATGTAGTTTGGTTCTTGTTTTTATTTTGACCACTTAACAACTGTATTTGATTGAAAATTTATTATATTTGTTTGTAAAGAAATTAATGTTATGCAAATACCTACTATTACCAGCTTATTAATTGTTTTCTGGCTGTTTGATAGGTCATTTGTTCTTTTATTTCTCTTCTACTAAATTCCTTTGTGATTGTTGTCTTAACATAGTTGTATGCTCTGACACCCATCTCTTTAACTTTTGTGTATCTAGTATAGGATTTGCTTTGTGATTACCTCAACCTTTCTCTAAAATATCTTAGAGTTATAACAGTCTATTTTAAGCTGGTAACAATTTAACCTCATTATATGCACAAGCTGTGTATAGTTATTCCCCTTCAAAAATTCATGTTCTAATATTATCATCTACACACTTCATATTTTCTGTCCCTTAAAAAATTATTAAAGTGATAGATATTTAAATAACTTGTCCTTTATCATACAATTAATAGTGATTTTGACACCACTATTACAGTATTAGGGTACTCTGAATTCATCTATATCTTTAAATATTCATATGTACTCATGTTACCACTTAGTGTCCTTTATTTTTTTATATAATTTCAAACTTTTTATTTTTTAAGATTTTTAAATTTTTAATTCCAGTTCATTAACATAGTGTTATAAGATTGTCCTTTCATTTTAACTTGAAGAACTCCTTAATATTCTTGTAAGTCACTTGATGGAGATTACATCCCTCAGTTTTTTCATTGTAGAGAAAAGTCCTTATTTCCCCACTATTTCTAAATGACAACATTGATTGGTAATGTATTCTTTTTTCTTAAGATTTTATTTATTCACTTGACAGACAGAGATCACGAGTAGGCAGAGAGGCAGGCAGAGAGAGAGAGGGAAGCAGGCTCCCCAAAGAGCAGAAAGCCTGATGCAGGGCTCGATCCCAGGACCCTGGGATCATGACCTGAGCCTAAGACAGAGCCTTTAAACCACTGAGCCACACAGGCACCCTGGTAATATATTCTTGTTTGACATTTTTCTCCATTTAGTTTTTGTAGTCTGTCAACCCATGATTCCTGGCTTGTAAATTTTTTTCTCAGAAATGCACTATAGCTTTATGGGGATTTCCTTGCATGTGACAATCCACTTTTCTCTTGCTGTTTTCAATTTTTTTTTTTTTTTTTGAGAATTGATTACAATGTTCGTTAGTGAAGTTTTTTGCTTTTTTGGTTTTTGTGTTTTTTTTTGTTTGTTTGTTTATTTGTTTTTATTACGGTTTTCTACGGTTTCTACATCTTTGTCCCAATCCTGGGAGGTTTTGGCCATTATATATTTAAGTGAGCTTTCTTCCCCTTTTCTACATCTTCTTCATAGACTCCCATAGTGCAAACATTAGCTCCTTGATGGATTACTATAATGCAGAAGACTTTATTAGTTTTCAATTCTTTCTTTTTTAAAACTCCTTTGTCTGGATTTGTATATGACTTATGTTCTACTGAGCTGATTTTTCTCTTTAATAACTCGAAGGACATTCTTTTCATCTAAACCTTCAAGAAATTCTTATACTTTTCTTATATCTTTACTGAATATTGTTAAAATATTTAATTGCATTTTATAAGATTTTTAAAAAATCTCTCATGTTCTACCCTCTGGATCTGGAATTATTTGAACTATCACAATAATATGTGTTTGCGTTACACTCAGATTCAGGAAATTTGTTTACATTCTAACAGTCTATTCATTACAGTAAAGCTCTACAAAGTCCAGCTAATGTATTATTCCTTTTATACCAAAATATAAGTAAACTAACATCTACCTGATGACATTGCCTTTAGTAACTTTCACTGTCAGTATTTGCAGGTTTTTTATTTTATGTCATTGATGCATATCATTTATTAGAACCATTTCATTGCTCTGTATAAGAAAATATGACTGGATGGTCAAGACTATGAAATAAAATATGACTTTGTGATTCAAGATTCTATTTAATAAAAGCATATTTTTACTGTGGGTGATATAACCAATACCTGGGAAAGTGATAAGCAAATTTACATTCCCCTATAAAGGCTCAATATGTGATTGGATATATATGTTTCTTAAATGCTTTCTTGCAAATTATGCAGTCTCTTGAATGCATGCCTGTATTTGAAGTTACTCACCTAGTAACTTCCCGGGAAATTTCATGATGCTACTTTGTTACCAATATCTCATTGTGTCAATATGTCTCTTTTACGATTGTGTGGGACAGACTAAATAAGTCAATTCCAATAAGAATGGTAGCATTTCCCATTGGAATATTTCAGAGTTCAAGTCATTGGGAGATGGAAAACAAATATAAAATCATCACATCCTCATCCTGTTTGCTCTTACATACAACTATATTTGCTAAAGTCAAGAAACCAAGAAGCAAGGTGCCTTTAGGAAAGAAGTGTCACAATATTTGAAAATCACTGCCAGCATTGTTGACCTAGAATAATGATCAGTAATACTTCCATCAACAACTACACACAAAACTTGATGATTTCTTCCATCTCCTACAGAAAGGATACTTTAGTGAGTTTTATTTTCTTTTATTATGGGTGTTCATTTTAATCTCAGCCAGAAATAAACCTACCAAAAACTTTCTTAAATTTTCTAGTAATACAAGTTTCTTGGATTCCATATATATATATATATATATAATATATATATATATATATAATCATATCTCAGGTCATATATACATATATAGAGAGATTATATCAGAAAAGTATTTTAATTCTATAAATTTGAACCCATAGAATAATTATTGGTTATAATTCAGCTTTAACTTTCTTCTCCATTCTGTTACATTAATAATTTAAGTGGATATAATTTTGGAATTATTGGTTTCAATTGGTTCTTTTCCAATAAAGACATTGCATTCCAAACAGCTGATTACAATATTATATATTTGTTTACTTTTTGGTTATATATACTATTCAAAGTATAAAAACAGGATGCATATATGGAAAGTATAAGAACACTGAGCCAAACTAGGAAGTAAATGCCTTAACACAATTACAAAACATAAATAAAATAGTATTTTTATAAAACTTGTGACTGAAGAATATGACAAACACCAGCATCAAATAATTGCTACTGCTTAATCCTGATTTGTAAAAGAGCACAGGTCTGCCAATTTCAGAAATTTACACTGAAACTCTTCATCTAACTTTTTTAAACAACTGAATTTCTTTATCCATTTACACTGTTTCACTAATTGAAATCTTAATTTAATAATTATTATTTTTTGAGACAGAGAAGTCACAGATACTGACAGATAAGGGTTGAACTACAGCACTAGAAAAATATAATACAAGAAACACATTGAAGTAAGACTAGATAAACAGATAGTAAATAAATGGATGATAGATGATATATAAATTAATGAATATGTTTATTGATATTCATATACATGTAAATGTTTATCTATACCCAATGCATACCTAATGCCTTTTCTGGCAAACTATTGGCAGATTTTAAATCAAGTAGAAAAGTATACAGAATTTTTTTACTTAAATATTTTATTTAGACAAAATATTTGAAAAGATCCATGTGTAAGTACCATGTGTCTCAGAGAATTAGAAACTGGATATAAGTAGTTAAAATACAAGGGACGGAAATATAGATTTATAAGCAGAATTTGACCTATTATCTATTTGTAATTGTGTAGCAGTGTGTTAAAGTTAAATCTAATAAACACATATATGTGTGTATGTATTTCTTTCTTTCTATCAATCCCTCTAGGCATATGGATTTCACAAATGCATAAAATGGCCTTAAATTTTGGAAACTACATAACAAAAAATAGCATGAGTGTAACATGGGAGAATATAGAGTAATCCAGAAGGATAAAATAAGAAATTCTGTGATATTACATAGAATCAATTATAAACAATAATCTAAAGTACCAGAAGATAAAAGAAAATATTAAAGCAATATAAAGAGAAATGAAATTTAAAGTAAAAAGAGGAATGCTTATTGTTTCATGAAATTTACTTTAAGAGAAATATGGGAATAATAAATTATGAGTCAATAATCAGTTCATTGAAAGACAAGAAATGCAAAGCAAATGGATAGAGAAGGTAACATGGGATCAGTAGAGACTATATTTATTCCTCCACATCCTTTCATTTATAAATTAAGATTCTTCTCTGTAAGACACAGATTGTATTTTATTGTGAATCTGATAATTTGTGCATATGCTTGCATAGCATTATAACACTGAGACACACAAAGAGAAATAAAACTTCATGAAAATATGAATTGATAAGGAAAATGCATTTCAAAAGTACTTTTACTTTGCTACATACACATTAATGTGATAAGAATTAATAATATTATAAGAATTTAGCACAGTTTTTTTTCAGCTTTACTGAGGAAAAGTAACTATACTTTGAATTTCTGACCACTTTAACCATACCTTTTCTTTTTTAATGCAGAATGTTTCATCAATAATGAACAATGTCTCAGTGGTGACAGAATTTCTTATCTTGGGTTTTTCTGGTCCATGGAGTCTTCAGTTGTTACAATCTGTGCTTTTTACAGTAATTTACCTGTTAGCTGTGGTGGGGAATGGCCTCATTATTTCCATAACATCCTTGGACCCATGCCTGCACACACCCATGTACTTCTTTTTAAGGAATCTATCCCTGTTTGATCTTTGTCTCATTTCAGCTGTTGTGCCCAAAATTGTTGTCAATTCCTTGACACACAGCAATTCTAATCTCATTTTTTGGCTGTGTCACCCAGGTCTTCCTTGTGCCTTTTTCAGCAGGGGCAGAGTTGTTCCTCCTCACAGTGATGTCTATTGACCGCTATGCTGCCATTTGCCATCCCCTGCACTATGAAGCCATCATGAAGAGGGGCACATGTGTGCAGATGGTGGCTCTGTCATGGCTCAGTGGTGGCTTGATATCTGTTATACATACAGCAGGAACATTTTCTTTATCTTACTGTGGAATCAATGAAATTCAACAATTCTTCTGTGATATTCCCCAGTTGCTAGCTATTACTTGCTCAGAGAATATTACTGCAGAAATTGTACTCATTCTTGTTAATGCAGTCCTGGATTTCTGTTGCTTTATTTGCATCACAGTCTCATACTTCTATATATTCTCACAGTCAGTAAGATACCGTCCACAAAAAAGCAGTCAAAAACCTATCTCACCTGCCTTCCACATCTGGCAGTTGTTGTACTTTTTGTCTCAACTGCTTTCATTGCTTACCTGAAGCCTATTTTAGGGTGTGCATCATTCACTGATCTTGTTCTATCTTCTTTCTATATTTTGTTGCCTCCTTCCCTTAATCCTATCATATACAGCCTAAGAAACAAGGCCATGAAAACAAGTCTGGGGAAGTTGATTACCAGAAAACTCTTGATGAAGGAGAATATCCTTATTTTTTTCCAAGAGTAGAGGTGTTGTATTTTTAATATCTGTTTAAAGATAAGATTAATCTTTCTAGTTTGTTGTGTATCTGTACTCATCTCCAGGGATACCTAGAACTATGGTAGTATCCTTGACCAAATGGAGTTAAATACACTGACTCATATTAATGAAGCTGTATTTAGTTCTGAGAGAGCTTTGGAACATTGCAAGAGAAAATGTGCATGTTCTTAAGTTTATACCTTGTTTCTGGTAGGCTGTTTTAATTTCTGTTTATTGTGTTAGCCTAAATATCCTGGTTCTGAATACTTGGCTAGAGAGTCATAAAAATTCCCTCTTTCAATAAGAATGTGGATTCCCCATTGATTTATGATCCAGAGAGGAAGAATGTCTCACATTACTGAAAATGTTACCCAGAAGATGAGCCTGGTTATTCTGAATCTCCTTAATATCACACTATATTTCCTTGCTTCTACTATATTATACCATTTATGTTAATTTTTTTGAATATTAATTGATATATTCTTGTAATTCTTTGCTACTATGTAAATCCACAAAACTGGATCAGATAAATCTGACATTACTGTTATTTCAAAAGTATACTTACAAATATCACTGAAGAATAAATAAGAGAGGCAGCTGTGCCTGGAAGATTTATTTCTCCATGGATAACACTTCTACACTTAAATAAAATTTTCTATTTACTACATTCATGAATTTACTTTGTTTCAACATTTCTGGGTAGTACATGGTATATGTGGTATATTCTGGGTGGTATGGAAAGTGAAGAAGTTATTAATGTTTTAAGTTCTAATTGCAGGGGTGCCTGGGTGACTCAGTGGGTTAAAGCCTCTGACTTCAGCTCAGGTCATGATCTCAGGGTCCTGGGATCGAGTCCCGCATCAGGCTCTCTGCTCAGGTGGGAGCCTGCTTCCCCCTCTCTCTCTACCTGCCTCTCTGCCTACTTGTGTTCTCTGTCTGTCAAATAAATAAATAAAATCTTTAAAAAATTATAATTGCAGAAATAATTATCTCTTTCCCACATCCACCTCCTCTCCTCTAACCCTCAGTTAGTTACCTATAGTTAGTCTCTTATGATTTTTGTTCTTCTTTGTTTTCATCTTATTTATTTTTACTTCCCTTCCCCTAAGTTCTTCATTTTTCCACATATAAGTGAAATCATATGATATTTGTCTTTCTCTGATTGAGTTATTTTGCTTAGCATAATACCCTCTAGTTCCATCCTTGCTGCAAAAGGCAAGTTTTCATTCATTTTGATGCCTGACAAATACTCCATTGTAATATATGTCACATCTTCTTTATCCACTCATCTGTCGAAGAGCATCAGGTCTCTTTCCATAATTAGTTATTGTGGCCATTACTGCTATAATATTGGGGAGTATATTCCCCTTCAAATTACTACTTTTGTATCCTTTGGATAGATACCTGATAGTACAATTTCTGGGTTATAGGGTAGCTCTATTGTTAACTTCTTGAGGAACCTCTATATTGTTTACCAGGTATATTGGCTATACCAGTTTGCATTCCCACCAAGAGTGTAAGAGGGTTCCCCTTTCTCCACCACCTTGCCAACATCTGTAGGCATCCAACTCTTGATTTCGTCTTGGGTCATGATTTCAAGGTAAATATTCTGGGCCCACATCAGGCTCAATGGATCATACTTGAGATTCTTTCTCCCTCTGCCCCTCCTAACCTTTTCTCTCTTGATAATAAATAAATAACAAAATAATAAAATATATATACATATATATTCTTTATAATTTTCTATAGTTATCTAGCTCATAAACAGCTAAATATAAAGGTGCAGCAAAGAAAGCTTTTCATGGAAAAAGATAGTAGAATGCACTGAAGGGAAAAAAAGAGAGATTACGATGTAAATGTTCTGTTTGTTAATGCTTTTATTATTTTCAAAATTTTTTATCTGTTGAAAAAATTGACTTAATTTTCAGTGACAAAGATTATTATATTTTGAACAATTATTATCATTCACACAAATTTATAATATAGAAAAATAATGTAATACAAAGTTCATAACTTTATGGCTTTTTTAAAATTTTGAAATCTCAATAGTTTTGCACATTTAAAAAATACATATACACATATCCTCATGTTCTTTGAAATTATATTTTAAATGAATGAATATAAAGTTGTTTATAAACTGTATTACCTTTCTTTTTTTTCTTTTAATACTTAGATTTTTTTTATATTTTATATACAATAGGAAGTAACATAAATGTATGTAATTTTTTTCTTCTTCTGTTGATTTACCATTTTGGCGTATGTCTAGAGATGCAACAAAGTTGATTTAAGCATCAATATTCAAAAAGTATTGTCTAATTTTAATTAATTGTTTTTCTAATGGTAATCATCTTAATCTGTAATGTTTCTAAGACTAATAGATTCCTGTTTCAAAGCTACTGATATTCCGGAGTGTTTGTGTTATCAATGACCATGGGTTAGCATAGAATGCTACATTATTTAGTCAGTACAAGAATTGCAGTAGCATAAATAAGGCATGCACTATCACTTGTAGTTAGAATCTGAATAATCACATTTTAATGCAGATAGAATTATAGATGCTATTTGAATTAGACCACCTTATAAGAACCAAATATGGGAATCTTGCACTCATTTAAAATAAAACATACTTTATTGCAAAGTAGAAACCATCAGTTATAAATATTTATAGAAGTAATGGCCAAAATAGATACTTACCATTACTTTATAAGTAATCATATTATATGTGTGAAATGTGTGAATTATATGTGTGAAAGTCATTAAGTTCATGGTTAGAACTACCAAAAACATACAAAATCTAATGGATTACAAATTTTTAGGACAAATAAGATAAATTAATTAATTCATAATGGAGAAAGCAAAATAACCAATAGTAGATTGCATCACAACCTACTTAATATTTAATATTTCCAGAAATGGAGGGCATGGGAAGCTTAGAAAAATGTTCTACTGAGATATTTTATTTCATCATAATAAACCTTATAGTAAATATTTACTTTTGCATATAGACATTTGAAAGGGATAACAGATTGAATTTATGTACAATAAAATAATATTTATTTAATATAGAGTTAATAAAAAGTTAAAAGAAGTGTAAATATTTGATTTAATAAAGATTTAATAGAGAGTTAATATTTAATTAGAGTTTAATATAGTTAAAAAGTTTATATATTTTGAAGAAAAGTTAAAATTTGAAAGCATGGAGGACAAGGGGATTTAGAGAGGAGAAGGGAGTTGAGGGAAATTGGAAGGTGAGGTGAACCATGAGAGACTATGGACTCTGAAAAACAATCTGAGGGTTTTGAAGGGGCGGGAGGTGGGAGGCTGGGGGAACCAGGTGGTGGGTATTGGAGAGGGCACGGATTCCATGGAGCACTGGATGTGGTGCAAAAACAATGAATACTGTTATGCTGAAAATAAATTTTAAAAATTAAAATAAAAAAGTTAAAATTTGAGAAAAATAAATAGCTCTAATTATCTATTATTTTCTTTCTTACCCTCAGTTGCAGATAAGCATTGGTTTGTATCACAAGCATACACAAACATGATGGCAAAAGTGCCATGATTGCTGAGAGGGCTGAGGCATTTGCTTTCTGTTTTATCCAAATATTTGGAAATGTAATTGTCAAATAATACATAACAAAAATGTAGGTCCAATTTCATATCAGTCATTCTAAATGACAAAAGTCCACATTACAATGGTCAATTATCAGTTCTCACCTTGACTTCAGATCAATACTGATTTTGCTAGGGGTTAAAATGTATATTTGGAGGTCAACCATGAATGGTTAGAATAGATTATAAAATTTTGATTTTTTTAAAGATTTTATTTATTTGGCAAACAGAGATCACAAGCAGGCAGAGATGCAGGCAGAGAGAGAGAGGGGGGGAAGCAGGCTCTCCGCTGAGCAGAGAGACTGATGTGGGGCTTGATCAGAGGACCCTGAGATCATGACATGAGCTGAAGGCAGAGGCTTAACCCACTCAGCCACCCAAGCACCCCAAATTTTCATTTTTTGTGTATATTTTGTTAATGAGAGACATTTTTCCTACTTAAAGATTATTTTATTTGTTAAGATTAATTCATTATATAACTGAAATTTTATTATCCAAAGAAGTTATGGAATGTAATAAAAATTCAGCATGTGTTGAATTAAAAAAAAAAGTAGACCACTTTAAACATATATAATGACTTCTCAGGGCTCCTGGAAGGCTCAGGGGTTAAAGCCTCTACCTTTGGCTTGGGTCATGATCCCAGGGTCCTGGGATTCAGAACCACATTGGGCTCTCTGCTCTGTGGGGAGCCTGCTTCCTCCTTTCTCTCTCTCTGCTGGCCTTTCTGTCTACTTGTGATCTCTATCTGTCATATAGATGAATAAAATCTTAAAAAAACATATATAAGAACTTCTTTGACATTTTTGCCAAATTTGACTTTATAATGCAATTTAAAATATTTAATTTATAAAACATTAAATGATGGCTAATAGAGGTGCTCTTAAGTTTTTAATCACAATTAAAATGACTATATTGATTCCTGCTTCTTTTATTTGAATTACTAAATTAACATATAATTATTTATTGTAAAATAAAATAGGTATTAAAATATCAAATGATAATTTCCCATATTATACATGTTTATATCTGTTTTTAAAAAATTATTAATACACAAAAATTATATACATTTCAATAGTTGGTTCAGAAGATAAGTAAATGTGTACTGTGTTTTAGAATTAGAGAGAACCAAAGAGGCTAAAATGCAATGTGTGGAAAATAATTACTCACCACAAATATTTGAAAAAAGATCTAGGTAATACTTTCATAAATAGAAGAGTATAGTTTAAATCAAATATCCAATGAATGCCCCAAAATTAAAACTAGTAAAACTCAAATATTGAAAATTAACATAAACATTTTACAGAGGAAAAAAAAAACTTCACATATATATATGTATATGTGTGTGAGTATGTGTGATTGTGTGTATATATATGTTGAAAAATATATATATAGAAAAAGAGATAGAAAATTATATATATATATATATATAAAGAGATAGAAAATAAAATAAGAAAGAAGAAAAAAGGAGGAAGTATATTTTAATAGTAATGTCTAATTTATTTTTTCAAATCTAAAATATTTCATTTGATGTGTTCAGGAAGAACAAATAATCTCAGTTAGATAAACATAAATGTGCAAGTTAAGTGTATGATATATTTTTTGAAACCCTCTAGATTCACTATTTATCCTTAAACAGATGATGTCCTGGAGTCTAAACTACTTGAACTACATCAGTTCACTGCCCAAGGCATATGTTTGGATATAGCCAATGAAAGGAATTTGGACTATGACAGATAAGGATAATTAAGTGCCATACAAATGTTAATTATTCCACTTTCTTTTCATAGAGGTACCTCCAGCTGGGCAGATTAGATTCTCCAACTGAAAGATAGACTGGTTGAATGAATTAAAAACAGTGGCACCTTTGGTAGTTTATACCTCTCTAGGAATGCATCCATTTATTCCAGATTATCTAATTTGTCGGCATATAGTTGCTCATAATATGGTCTTTTAATTTGTTGTATTTCTTCAGTTTGGGTTGTGATCTCACCTCTCATTCATGATTGTATTTATTTGGGTTCTTTATCTTCTATTTTTGATAAGTCTGGCCTGGGGTTTCTCAATCTTACTAATTCTTTCAAATAACCAGCCCTTATTTTCAATGATCCATTCTTTTGGTTTTATTTCATTAATTTCTGCACTCATCTTTGTAATTTCTCTTCTCCTGCTGGCTTTACACTTTATTTGCTGTTCTTTCCTCACATGTGTAGGATTACTTTGTGTGTTTGAGAACTTTCTTGTTTCTTTTTTAATGATCTTTATTTATTTAAGAGGGAGAGAGGAGAGCAAGAGAGAGAGAGAGAGTGAGAAAGCATGAGTGTGGGGGAGAGACAGAAGGAGAGAGAGAATCAGGCTCCCCACTGGACAGGGAAACTGCTGCAGGGCTTGATCCCAGGACCCTGATGTCATGACCTGAGCTGAAGGCAGACCCTTAACCAACTGAGTCACCCAGGCACAGAAAACCTTTCTTGTTTCTTGAGAAAGGCTTATAGTGCTTTATACTTCCCTCTTAGGACTGCCCTTGCTATATCCAAAGATTTTTGAAGAGTTGTATTTTCATTTTCATTTGTTTCCATGACTTTTTTTTAATCTTTAATTTCCTGGTTGACCCATTCCTTCCTTAGTAGGATGCTCCTTAACCTCCATGTATTTGAGTTTTTCCCAACTTTCCTCATATAAATGTGTTCTAGTTTCAAAGCATTGTGGTCTGAAAATATGCAGGGAAAGATCTCAATCTTTTGGTAGCAGTTGAGACATGATTTTTGATGCAGTATGTGATCTACTCTGGAGAATGTTCCATGGAACTTGAGAAGAATGTGTATTCTGTTGCTTTGGGATATAATGTTCTGAATGTACCTGTGAAGTCCATCTGGTTCAGTGTGTCATTCAAAGTCCTTATTTCCTTGGAGATTTCTGCTTAGATGATCTGTGTATTGCTGTGAGGGAGATTGAAAGTTCCCTATTATTTAGATGAGTTTCATTGATTTTGTTATTAATTAGCTTACAATTAGCTGCTCCCATGTTAGGGACATAAATATTTACAACTTTCTTGTTGGATAGGCCCTTTAATTATGATATAGTTTCATTTCTCATCTCTTATTATAGTCTTTGGCTTAAAATCTAGTTTGCCTGATAGAAGAACTGTGACCCCAGCTTTCTATAGAGTTCCATTAGCATGATAATTGGTTTTCCACCCCCTCACATGAAAAAGTGAAACATCACTGGACATCAGGAAAATGCAAATCAATATTGCAATGAGATTCCACATAACACCAGTTAGAATGGCTAGGATTAACAATCCAGAAAACAACAGATATTAGTGAGGATGCAGAGAAAGGGAAACCCTCTTAACACTGTTGCTGGGAATGCAAGCTGCTATAGCCACTCTGGAAAACAGTATGGAGGTTTCTCAAAAGTTGAAAATAGAGCTACCTTATAACCCAGCAGTTGCACTACTGGGTATTTACTCCAAAGATACAAATGCAGCGATCTGAAGGGGTACCTGCACCCCAATGTTTATAGAAGTACTGTCCACAATAGTAAAACTACAAAAATAGTCCAGATGTCCATTGACAGATGAATGGATAAAGATGTGATATATATGGTAGCCTTCATCAAAAAATGAAATCTTGTGGGATGCCTGGGTGGTTCAATGGGTTAAGCGGTTGCCCTCAGCTCAGGTCATGATCCCAGGGTCCTGGGATAGAGTCCCGCATCAGGATCCTTGCTCGGCAGAGAACCTGCTTCTCTCTCCACCTCTGCCTGCCTCTCTGCCTGCTTGTGTGATCTCTCTCTCTTTTTGACAAATAAATAAATAAATAAATAAATAAATAAATAAATAAAATATTTTAAAAAATGAAATCTTGCCATTTACAACAATGTGGGTGGAACTAAAGGGTATTACACTAAGTGAAATAAGTCAATCAGAGAAAGGCAATTATGATATAACATCAATAATATGTAGAATATAAGAAAAAGGCAGAAGATCACAGATGAAGAGAGGAAAAAATGAAACAAGATGAAACCAGAGAGTGAGACAAACTATAAGAAACTTTTAATCTTTGGAAACAAACTAATTGTTGGTGAAGGGGAGAGAGTGGGGGGATGAGGTGGCTGGGTGATGGACATTGGGGAGAATATGTGTTTTGGTGGGTGTTATGTAAGACTGATGAATCACAGACCTGCACTCCTGAAACAAATAATACATCATATGTTAATTTAAAAATAGCACTGCACACTTAAAAATGGTTAAAATGGCAAATTTTATGTATATATACGTTTACTATAATAAAAATATTAAGATAGATGAATGAATAAATAAAATACAATAGCAACAAGACCTAACTTTATTCTCTGTATGATGAAATCACTTCAGTCTTAAGAACACAAATAGAGTAAAAAAGAAGATATGGAATATGATTTACTATGGAAAAGAAAATAAAGAGAACAGGAAGATCTATACTTAGATCAGACAAATACTTTAATGAAAAACTATCATGTCTAGTTAGCCAGCATAACTTTTTAATGTAGTGTTAGATTCATTAGTTGCATATAACAATGAGTGCTTGAACAAAATAAATAAAATAAATAAATAAATAAATAAAAATCTTATGCAGATAATTACAATCAATCAATAACTATCACAAATGATAAAGAATGCTACATATTGATAAAGGGGTATATTAACCAGTACACTATCACCATTATTAGTATATTAACACCCAATATAAGGATCTTAAGTATATAAAGCAAATATTAAATGACCTGAAAAGGAAAATAAAAACCAATGCAGTAATAGTAAACAATTTTAATATTGCACTTTCAACAACAAATATATTATACAAACAGAAAGTCAATAATATAATAGTGGATTTGAACTCTGTAATACTTAACCTAACTAACATATACAAAATATTCCTTTCAATAGGAGCAAAATATATATTCTTATGAAGTATACAATAAATATTCTCCAGGTTGGGCTAATGTGGTAGGACACAAAAGAAAAATAAAACAAAAAGTCTTAATAAATATATAACTTTGAAATGTATCAAGGTCCTTTACTAACCACAGTGGTATGCAACTATATAAATAATAGGTGGAAAATTGGAAAATTCAGAAATATTTTACAACTAATACTCTTTAAGGACGAATGGGTCAAAGAGGAAATCAAATAAAAAAATCTTTATCCAAATGAAAATGTAATATAACAAAGCTTTTAGGATGCAGAAAAAGCAATTCTAAATGAAAAGTTTATTGTAATAAATGCCAATATTAAAAAAAATATATATATATCTTAAATAAACAACCTAAATTTATACCTTAAGCAACTATAAAAAGAAAAAACTAAACCCAAATTTAGTTGGAAAAATGAAATAATAAATACCACAGCTGTAATAATAATAATAAAAACAACCAATGAAAATTCAAGAGCAGAAGGTTTTAAAGATGAATTTTACCTAACGTTTTTTAAAAGAATAAATACAGGGGTGCTTGGGTGGCTTAGTCAGTTAAGCATCTGCCTCTGGCTCAGGTCATGATTCCAACATTCTGGGATTTAGCCTCACATTGTGCTCCTTGATCAGCAGAGAGTCTGCTTCTTCCTCCCCCTACTCTTTTGCTCTCACTCACTCTCTCTCTCCCTCCCTCTCAAATAAATAAATAAAATCTGAGAAAAGAGAATAAATACAAATTCTTTTTAAAAATCTTACACAAATAGAAGTGAGCATATTAACAAACAATTCTATGATGCCAACATTTGCCCTGTAAGAAAGCCAGAGAAAGACACAAAAAAAAAAACAAAAAAACAAAACAAAACAAATCAAAATGACAGACCAAAACACCTGATAAACATATACAATAATCCTCAAGATACTAACAGACCAGGGGCACCTGGGTGGCTCAGTGGGTTAAGTCTCTGCCTTCAGCTCAGGTCATGATCCCAGAGTCCTGGGATCAAGCCCCACATCGGGCTCTCTGCTCAGCAGGGAGCCTGCTTTCTCTCTCTGCCTGCCTCTCTGCCTACTTATGTTCTCTATCGGTCAAATAAATAAGTAAAATCCTAAAAAAAAAGGGAGGTGAGTGGGGGATGGGGTAACTGGGTGATGAGCATTAAGAAGGGCATATGATGTGATGAACACTGGGTGTTATATGCAACTAACGAATCATTAAACACTACATCAGAAACAAATGATGTATTATTATTATATGTTGGCTAATTGAATTTAAATGAAAAAAACAAAACCAGAGATATTACCATTCCTCACTTCAAATATATTATGAAGCCATGGTAATCAAAACATTATGATATGGAATAAAAACAAACATGTAGTACAATGGGATAATTTGGAGAACTTTGAAGTAAACCCACAGGTATATGGTCAATTATTTTTTATAAGAGCACCAAAAATACACAGTGGGGAAATAATGGTCTCTTTATAAATGTTCTTGGAAATACTACATATCAACATGCAAAGAAATAAATTAAAATCTTATCCTGATGAACACTCAAAATTCAACTGTATTTGAGGTCCTAAACATAAAATTTGAAAAAATAAAACTTCTAGAAGAAACTATGTTGTTGGGGCACCTGGGTGGCTCAGTTGTTAAGTGTCTACCTTTCAGCTCAGTTCATGATCCCTGGGTCTGGGATTGAGCTCCACATTGGGCTCTCTGCTCAGCAGAGAGCCTGCTTCTCCCTCTCCCACTCTCCCTGCTTGTGTTTCCTCTCACTGTGTCTCTCTCTGTCAAATAAATAAATAATTTTTTTTTTAAAAGTAACTATATTGTGGAAGTATATACCATTGCATTTGGCAATGATTTCTTAGATCTGATGCCAAATGCAGAGACAATAAAGCACTACACCAAACAAAAATGTACCTGTATAGCAAAGGAAACAATCAACATGATGAAAAGACAACCTAAGTAATAGAAGAAATCATGTGAAAATTATATTTTGGATAAGTGGTTAATACTCAAAATATATAAGAAAATCCTATAAGTTAATAGCAAAAACAACAGCAACAACAACCACCCAAAACCAAATGATACCATTAAAAATGGGCTAAGAACCTTAATAAGTAAATATTTATTTAAAGGCATACTAGTAGTTAATAGTTATTGAAAAAGGTATTCGGCATCACAAATCATCAGGGAAGTGAAAATCAAAACGATAATATGATACCAATTCACAAATGTTAGGATGGCTATTTTCAGAAACAAAAACAAAAGATAACAAGTGAATAGGGATGAAAAAATGGGAAAAGTGCAGTGGGAGATACAGGCTTCCAGTTATGGACTTAATAAGTCATGGGAATGAAAGTAACTGCAACGGGAATGTAAAGAAGAAATATGAGAAGGTGGAGAAAAGGAACACTTTGTGCACAGATGGGAATATAATTTAGTGCAGTCATAATGAAAACTCTGTGCATATATATCAATTTAAAAATAGAATCACCATTTGATCCATGAATCGCATTTCTTAATGTATCGCTGAATAAATTAAAGTCAGAATCTCAATGAGTCATGCATGTTCAATTGATTAATGCAACCTTATCCATGGTAGCAAGCATACTTAAACAATATAAATATCTTTGAGGGAAAAATGGCAAAAGAGAATGTGGCCTGTAATACATACAAGGAATATTATTCAGCTTAAAGATGAAAGAAATCTTACCATTTGAGGCAACGTGAATAAAATAGAAGACACTAAAATGAAGGAAGGAATGAATTAGATAATGATTAACACAATAATAAATTAAAGTTAAATTATTTTCAAAAACTAAGTTTAACTACAGACATGCTCATAGAATGAAAATCACCAAAAATATGAAGTTATGATAGACCAATTTTTGTAATTACAAACAGATTTACTATGGGCTGATACCAATTAAGGAAGTCAATGGAGACAAAAATAACAATTACTCCCCCCTTCTGGAATAAAACTATTTCACAAATTACCATTCCTAGAAAATATTAAGGCAACAAAGGATCAGCAGCAATGGTTAAATAGCAAAATAGCAAATAATTTGGCCCCGTGTCTCTTTTCTGTTTTTTTTTTTTCATTTTTATGTGAAGCACAATGATATTCCAATATGCCTCTATGCAAAGCTTTTGTTGTCGTTGTTGTTGTTGTTGTTGTTGTTGTTGTTGTTTTGTTGTTGTTTTATTTCTTTTCAGTGTTCTGGAATTCATGATTAATGTACCACACCCATTGCTCCATGCAATACCTGTCCTCCATAATACCCACCACCAGGCTCACCCAAACCCCCACACTCCTCCCATCCAAAACCCTCACTTTATTTCTGAGTCCACAGTGTTTCATGGTTCATCACCCCTTCCAATTTCCCCCAACTTCCTTCTCCTCTCCATCTCTCTATGTTCTCTGTGTTACTCCTTATGCTCCACAAGTTAAGCAAAACTATATGATAATTGACTCTCTCTGCTTGACTTATTTCACTCAGCATAGTCTCTTCCAGTCCCATTCATGTCGATCATCCTTCGTGATGGAGACATAATACTCCATACTATATATGGACCATATCTTCTTTATCCATTTGTCCATTGAAGGGCATCTTGGTTCTTTCCACAGTTTGGTGAATGACATTGTTGCTATGAATATTGGGTTACAGATGACCCTTCTTCTCACTACATCTGTATCTTTAGGGTAAATACCCAATAGTGCAGTTGCAGGGTTAGAGGGAAGATCTATTTTTAATTTCTTAAGGAATCACACTCTTTTCCAAAGTGGCTGCACCAACTTGCATTCCCACCAACAGTATAAGAGGGTTTCCCTTTCTCCACATCGTCTCCAACCCTTTTTGTTTGGTCTTAATAATTATGGCCATTCTAAATGGTGTGAGGTGGTATCTCAATGTGGCTTTGATTTGAGTCTCCCTGATGGCCAGTGATGATGAACATTTTCTCATGTGTCTTTTAGCCATTTGTATGTCTTCATTGTAGCAGTATCTGTTCATGTTTTCTGCCCATTTTTTTTTTTTTGAGATGATTATCTGTTTTTTGAGTATTGACTTTGAGGAGTTCTTTATAGATCTTGGATATCAGCCCTTTGTCTGTACCGTCATTTGTGAATATCTTCTCCCCTTCTTTCATTTGCCTCTTTATTTTGTTGACTGTTTCCTTTGCCATGCAGAAGATTTTGATCTTGATGAAGTCCCAAAAGTTCATTTTCACTTTTGTTTCGTTTGCCTTTGGAGGCATATCTTGAAAGAAGTCCCTGGGGCCGATGTCAAAGAAGTTACTGCCTGTGTTCTCCTCTAGGATTCTGATGGATTCCTGCCTCACATTGAGGTCTTTTATCCATTTTGAGTTTATCTTTGTGCACGGTGTAAGAGAATGGTAGAGTTTCATCCTTCCACATGTAGCTGTCCAATTTTCTCAGCACCATTAATTGAAGAGACTATCTTTTCCACTGTATATTTTTTCCTGCTTTGTCAAAGGTTATTTGACCATAAAGTTGAGGATCCATATCTTGGCTCTCTCCTCTGTTCCACGGGTCTATGTGTCTGTTTTTTGCCAGTACCATGCTCTCTTGGTGATCACAGCTTTGTAGTAAAGCTTGAAATCAGGAAACGTGATGCCCCCAGTTTTGTTTTTCTTTTTTAACATTTCCTTAGCAATTCAGGGTCTCTTCTGGTTCCATACAATTTTAGGATTGCTTGTTCCAGCTCTTTTTAAAATGTCAGTGAAAGTTTGATTGGTGAAATTATAGATTGCTCTGTGCAGTATAGACATTATAACAATGTTTATTTTTCTGATCTATGAGCATGGAATGTTCTTCCATTGCTTCTATGCAGAGTTTAACAGACATTCATATCTTATTGAAAAAAGATGTTGTAAGTGGAATGCACTATACACTGTTAGATAAACACAGGAATATTCTCATATCTTTCAACCCCTAAGTTCAAAATCACTTATATCATTTTAAAATCAATTACCCAACATATATTACATCATTATTTTCAGATGTAGTGTTGAATAATTCATCAATTACATATAACACCCAGTGATTATCACATCACATGCCCTCATTAATGCCCATCCCCAAAATACTCCATCCCCTCCTCCCATCTCCCCTTCAACAACCCTCAGTTTGTTTCCCATAGCTGAATCTCTCATGGTTTGTCTCCCTCTCTGATTTCTTCCCATTGAGTTTTCCCTCCCTTCTCTGATAGTCCTCTATACTTTTTTTTATATTCCATATATGAGTGACATCATATGATGTCACTTTCTCTGAGTGACTTATTTCACTTAGCATAATACCCACCAGGTCAATCCATGTCAATGTAAGGGTAAATAATAATTTCTGATGGCTGAGTAATATTCCATTGTATATAAATAATACCACATCTTCTTCATCCATTCATCTGTCAATGGGCATCTCAGCTACTTTCACAGTTTGGCTATTGTGGACATTGCTGTTACCAACATTGGGGTGCAGCTGCCCCTTTTGTTCAATACATCTGTATCTTTGGGGTGAATACCTAGTAGTGCAATTGCTAGGGGCATGGTGAAACCTTATTTTTAAGTTCTTTAAGAACCCTCATTCTGTTTTCCATAGTGGCTGTACCAGTTTGCATCCAAAAAAAACAGTATAAGAGGGTTCCCCTTTATCCACATCTTCACCTCATTGTCTCACATGCTGTGAGAGTGAGCATAGAAGGTGCCTGCCACTCTGCACCTGGTAGCTGGGCAGGTGTTTTTTCACACAACAGTTAAATTTAAAAAAAAAATATTTTTGTTTGATACAGAGAAAGAGCACAAACAGGGTGAATGGCAGAGGGTGAAGGATAGAGGCAGGCACTCCTCTGAGCAGGCAGCCCAAAGTGGGGTTTGATCCCAGGACCCTGGAACCATGACCCAAGCTAAAGGAAGATGTTTAAAAAACTGAGCCACCAAGACACCTCTAAAAGTGTTTTTAACAAGAGTTATATATCTTTAGAAACATAGTCAACAAGGAAGTTTCAGGCTCTCCTCATTACTTCACAGAAACATCAAGTGAATTACTATAGACTGACTAAAGTAACCTTTAGAGAGTTTTGGATACCAGTCAAATATCTGTAGTTACCACTCAAGAAATACTCAATCAAGTAACAAAGAAACTAAAAACAATAAGAAATAGGGTATAAATGAACTTGCAGACACCTATGAAAATGGGGTAGGGGGTAAGACAGCAGATCAGTGGATACTTAGGGTTAAGAGATTATAGATGGTTAAACTTAATAAAACATTTAGTGCACCGTGAAGAAGCAGAGGTGGCAATCATAGGATAATCAATATGTATAAAATCAGCCAATACTGGATAATTGGGAGAAAGGATATGCACAGCTATCTTAAGTCTTCATATTGGGCTGAATAGTGAAGGTCTTTCCACACAAAAATCCGGTCTCAAATATTGAGAGGAGAGGCTGCTCCCTCCCCAAATTCCCAATTAAGAAAAAAAAGGCACACAGAGAAATGTAGTCTATTCAAATAAATAGAACAAGCATCTCAAAATTGACCCTGCAGAAAGTCTTAATAAAGCACCTGCGTGGCTCAGTGGGTTGGGGCCGCTGCCTTCGGCTCGGGTCATGATCTCAGGGTCCTGGGATCAAGTCCCACGTCGGGCTCTCTGCTCAGCAGGGAGCCTGCTTCCTTCTCTCTCTCTCTCTCTGCCTGCCTCTCCGTCTACTTGTGATCTCTCTCTGTCAAATAAATAAATAAAATCTTTTAAAAAAAAAGCAAACACTTTAAAATAGTAATTTTAAATCTGCTAAAAGAGCTAAGAAAGATCAGCAAAAACTTAAGGAAAACAGAAAAAGAATGGCATAGGGACATGCAAAGAGCAAGAATAACGTATCAAAGATAGGAAGATTTTATAAAAAGGGAATAAAACAGGGGTGCCTGGGTGGCTCAATGGTTAAAGCCTCTGCCTTCAGCTCAGGTCATGATCTCAGGGTCCTGGGATCGAGTCCCGCATCAGGCTCTCTGCTCATCAGGGAGCCTGCCTCCTCCTCCTCTCTCTCTCTGCCTGCCTCTCTGCCTACTTGTGATCTGTCTGTCAAATAAAAAATAAAAATCTTTTTTTAAAAAAAGGAATAAAACAGATGTAGATGAAGTGTACAAAAATTGAATTAAAAAATTCACTAGAAGTGTTCAAGTCCAGACCTGAAAGAAGAAATAATCAGCAAATTTGAAGACAAGTCAAGTCTTAGGGAAGAATGAAGAAAATGAACAATGCCTAAGGGACTTATTTATATCATCAATCAGACCAATATATACTCCAAAAGAATCTCAAGAGAGTGATAAAGGGGTAGAGAGTTTATTTAAAGCAGTAGCAGCCAAAATTTCGCCATATTTCAATAAGGATATGATATACAAATCAAGAAACTTAGTGAACTCCAAGTAACATAAACCCAAGAAAATATACACTAAGACACTTCAAACCAAACTACTGCAAGTCAAAGAGAAAATCTTGAAAGCAGCAACAACAACAGCAAAATTTCATCATGTACAAATGAATCTGAAAAAGATTATTAATTTCTTAGCAGAAATTAACATCCCAAAACATAGTATAAAACTCTATTCAAAGTACTAAAAGAAAAAACTATCATGTTTGAATTCTGTATATGACAAAATTTTCTTTCAAAATAAGGGATAAATTTAGACATTCACAGATAAACAAAGGCAGAGGGAGGCCACTACCATAGACATGCCCTGTAATAAAAGAATGCTAGATGATAATTCAAAGTTGTACACAAATAATTTCTTTAGTAATGACGTCTTTAATATCAACAAACTTATTCATTATGCTAAATTCACTCATACTTGAATTATGCTAAATTCACTGAAATTAGGAAAAATAAATTCATTCAGTTTATTTCTTGCCCTTATATAATTCTCAGGGTCTTCATTATCCACCTAATCATAAATAATAATTTTAACACGTTTAATTAGGTCAAGGATGATTTTTCAAACCATATGTCACAAGCAATCTGTTAAGTATGAGGCATGTTCAGGCAGCCTCATTTTAAATTCAAGTTGTACACATAAATTATAGATAATCTATATGTACCTCCATATTCTCTTCCATAAAATGAGGATAATGACATAGCATTTAATATTCTAAGAGTTAAATTTAGATTAGCAATGTGTGTGGCATTAGTGCTTCTGAGTGGTTCAGTTGGTTAAGTGTCTGACTCTTGATTTTGGCTCAAGTCACGACCTCAGGGTTATAAGACTGAGCTCTGTGTTGGGCTCCAACTTCAAAATGGGTCCTGCTTAAGATTTTATCTGTCTCTCTCTCCCTCAACCTTCAACCCCTGCTCACACTCTCTCTTTACCAGAAAGAAAGAAAGAAAGAAAGAAAGAAAGAAAGAAAGAAAGAAAGAAAGGTAGATGTGTGGCACTAATCAAGTGCTATGGTTTTGTTAGTTCTCATTTTTAATTGATGCAATTAATCATTTGCCCATGGTAATCAGTCATTGTTGACTTTTAATATGCTCCCACCATGAGTAGAGACAAAATCCTATGGAGTCAGTGTAGGAAGAATATGCATTCCCTGTCCCAAGTCATGGTTTTGGGCAATTTTTATCTGAAACAGACCAGTTTGTGGCCAGGAGTGGCACTGTGCCAACAGAGCCCACATAAACTGATCATTGCCTTCGTATAGGATCCTGATTGATACATGTTTGTCTGCCTTAATTTCCTTACTCTGCCTCTCCAAATCCAAGTTCTTTGAAGGCTGCAGTTCCGATAAATAACTGCATAAGGTTTAATCTAGGGAATTATAGGTAAACCCCTGAAGCCACTTATTTTCCACTATTAAGCATGAGATATTTCTCA
The DNA here is from genome assembly GCF_902655055.1 of Lutra lutra. Classification (NCBI taxonomy): domain Eukaryota; kingdom Metazoa; phylum Chordata; class Mammalia; order Carnivora; family Mustelidae; genus Lutra; species Lutra lutra. Next base: position 158,823,938 of record NC_062282.1, on the reverse strand, counting down.
ACTTTCCTTTTTTCTCAGCTGTGAGATAGCCATAAACTCACTTTGGTTCCAGACCTGAGTACATTCCCATAAAGGGAACCTCCAAGGACAATCCCTAGGATTCAGGAGCTGTGATCTCTGGCTGATGGTTTGATGGGCAGGCAAGCACACAGGGGAGAAGGAAAAGTAGATGTCACTGTAATGTCCACCCACTAAAACCTCCTTTCATCTTTGGAAAGTCAGTGGTATTGCTAGGAGGCAGGACCTCTGGAAGAATGAGTGGTACAGACCCTGACAATCAGAATACATATCGAAGGAGCATGGAACAGGGTAGCAGAGAGTCAAAGTAATTAGGTCATAGTCAAAAGACAGGGACTTTAGGTATCATTAAAGTGCTATCAGCCATTTACAAAGTAGTGTGAGAATTTTTCTATGTTTTAAAACCTGGATTACTCATACTAGTCCATACTAGTTGATTATAGATGTAAACCCCAGTAAATCCCAACTCTTCAAACAAGTGAGCAAGTGAAAGGTGAAAATAGAAAATGCTTTTGATAAATGCACAAATGAAGTGGAAAGATGATAATTGGATATTGTAGATAAAAGTAGCCATGATGAATTATTTTGTTGATTAAAGGTTGAAAAACTGCAAGGGAGAATTGCATATCAAACATGTTAAAAGGAAGAATAAAGTAGACAAACTAAATAATGTAATTGCATTTTAATCCTCATTTGAGACTTAGTCTTCCAGAAAGTACTTTGTAAAGGTGTTGGCATAAATGTGTACTTTCTAGAAGCATAGTTCTGCAACCACAAATTTGAAGTTTCATTAAAGGAGAAAAAAAATCCCTGTTAATGTTATATTTTGATGCTATGCAGTAATTGGAATTTAATTTGGTTCAAGTTATTGGATTCCCTCAGAAGGCATACATACTAGTTACCAATGAAAGCCAGACAATTTTGAATTCATATTTACGGGTTTATTTAGTACAATGAAAGTTTTTAAAAATAATTAAACTTGAAGCTAAGGTTCATGACAGTATTTGTGTTGATTTTGGTGACTGCAAAAACTGCACAACTATCATTGAAGGTTACATTTTTTTTTTCATTTTTACTAGAACTAACCTCTACCTCACATAGAAATTACTTCATGGAGCTACTTTAGCTGAAATTGTGTGATGAGGTTACCCTTAGTCTGGAAATATTGTGCTCATACAAAAAGAACTTGTCTTTAGATGCGTCTTACAGTGACTGATAACATCAGTTGCTGCATGAACAACTTGAACTTTTAAGTTGGCCTCATTCAGTATACCTGATAGAATGTCCCCCAATGGAAATTTAGTTGAAACAGGTAGAAGTATTTCATTCTTTTTAAATAAATCCAACTGAGTCACTAATGCACATTTTCTTCTTATGGGACACTGAGGAATATTCTATCATGGCTGTGTTATTCCAGTCCTGGAATCACATAGGCAACTTGAGATCAGAGCATTTATCCCCCATACACACTTGGGCATAATTATAACACTATTCACTAATTTGATTAAAAAAAATTAAAAGAACTTTAAAGAGATGCCATTAATTGAAATAATGAGGTAGGATCTATTAGTCTGGTACAACTTTTTGAAAATAATGTATCTGAATAATAATCATGGGGCTCATCAAACTAACAAGATAACTGAGAATCATTATTAGAATTCTGTCACTTGGGCATCCCTTCCTAGATTAATTATGATGCATCTGGTTAATATCACCCAAAAGAAGAGACATCTAATGCAAGCAGGAATCCTTTGAGAAATTGAGAGATCGAAAAGTGAATGTAACTGTGAAACAAAGAAAATGAGAAAAATATCTCAAAACACTGAAGAAAAATTATTCCAGGAAAAAAAAAAAGATAGAGGGGGCATTTGAGTAATTCTAAGGTGAGAGGCAGTACATGATTCATTGCACAAACAGGCAGAACTTCAAGTATGTGCATTAGGTAATTCTATTACCCTAATCACAGTCAAATTTGTCAAGGGCATGTTGATAAAACATTGAGAACTTAGTTTATTAGACATATGATTTGGTTGGACAGACTCCCTTTTAAATTTATAGATTAGGTATTTCTTTCAGAATTCTTTTTCTTTTATTTAAATTCAATTAATTAATATATAATTTATTATTAGTTTAAGAGGTAGAGTTTAGTAATTCATCAGTTGCATATAATACCAAGTTCTCAATCCGTAAGATGCCCCACTTAATGGCCCACCCACCCTAACTGGGTGATGACCCAGTTACCACATTCCCCTAGCCTCCTCCCCTCCAGCAATCCTTGGTTTGTTTCCTATCGTTAAGATAGGTTATGGCTTGTCTCCTCTGATTTTGTCTTATTTTATTCTTCCCTCACTTCCCATATGATCTTCTGTCTTGTTTCTTAAATTCCACATATGAGTGAAATCATGTAATTGTCTTTTTTTGACTGACGTATTTCACTTAGCATAATGCCCTTTAGTTCCATTCAAATCTTTGCAAATTCTAAGATTTCATTTTTGATGGCTGAGTAATAATCCATTGTATAAAAATACCACATCTTCTTTAACCATTAATCTGTCAGTGGACATCTGGGCTGTTTTAATAGTTTGGCTATTGTGGACATTGCTCCTGTAAACATTGCTATACACATTTCTTATTCTATATATTTCTCATTAATTGACATTGAATATTGTGTAATTCCTGAAGTATACACTTTAATGTAATATGTCCAAGAACACTGCCTTAAGGATCCCCTGCTTGATCTTATGTCTGTTTAATACTTGATTTTATAGAGGAATTTTAAAGAAAAACTTTAGTTTGTATTTGACTTTGTTAATTATTTATTAATCTGAATTTTTATATGACATTTCATTTATTTATCTATAAAAATGAAAAAAAAAATAACAGAACAGTTAATCTGTGTCATTTGTATTTTAAGGCCCTAAACTAAAAAAAAAAAAAAAAATACAAACTTCACACCAGACAGAATGAGTAAAATTAACAAGTCAAGAAACAACAACTTTGGCAAGGATATGGAAGAAGAGGGACATTTTTACACTGTTGTTGGGAATGCAAGCTGGTACAGTCACTCTGGAAAACCATATGGAGGTTCCTCAAGAAGTTGAAAAAAAAGCTGCCCTATAACTCAGCAATTGCACTACTAGGTATTTACCCCAAAAGATAAAGATGTAGCAAAACTAAGAGGCACCTGCACCCCAGTGTTCATAGAATCAATGTCCACAATAGCCAAATTGTGGAAGGAGCTGAGATGTCATTTTACAGAAGAAAGGATAAAGAAGATGTGGTTCATATATACAATGAAATGTAACTCAGGCATCAGAAATGATGAATACTTACCCTTTACATCAACATGAATAGAACTGGAGATACTATGCTAACTGAAATATCTCAGTCAAAATAAAAGACAATTATATGGTTTCACTGATATTAGGAATATAAGAAACAGTACAGACTATCTTAAGGGAAGAAAGGGAAAAAATGGAATGGGAAGAAATAAGAGAGGGAGACAAGCCATGAGTATGGGAAAGAAACTGAGGATTGCTGGAGAGGAAGTGCATGGGGAAATGGGGTAACAGTGTGATGGGCATTAAGGAGGGCACGTGATGTGAAGATCACTCGGTTTTATATGCAAATGATGAATTACTGAACCCTACAACTGATCTAATTATTTTCTATATGTTGGCTAATTGAATTTAAAGCAAAAAAAATAAGATGTTGGGAATTGGGGGATATGATAGTTAGTAAATGAACTTTACTGTGATCATTGTTTCACAGGTGTATGCGATCCAAAAGTTTTGTATGTTAAAAATATACAGTATTGAGGGGAGACAAGAAGGTGGGGATGGAGGAGGCGCCTTTTAAATCTGTACCCTAAAGTGAGCTGATTACCTACCAAAGAACTCTATCACCCCTGAAATTAGCCTGAGATCAGAATTTTACACATCTGGATCACTACAGGGGCAGAAGACGCCAGTGGGCAGGTGAAGTGGAGTGGGAACATCAGACTGATATCAGAAGATAAACAAAAGTGGGAGGGAGCCACCAGAGGCCTCCAATTGGAAAGTAATACCCCTAATACAAGAGTGCCCTGCATCTGGGGAACAGCATTAACTTGGAGACTGGTTGAAAGTACTCAGAAAGAGCAAAGAATTGCGGGGTGGGTGTGTGGGGGGAAATTGTGGTAATCAGGGTGGCTAGGGACAGGGGCTTAAGTCCCCAGACCCAGGACAGCCTCCCCTGGCGCTGAGCCAGAGAGAGTGCGGTGGAGAAACCAGGTCTTGGTCCCTGAGCTGCCAGCGCACCCAAGAATGTGTGGGGTCTGGCCTCTGTGAAGGGCTGGGAGCCTCGCCGGATGGCAGAACACCGAGCCCTGCTACAGAGGTTGAGTCGTGCTCAACCCTCAACACTCTCCTGAGAGAGGTGCGGGAAGGTCCAGCCTGGTGCTCTTAGACACGCGCCATTGTTTCAGAGCCTGAGACACACGAGCACCACTAACTCTCCCTTGAGAGAGGTGCATGAAGGTCCAGGCTGGTGCTCTCAGACCTGCGCCCTGCTCTCAGAGCCTGAGGCGCGCGCGTGACCCACAGCCTCCCCTGAGAGAGGTGTGTGCAAGCCAGGCGCTCTTAGACCCAGAAAGACCAGGCACTCCCAGCCCGGCCCAGTGGGAAAATCTCAGTGTTTGATCGCTGCTTGAAACCTCTCTGGCGGTCTGGAGCTGCCCAGACAGCCGCCGCTGCTGTGGATTTGGGTACAAGCAGAAGAACCTGCGTCCCCAGGAACCAATACTTGGAACCTGTTCTGCCAGTGGCCAAAGAGGAATTTATATAGACTCTGCAACACCCACAGGGGACCAGACTGAGGCTTCTCTCTGAGATGGAGGTCAGGGTGCAGTGTGCATTCCTCTAAACCTACAAAAACCATCAAAAGCGGTCAAGGTGAGAGAAAAAAAAAAGTGAACAAACATAAAAACCTCCAGAGAACAAAAGCCTGAAAAAAAAGGGTTTCCTCAGAGCCCACCCTCTGGAGGGGGGCCGGAGGACATAACTCAGGGAACATCATTGACTGAAAACCCACGTGGCAGGCCCCTCCCCCAGAAAACCAACCAGGAAAGAAAAAGAAAAAGGAAAAGAAAAAAAAAAAAGACTACAAAATAACAACCAACAATAATTCATAGGACAACTTTTATTTTTAACTCATTCCCACTATTCTGGTTCCTTTATATAGATAGATAGATAGATAGATAGATAGATAGATAGATAGATAAATTTTTAACCTATTTACTATTACAGTGAGCTGCCCAGTACATCAAATTCCATAATAACCTTCTAACCTGAACTTTTTGATACATACACCTGTGTTTTTCTTTGCATTTCTATTTTTTTAATTTTATTTTCTAAATTTTAGTTTGGTTTAGTCTAGTTTATTCCTTTTTTATTTTTATTTTCTAATATTCATATAGAGTTAAACTTCAAGGTAATCCCCTTTCCCCACTCAATGTTACCCCTATAGGTAAACCAATTTTTAATCCCCCTTTATCTTAGGAAAGTTGAGTCCTTTAACAAAGATATCAAGATACATCCAGAAAGAATCAAAACAACCTTCCTCACGCACATTGAGTATTTATAACCACCCTCCCATCTTTTTCTTCTGCCACTGTTTCTGTATTTTTCTGTTTGTCCTGATAGTATACACATCTTATACTTGGGGTTCTTTTTGACGAGGTTCTTCCTTTATTTGCCTATATATATATATTTTTCTCTGTCATATACTATTATCAGTCTTTTTGTTTGTCTGATTTTGTTTGTATACTTCATCAATACTACCTTGGGGCCCATTTGGGCTGAACCTTCTCTTTTATCTTCCCTTTCTTTCCTGTCTCTCTCTCTCTTTCTTTTTTTTTTTTTCTTTTTCTTTTCTTTTTCCTCTCATTTGGGTGGGGAACCATGATTGCTCAGAAGCGTTCCAGGGTGCACCTTGACTGCACCACGGTTGATATATCCAGCTACATCTGTTCAGTCATCTCTCACCAAAATGATTAGGAGGAGAAATGCCCAACAGAAGAAAAATACAGAGGATGGGCCTTCTGCAACAGAGCTAATGGCTATCCACATAGACAATATGTCGGAAAGAGAATTCAGGCTAACAATTATCCAGGCAATAGCTAAGTTGGAGAAAGCCATGGATGACCAAACGAAATTGATTAGGGTCAAACTGAAAGCGACCAGGGATGATGTTCACAATGTTAGGGCAGAACTGAAAGTGACCAGGGATGAGGTTCACAATGCTTTCAATGAGTTCCAATCTAATCTAAATTCTCTCAAAGCGAGGGTAACTGAGACAGAAGATAGAATTAGTGATCTGGAGGACAAACATATAAAGAGAAAGGATCAGGAGGAAGCATGGAACAAACAGCTTTGAAGCCACAAAAACAGAATCAGGGAAATAAATGATGCCATGAAACATTCCAACATCAGAATTATTGGAATCCCAGAAGGGGAGGAGAAAGAAAGTAGTCTAGCAGATATAGTGGAACAAGTCCTTCATGAAAACTTTCCCAATCTTGCAAATGGAACCAGCGTACATGTACTAGAAGCCGAAAGGTCACCACCCAAGACTATAGATTCCAAAAAAACATAAAGGCACCTGACAGTCAAATTGAGGAATCATAATTGTAGATATAATCTATTGAAAGCCGCTAGGAAAAAAAAAAACTCCTTACTAACAGAGGAAAGCCCATCAGAATAACGTCAGACCTGTCCACAGAGACCTGGCAAGCCAGAAAGGGCTGGCAATATATATTCAGGGCACTAAATGAGAAGAACATACAGCCAAGAATACTTTTTCAGCAAGACTGACATTCAAAATGGATGGAGAGATAAAGAGTTTCCAAGACTGGCAAGGCTTAAAATACTTTGCAACCACCAAGCCGACACTGCAGGAAATATTAAGGGGGGTTCTATAAAAGTGGAAAAATCCTAAGAGTAGCATTGAACAGAAATATAGAGACAATCTACAGAAAAAAAGACTTCAAAGGTAACACGATGTCAATAAAAAAGGAATCTATCAAAAATCACTCTCAATGTGAATGGCCTAAATGTGCCCATAAAACAGCACAGGAATGCAGATTGGATAAAATGACAGGACCCATCCATATGTTGCCTACAAGAGACCCATTTTGAACCTAAAAGTACACCCACAATGAAAGTGAAGGGATGGAGAAGCATGTTTCATGCCAATGGGCCTCAAAAAAAGGCCAGGGTAGCAATTCTCATATCAGATAAATTAGATTTTAAACTCAAGAGTGTAGTCAGAGATACAGAAAGACACTACATAGTTCTTAAAGGGACTATTCAACAAGATGATCTAATAATTGTAAATGTCTATACCCCCAACATGGGAGCAGCCAATTACATAGAAAACTGTTAATCAAGATAAAGAGTCATGTTGATATGAATACATTAATAGTAGGAGATCTTAACACGCCTCTCTCAGAAATAGACAGATAATTGAAGCAGATAATCAATAAAGAAACAAGAGCATTGAATGACACATTGGACCAGATGTATCTCAAAGATATATACAGAACATTCCACCCTAAAACAACAGAATACTCATTCTTCTCAAGTGCACATAGAACCTTCTCCAGAATAGACCACATACTGGGTCACTAATTAAGACTCAACAAATACCAAAAGACTGGGATTATTCCCTGCATATTATCAGAAGACAATGCTTTCAAACTGGAGCTGAATCACAAGGAAAAGTTCGGAAGGAACTCAAACACCTGGAAGCTAATGACCACCTTGCTTAAGAATGCTTGGATCAACCAGGAAAACAAAGAAGAACTGAAAAATTTCATGGAAACCAATGAGAATGAAGACAGTTCTGTCCAAAACCTACGGTATACAGCAAAGGCAGTCCTAAGGGGGAAATACATAGCCATCCAAGCCTCCTTCAAAAAACTTGAAAAATCCAGAACACACCAGCTGCCTCTACACCTTAAAGAACTGGAGAATCAACAACAAATCAAACCAACTCCAGACATAAGAAGGGAAAGAATCAAGATTAGAGCTGAGATCAATGAGGTAGAAACCAGAGATACAATAGAACGTATCAATTAAACTAAAAGCTGTTTTTGTTTTTTGAAAGAATCAATAAGATCGATAAACCATTGGCCATACTAATCCAAAAGAAAAGAGAGAAAGCCCAAATTTATAAAATTATGAATGAAAAAGGGCGAAATCACAACTAACACCAAGTAAGTAGACACTATCATCAGAAGTTATTTTCAACAGTTATATGTTAATAAGCTAAGCAACCTAGATGAAATGGATGCATTCCTGGAAAACTATAAACTCCCAAAATTGAACCAGGAAGAAATTGACAACCTGAATAGACCAATATCTAGTAACGAGAGTGAAGCAGTAATCAAAAACCTCCCAAAAAACAAGAGCCCAGGACCTGATGGATTCCCTGGGGAATTCTACCAAACTTTCAAAGAAGAAATAACACCTATTCTCCTGAAGCTGTTTCAAAAAATTGAAGCAGAAGGAAAACTTCTGGACTCTTTTTATGAAGCCTACATTACACTGATCCCCAAACCAGGCAAAGACCCTACCAAAAAGGAGAATTTCAGACCATTAACACTGATGAATATGGATGCTAAGATTCTCAACAAGATCCTAGCAAACAGGATCCAACAGCACATTAAAAAATTATCCACCATGACCAGGTGGGATTCATTCCTGGGCTACAAGGATGGTTCAACATTCGCAAATCAATCAAGGTGATAGAACAAATTAATATGAAAAGAGGAAGAACCACATGGTTCTCTCAATTGATGCAAAAAAAGCATTTGACAAAATCCAGCATCCGTTCCTGATTAAAACGCTCCAAAGTATAGGGATAGAGGGAACATTACTGAACTTCATAATATCTATCTATGAAAGACCCACAGTAAATATCATCCTCAATGGGGAAAAGCTTGCAGCCTTTCCATTGAGGTCAGGAACACGACAAGGATGCCCACTCTCACCACTCTTGTTCAACATAGTATTAGAAGTCCTAGCAACAGCAATCAGACAACAAAGAGAAATAAAAGGTATCCAAATTGGCAATGAAGGAGTCAACCTCTCTCTCTTCGCAGGTGACATGATTCTTTATATGGAAAACCCAAAAGACTCCACCCCCAAACTACTAGAACTCATACAGCAATTCAGCAACATGGCAGGAAACAAAGTCAATGTACAGAAATCAGTGGCTTTCTTATACACTAACAATGAAAATCCAGAACGGGAAATTAGAGAATAAATTTCATTTACTATAGCACCAAAAACCATAAGATACCTTGGAATAAACCTAACCAAAGAGGTAGAGGATCTGTACTCGAGGAACTACATACAGAACACTCATGAAAGAAATTGAAGAAGACAAAAAAAAAGACGGAAGACCATTCCATGCTCTTGGATTGGAAGAATAAACATTGTTAAAATGTCTATATTGCCTAGAGCAATCTATACTTTTAATGCCATTCCGATCAGAATTCCACTGGTATTTTTCAAAGAGCTGGAGCAAGTAATCCAGAAATTTGTCTGGAAGCAGAAGAGACCCCAAATCGCTAAGGAAATGTTGAGAAACAAACATAAAACTGGGGGCATCACGTTACCTGATTTCAAGCTTTACTATAAAGCCGTGATCACCAAGATAGCATGGTACTGGCATAAAAACAGACACATAGACCAGTGGAACCGAGTAGAGAGCCCAGATATGGACCCTCAACTCTATGGTCAAATAATCTTCGACAACACAGGAAGAAATAAACAGTGGAAAAAAGACAGTCTCTTCAATAAATGGTGCTGGGAAAATTGGACAGCTATTTGTAGAAGAATGAAACTCGACCATTCTCGACACTGGACACAAAGGTAAACTCAAAAGACCTCAACTTGAGACAGGAATCCATCAGAATCCTAGAGGAGAACATAGGCAGTAACCTCTTCGATATCAGCCACAGCAACTTCTTTCAAGATATGTCTCCAAAGAAAAAGGAAACAAAAGCGAAGATGAACTTTTGGGACTTCATCAAGATCAAAATCTTCTGCACAGCAAAGGAAACAGTCAACAAAACAAAGAGGCAGCCCACGGAATGGGAGAAGATATTTGCAAATGACAATACAGACAAAAGGCTGATATCCAGGATCTATAAATAACTCCTGAAACTCTACACTCAAAAAACAGACAATCATATCAAAAAATGGGCAGAAGTTATGAACAGACACTTCTCCAATGAAGACATGCAAATGGTATCAGACACATGAAAAAATGTTCATCATCACTAGCCATCAGGGAGAATCCAATTAAAACCACATTGAGATACCACCTTACATCACTTAGAATGGCCAAAATTAGCAGGACAGGGAACAACATATGTTGGACGGGATGTGGAGAAAGGGGAACCCTCTTACACTGTTGGTGGGAATGCAAGTTGGTGTAGCCACTTTGGAGAACAGTGTGGAGATTCCTCAAGATATTAAAAATAGATCTTCTCTATGACCCTTCAATAGCACTACTGGGTATTTACCCCAAAGATACAGATGTCGTGAAAAGAAGGGCCATCTGTACCACAATGTTTATAGCAGCAATGGCCACGGTCTCCAAACTGTGGAAAGAACCAAAATGCCCTTCAACGGACGAATGGATAAGGAAGATGTGGTCCATATAGACTCTGGAGTACTATGCCTCCATCAGAAGGGATGAATACCCAACTTTTGTATCAACATGGACGTGACTGGAAGAGATTATGTTGAGTGAAATAAGTCAAGCAGAGAGAGTCAATTATCAAATGGTTTCACTTATTTGTGGAGCATAACAAATAACATGGAGGACAAGGGGAGATGTACAGGAGAAGGGATTTGAGGAAAATTGGAATTGGAGGTGAACCATGAGAGACTATGGACTCTGAAAAACAACCTGAGGGTTTTGAAGGGGTGGGGGGTGGGAGGTTGGGGTAACCAGGTGGTGGGTATTAGAGAGGGCACGGATTGCCTGGAGCACTGGGTGTGCTGCAAAAACAATGAATATGTTAGGCTGAAAAGAAATTTAAAAAAATCTATATGAATAAAAAAAAAAGTAATTGCACTACTAAGTATTTACCCAAAGGACACAGAAATAATGACTTTAAGGGACACATGGCACCTGGCTGTGTATAGCAGTATTATCAACAATATCCAATGAGAGGAGTCAAGATGGCGGAGAAGTAGCAGGCTGAGACTACTTCGGGTAGCGGGAGATCAGCTAAATAGCTTATCTAAAGATTGCAAACACCTACAAATCCAACGGGAGATTGAAGAGAAGAAGAACAGCAATTCCAGAAACAGAAAATCAACCACTTTCTGCAAGGTAGGACTGGCGGAGAAGTGAATCCAAAGCGACGGGAAGATAGACCGCGGGGGGAGGGGCCTGCTCCCGGCGAGCGGCGGAGCAACGGAGCAAAATCAGGACTTTTAAAAGTCTGTTCCGCTGAGGGACATCGCTCCAGAGGCTTAACTGGGGTGAAGCCCAGGCGGGGTAAGCGCGGCCTCAGGTCCCGCAGGGTCGCAGAAGGATCGGGGGTGTCTGAGTGTCGCAGAGCTTACCGGTATTGGAGCGGGGAAGCCGGCTGCAGAGACAGAGCCGAGGAGTGACTCTCAGCTCGGGGTTGCCTTGAACCGGTCGCAGGCTCGGTCAGCTCGGAGCGCGGCCGGAGGCCAGGGTGACGGGAGTCATTTGGCGCTGTTCTCTGAGGGCGCACTGAGGAGTGGGGCCCCGGGCTCTCGGCTCCACCGGGCCGGAGACCGGGAGGCCGCCATCTTTATTCCGGTCCTCCGGACTCTACGGAAAGCACTCAGGGAACAAAAGCTCCCGAAAGCGAACCCGAGCGGATGACTCAGCGCGGCCCCGGGTAAGGGCGGTGCAACTCCGCCTGGGGCAAAGACGATTGAGAATCACTACAACGGGCCCCTCCCCCAGAAGATCTACGGGAAACCCAGCCAGGACCAAGTTCACCTACCAAGGAGAACGGCGGAATTCCAGAGGAGAAGAAAGCAAAGCACGGAACTCAAGGCTTTCTCCCCATGATTTTTTAGCCTTGCAGTTAATTTAATTTTTTTTTCTTTTTCAATTTATTTTTTTTTCTTTTTCTCTTCTTCTGCTAATTTTTTTTTAACTTTTACCGTTTTCTTTTTTTTAACGTTTTTTAAATAGTTTATCTAATATATATATATTTTGCTCTTTTTATATTTTTTCTTTATCGGCTTTCTTTTTTTTAATAGTTTTTTTTTTTTCTTTCTTTCTAAACCCCTTTTTATCCCCTTTCTCCCCCCTCACAATTCAGGATCTCTTCTGATTTGGCTAAAGAATATTTTCCTGGGGTTGTTGTCACCCTTTTAGTATTTTACTTGCTCCTTCATAAACTCTTATCTGGACAAAATGACAAGGCAGAAAAATTCACAACAAAAAAAAAAGAACAAGAAGAAGTACCAAAGGCTAGGGACCTAATCAATACAGACATTGGTAATATGTCAGATATAGAGTTCAGAATGATGATTCTCAAGGTTCTAGCCGGGCTTGAAAAAGGCATGGAAGATATTAAAGCAACCCTGTCGGCAGATATAAAAGCCCTTTCTGGAGAAATAAAAGAACTAAAATCTAACCAAGTTGAAATCAAAAAAGCTATTAATGAGGTGCAATCAAAAATGGAGGCTCTCACTGCTAGGATAAATGAGGCAGAAGAAATAATTAGTGATATAGAAGACCAAATGACAGAGAATAAAGAAGCTGAGCAAAAGAGGGACAAACAGCTACTGGACCACGAGGGGAGAATTCGAGAGATAAGTGACACCATAAGACGAAACAACATTAGAATAATTGGGATTCCAGAAGAAGAGGAAACAGAGAGGGGAGCAGAAGGTATATTGGAGAGAATTATTGGAGAGAATTTCCCCAATATGGCAAAGGGAACAAGCATCAAAATCCAGGAGGTTCAGAGAACCCCCCTCAAAATCAATAAGAATAGGTCTACACCCCGTCACCTAATAGTAAAATTGACAAGTCTTAGTGACAAAGAAAAGATCCTGAAAGCAGCCCGGGAAAAGAAGTCTGTAACGTACAATGGTAAAAATATTAGATTGGCAGCAGACTTATCCACAGAGACCTGGCAGGCCAGAAAGAGCTGGCATGATATATTCAGAGTACTAAATGAGAAAAACATGCAGCCAAGAATACTATATCCAGCTAGGCTATCATTGAAAATAGATGGAGAGATTAAAAGCTTCCAGGACAAACAAAAACTGAAAGAATTTGCAAATACCAAACCAGCTCTACAGGAAATATTGAAAGGGGTCCTCTAAGCAAAGAGAGACCCTCAAAGTAGTAGATCAGAAAGAAACAGAGACAATATCCAATAACAGTCACCTTACAGGCAATACAATGGCACTAAATTCATATCTCTCAATACTTACCCTGAATGTTAATGGGCTAAATGCCCCAATGAAAAGACACAGGGTATCAGAATGGATAAAAAAACAAAAACCATCTATATGTTGCCTACAAGAAACTCATCTTACACCCGAAGACACCTCCAGGTTTAAAGTGAGGGGGTGGAAAAGAATTTACCATGCTAATGGACATCAGAAGAAAGCAGGAGTGGCAATCCTTATATCAGATCAATTAGATTTTAAGCCAAAGATTATAATAAGAGATGAGGAAGGACACTATATCATACTCAAAGGAACTGTCCAACAAGAAGATCTAACAATTTTAAATATCTATGCCCCTAACGTGGGAGCAGCCAACTATATAAACCAATTAATAACAAAATCAAAGAAACACATCGACAAGAATACAATAATAGTAGGGGATTTTAACACTCCCCTCACTGAAATGGACAGATCATCCAAGCAAAAGATCAACAAGGAAATCAACGCCTTAAATGACACACTGGACCAGATGGACGTCACAGATATATTCAGAACATTTCATCCCAAAGCAACAGAATACACATTCTTCTCTAGTGCACATGGAACGTTCTCCAGAATAGATCACATTCTTGGTCCTAAATCAAGTCTCAACCGGTATCAAAAGATTGGGATCATTCCCTGCATATTTTCAGACCACAATGCTCTAAAGCTAGAACTCAATCACAAGAGGAAATTTGGAAAGAACCCAAATACATGGAGACTAAACAGCATCCTTCTAAAGAAGGAATGGGTCAACCAGGAAATCAAAGAAGAATTGAAAAAATTTATGGAAACCAATGATAATGAAAACACAACAGTTCAGAATCTGTGGGACACAACAAAGGCAGTCCTGAGAGGAAAATATATAGCGGTACAAGCCTTTCTCAAGAAACAAGAAAGGTCTCAGGTACACAACCTAACCCTACACCTAAAGGAGCTGGAGAAAGAACAAGAAAGAAACACTAAACCCAGCAGGAGAAGAGAAATCATAAAGATCAGAGCAGAAATCAATGAAATAGAAACCAAAAAAACAATAGAACAAATCAACGAAACTAGGAGCTGGTTCTTTGAAAGAATTAATAAGATTGATAAACCCCTGGCCAGACTTATCAAAAAGAAAAGAGAGAGGACCCAAATAAATAAAATCATGAATGAAAGAAGAGAGATCACAACGAACACCAAAGAAATACAGACAATTATAAGAACATACTATGAGCTACTCTACGCCAACAAATTTGACAATCTGGAAGAAATGGATGCATTCCTAGAGACATATAAACTACCACAACTGAACCAGGAAGAAATAGAAAGCCTGAACAGACCCATAACCAGTAAGGAGATTGAAACAGTCATCAAAAATCTCCAAACAAACAAAAGCCCAGGGCCAGACGGCTTCCCGGGGGAATTCTACCAAACATTTAAAGAAGAACTAATTCCTATTCTCCTGAAACTGTTCCAAACAATAGCAATAGAAGGAAAACTTCCAAACTCATTTTATGAGGCCAGCATCACCTTGATCCCAAAACCAGACAAGGATCCCAACAAAAAAGAGAACTACAGACCAATATCCTTGATGAACACAGATGCAAAAATTCTCGCCAAAATACTAGCCAATAGGATTCAACAGTACATTAAAAGGATGATTCACCACGACCAAGTGGGATTTATTCCAGGGCTGCAAGGCTGGTTCAACATCCGCAAATCAATCAATGTGATACAACACATTAATAAAAGAAAGAACAAGAACCATATGATACTCTCCATAGATGCTGAAAAAGCATTTGACAAAGTACAGCATCCCTTCCTGATCAAAACTCTTCAAAGTGTAGGGATAGACGGCACATACCTCAATATTATCAAAGCCATCTATGAAAAACCCACCGCAAATATCATTCTCAATGGAGAAAAACTGAAAGCTTTTCCGCTAAGGTCAGGAACACGGCAGGGATGTCCGTTATCACCACTCCTATTCAACATAGTACTAGAAGTCCTAGCCTCAGCAATCAGACAACAAAAGGAAATTAAAGGCATCCAAATCGGCAAAGAAGAAGTCAAACTATCACTCTTCGCAGATGATATGATACTCTATGTGGAAAACCCAAAAGACTCCACTCCAAAACTGCTGGAACTTGTGCAGGAATTCAGTAAAGTGTCAGGATATAAAATCAATGCACAGAAATCAGTTGCATTTCTCTACACCAACAACAAGACAGAAGAAAGAGAAATTAAGGAGTCCATCCCATTTACAATTGCACCCAAAACTATAAGATACCTAGGAATAAACCTAACCAAAGGGACTAAGAATCTATACACAGAAAACTATAAAGTACTCATGAAAGAAATTGAGGAAGACACAAAGAAATGGAAAAATGTTCCATGCTCCTGGATTGGAAGAATAAATATTGTGAAAATGTCTATGTTACCTAAAGCAATCTACACATTTAATGCAATTCCTATCAAAGTACCATCCATTTTTTTCAAAGAAATGGAACAAATAATCCTAAAATTTATATGGAACCAGAAAAGACCTCGAATAGCCAAAGGAATATTGAAAAAGAAAGCCAAAGTCGGTGGCATCACAATTCCGGACTTCAAGCTCTATTACAAAGCTGTCATCATCAAGACAGCATGGTACTGGCACAAAAACAGACACATAGATCAATGGAACAGAATAGAGAGCCCAGAAATGGACCCTCAACTCTATGGTCAATTCATCTTCGACAAAGCAGGAAAGAATGTCCAATGGAACAAAGACAGCCTCTTCAATAATGGTGTTGGGAAAATTGGACAGCCACATGCAGAAAAATGAAATTGGTTCATTTCCTTACACCACACACGAAAATAGACTCAAAATGGATGAAGGATCTCAATGTGAGAAAGGAATCCATCAAAATCCTCGAGGAGAACACAGGCAGCAACCTCTTCGACGTCAGCCACAGCAACATCTTCCTAGGAACATCACCAAAGGCAAGGGAAGCAAGGGCAAAAATGAACTTTTGGGATTTTATCAAGATCAAAAGCTTTTGCACAGCAAAGGAAACAGTGAACAAAACCAAAAGACAACTGACAGAATGGGAGAAGATATTTGCAAATGACATATCAGATAAAGGGCTAGTGTCCAAAATCTATAAAGAACTTAGCAAACTCAACACCCAAAGAACAAAGAATCCAATCAAGAAATGGGCAGAGGACATGAACAGACATTTCTGCAAAGAAGACATCCAGATGGCCAACAGACACATGAAAAAGTGCTCCACATCACTCGGCATCAGGGAAATACAAATCAAAACCACCATGAGATATCACCTCACACCAGTCAGAATGGCTAAAATGAACAAGTCAGGAAATGACAGATGCTGGCGAGGATGCGGAGAAAGGGGAACCCTCCTACACTGTTGGTGGGAATGCAAGCTGGTGCAACCACTCTGGAAAACAGCATGGAGGTTCCTCAAAATGTTGAAAATAGAACTACCCTATGACCCTGCAATTGCACTGCTGGGTATTTACCCTAAAGATACAAACGTAGTGATCCGAAGGGGCACATGCACCCGAATGTTTATAGCAGCAATGTCTACAATAGCCAAACTATGGAAAGAACCTAGATGTCCATCTACAGACGAATGGATAAAGAAGATGTGGTATATATACACAATGGAATACTATGCAGCCATCAAAAGAAATGAAATCTTGCCATTTGCAACGACGTGGATGGAACTAGAGGGTATCATGCTTAGCGAAATAAGTCAATCGGAGAAAGACAACTATCGTATGATCTCCCTGATATGAGGGAGAGGAGATGCAACATGGGGGGTTGAGGGGGTAGGAGAAGAGTAAATGAAACAAGATGGGATTGGGAGGGAGACAAACCATAAGTGACTCTTAATCTCACAAAACAAACTGAGGGTTGATGGGGGGAGGGGGTTGGGAGAGGGGGTGGGGTTATGGATATCGGGGAGGGTATGTGCTATGGTGAGTGTTGTGAAGTGTGTAAACCTGTCGATTCGCAGACCTGTACCCCTGGGGATAAAAATATATGTTTATAAAGCTGTAAAAAAAAAAAAAAAAAAGAAAGAAAGAAAGAAAGGATGAATCCCCAAGTTTTGTAGCAACATGGACGGGACTGGAAGAGATTATGCTGAGTGAAATAAGTCAAGCAGAGAGAGTCAATTATCATATGGTTTCACTTATTTGTGGAGCATAACAAATAGCATGGAGGACAAGGGGAGATGGAGAGGAGAAGGGAGTTGAGGGAAATTGGAAGGGGAGGTGAACCATGAGAGACTATGGACTCTGAAAAACGATCTGAGAATTTTGAAGGGGTGGGGGGTGGGAGGTTGGGGGCACCAGGTGGTGGGTATTGTAGAGGGCACGGATTGCATGGAGCACTGGGTGTGGTGCAAAAATAATGAATAATGTTATGCTGAAAAAAATAAAAAATTAAAAAAAAAAATATCCAATGATAGAAATATCCAAAGTGTCTATTAAAGGGTGAATGGATAAAGAAGATATATATATAAAGAATATAAATATAAATATATATATTTATATAATATTTTATATACTTCATTTTTTTATTTTTTTATTTTATATTTTATTTTATATTTATATATATTATATAATACAGAAATTATAAAATGTATAAATGTATAATATTTATATTTATATATTTATTATATATAATATATAAATATATATGTTATGTATTTATATAATTATATATAATAATTATATATAATCATAATATATTATATATTGTATATTATAATTATATATATTTTATATTATATACATTTATATATGTATATGTTTTATATTTTATATATTTATATATTCATAAATTCATGTATTTATTTATTTTAATATTTTATATTTCATATTATATTTAATCAATATAAATATTTATTGATATAATATAATATGGTTATGTAATTATTATATAATTATATGGCATATGCAATTATATATAAAATTATATAATATGTATATATAATTATAATATATGATATATATAATATAAATTTGAATTTATATACATATATATATCTTATATATCTTACATATCTTATTTATATATAAAGACCCTATTCTTTATATATATTTAAGAATACATACATAAAGAAGATATGTATGTATTCTTAAATATAAAAATATATGTTTAAGTTAAAAAAAACAAGGGAAAATAGAGGTAAAGAGAGAGAGGGATGGAGAGAGAGAGAGAGAGAAATAGAAAGGCAAACCAAGGAATAGATTCTTTACTATAGATAATATACTTGTGGTTACCAGAGGGGAGACTGGTATAATATGGGTTAAATAGGTAATGGGGATTAAGGAGTACCATTTTTAGCACTGGGTACTATACATACCTTTTTAAAATGACTAAATTGTACAACTGCAACTAATTTAAGTGATTCATCACTTACATACAATACCCAGGGCTCACCACTGCAATTGTGCTCCTTAATACCAACACCTGTTTAACCCATTCCCCTGCACATCTGTCCACTGTTAAACTCTCAGTTTATTTTCTAGAGTTGAGTCTGTTTCCTGATTTGCATCTCTTTTTTTAAAGTACGGTCATCCGTTTTGTTTCTTAAATTCCATGTACGAGTGAAATCATGTGATATTTGTCTATATCTGACATTTCATTTAGCATAATATTCTCTAACTCTACATTGTTGCAAATGGTGAAATTTCATTCTTTTTATGAGTAATATTCCACTGCATGCATATATATATATATTTAATTTATCCAAATGCATATGTATGTATGTATATATATAGATAGATAGATAGATAGATATAGATATAGATATAGATATGCATACACCATCTTTTTTATCATTCATCAGCCAATGGACATTTGGGTTTTCCATAGCATGATATTGGGATGCTTTTCCATTTCATTCTGTCCTCCTCAATTTCTTTCAACAGTGTTTTATAGTTTTCACAATACAGATCTTTTACCTCTTTGATTGGGTTTAGTCCTATGTATCTTATGGGTTTTGGTGCAATTGTAAATGGGATTGATTCCTTGATTTATATCTCTGCTGCTTCATTATTGGTGTATAGAAAAGCAACAAATTTCCATATGCTGATTTTGTATCCTGTGAATTTACTGCATTTGTGTATCAGTTCTAACAATTTTTTGGTTGTGTCTTTCAGGTTTTCTATATAGAGTATCATTATCTGCAAGCAGTGCAAGTTTGACCTTTTTCTTTAATTTGGATGATTTTATTTCTTTCTGTTGTCTGATTGCTTGCTAGGAATGCCAACACTATATTAAATAACAGTCGTGAGAGTGGAATGCCTGTATTGTTCCTGAAGCTAGAGGAAAAGCTCTCAGATTTTCCCCACTGAGGATTTAATAGTGTGAGGTTATTCATATATGGTCTTTATTATGTTCAGGTTTGTTTCATTTATCCCTAATTTGTTCAGGGTTTTTATAATGAATTGATGAAATATTTTGTCATTTTTTTTTCTGCATCTGTTGAAAGGATCCTAAGTTTCTTATCCTTTCTTTTACTAATGTGGTGTATCACATCCTCTGATTTGTGAATATGGAACAACACTTGCACCCCTGGAATAAATCCCACTGATCATGGGGAATGATTCTTTTTTTTTTTAAGATTTTTATTTATTTGACAGAGAGAGATCACAAGTAGGTAGAGAGGCAGGCAGAGAGAGAGGAAGGGAAGCAGGCTCCCTGCTGAGCAGAGAGCCTGTTGTAGGGCTTGATCCCAGGACCCTAAGATCATGACCTGAGCAGAAGGCTGAGGCTTTAACCCACTGAGCCACCCAGGAGCCCCAGGAATGATTCTTTTAATATACTGCTGGAATTGTCAGTATTTTGTTGAGGATTTTTGCAACCATGACCATCATGGATATTGTTCTGTACTCCTCTTTATTAATAGGGCCTTTGTCTCATTTTGGAATCAGGGTACTGCTGGCCTCATCAAATGAATTTGGAAGTTTCCCTTCCATTTCTATTTTTTTGGAATAGTTTGAGAAGAATAGGTATTAACTTCTTTAAGTATTTGGTACAAATATCCTGTGAAGCCCTCTGGCCCTGGATTTTGTTTGTTGAGAGTTTTTTTTTTGTTTTTGTTTTTTTAATTATTGATTCAATATCTTTGCTGGTATTTGCCCAATCACTTTCTCTGTTTCTTCCCTTTTCAGTTGTGTTAGTGTATATGTTTCCAGGAATTTATCCGTTTTGTTTTTCCAGATTGTCTGATTTTTTGGCATATAATTTTTCAAAATATTCTCCTGCAATTGTTTGTTGGTTGTTACTTCTCCTCTCCCATTTGTGGTCTTTTTTTATTTGGGTCTTTTTTCTTTTCTTTTTGTTAATTCTGGATAAGGGTTTATAATTTTTTTTCTGCTAAAGCTTATCTTAATATTACTTTAAGCCCACTATAGATAAGGGGTGTCTTACTGGATTTCTTCTCCTCCCCCCCACCCCAAGAAACAGACTCTTAACTATAGAGAATAAACTTATGGTTACCATAGGGGAGGTGGATGGGGAATGGGTTAAACTGGTGATAAGAATTAAGGAGGGCACTTATAATCACAGTTTATTGTATATAAGTGTTAAGTCACTAAATTCTACATATGCAACTAATATTACACTGTACATTAAGTAACTGGAATTTAAATAAAGACTTGAAAAAATTACTTTAAGCTTATGTATCTCTCTACAGCAAAGTTACATTTTTTTATATCTTTGTCTTCTCACTAGATTTCAAGGACACAAGTGATGTCAGAAAATGCCATATATTAAGCTTGAGTTAGAAGAGGGGAAGACAGATGGACAATAGAGTATTATTTTTCCTTCTTTTTCCTTGTGAGATGAAACCAGCATAACTTAAAATTAAACACTAAACATGTACAATTTATTGGCATTTAATACATTCACAACGCTATACAGATATCACCTACCTTTGTCTATTTTCTTTCATTTGAGAATGCATTATACATTTTTTTCATGTGACATTTTGCATATTGATTTTCCTAAGAGTTACCATACAATTGGTTTGTCTGGGAGAGCAAAGCTTATCTCTCATGTCCCTACAGGCTGCCCATTTTAGCATTTGTCACAGGAAAAGGAATGCCCATTAGTATGAAAAATAGAAAATCATGCATCTTTCCAATTCCAAGAAGAACCATTCTGGTTTTGCCATCCACTTAGTCTGGACAAGGAGGATGCTTCTTAGTATCACTTGAATGAATACAATGAGATATTTTAATGATAATTTTTACTCTACATATCCAATATTATTACCAGAATATGCAATGGATTGTTCATATGATATGATTCATATGTTCATTGAATGCATAAATCATGATGTCTGTTATATTAACTCTTTATATTGATACATTGTATATGTTCATTATCAATTTCCTTAGTGCCATCTTCATATCTTTATTTCTCAGACTGTAAATGAGGGGGTTCATGGTAGGTGGCACCACAGTATAGAATACAGAAACTAGCAAGTCTAAGAGTGATGGATATTTAGGTAAGGGATGTAAATAGGCAAAAAAGGCAGAAGAGAGGAACAGAGTCACAACAAGGAGGTGAGGCAGGCATGTGGATATGGCTTTGTGCCTTCCTTCTCTGGAAGGCATTCTCAGCACAGCGGAAAATATATAAATGTAAGAAATATCAATAAACACAAAACAGCCAAAATCTAACACTAGACTGAGCCCAATGGCTACTAATTCCCCAATGTTATATGAACAGGCAAAAGAGAGCAGTTGTGGGACATCACAGAAGAACTGATGAATTTCAGGAAGCCCAAACATGGGTATGGAAAAGGTAGAAACTGTATGAAGAATTGCATTGAGACCTCCACTGACCCATGAAGTGGTGGCCATATGCATACAGGCTCTGTGGCCCATGACGTTGTCATATCTGAGAGGACGGCAGACAGCAACATAGCGGTCATAGGACATGACTGTGAGTGGTGCTACTTCTGTACTGGCTAAGAGAAAGAAGAAAAACACCTGTGAAATGCATCCAAGTAATGAAATTGTGTTGTGATTCATTAGAGAGTTCATGATGGATTTGGGGACAGTGATGGAAATGAGGCAGAGACCCAGAAAGGACAAGTTCTTTAAGAAGAAGTACATAGGGGTGTGGAGCTGATGATCCTTGGTGGTAAGGGTGATGATGATAAGATTCCCCAGTAGAGCTGCCAGCTAAATTGGCAAAAATAGCACAGCATGTAAGACCTGGATTTCCCTAACATTGGAGAAGCCCATGAGGAAAAATATGCTCCCAGAGGTGAAGTTGACCATTTTTCTGTATTTTAATCAATTACTCTAAAAAATAAATCAGAGGGGAAGACAAACCATGAGAGACTGTGGACTCTGAGGAAAAAAAAAAAAAAGCAAAGAAAAAAAACTAACAACAACAAAAGCAAAAACGGAAGGTTTTGGAAGGGAGGGGGCGGGGGTATGGGTGAGGCTGGTGGTGGGTATTAAGGAGGGCATGTATTGCATGGAGCACTGGGTGTGGTGTATAAATAATGAATCTTGGAACACTTAAAAAATAAAATTAAATTAAACAAAATAAAGTAGGTAACTTAAGACTCAGATGAGGATAATTTATTATTGTATTTTCTTTTTTTTTAATATTTTTATTTATTTATTTGACAGAGAGAAATCACAAGTAGGCAGAGAGGCAGGCAGAGAGAGAGGAGGAAGCAGGCTCCCTGCTGAGCAGAAAGCCCGATGCGGGGCTCGAACCCAGGACCTGGGATCATGACCTGAGCCGAAGGCAGTGGCTTAACCCACTAAGCCACCCAGGCGCCCCTATTATTGTATTTTCTTAATTTCCCTTTCTCTTATAAAAATATTTAAGATCGCATGAGACTGCCACCAGAAAGCCTACATTGACATCAGGGAACCACTGTTGATCACACTGCAGTGTGACTGAAAGGAGTGTCAGTCCATTCCAAATCATCTACTTCATCCACATATCCAGATCAAGAACTGCACTCTGCATCTCACTCAGATGAAATTTTTCATAAAGTATATTGTGATAAGTAATGAGGAAAGTCATAGAATGTGAGCAATCAGTCCCAAATATAAATTTCATCTTACTCAGTTACTAGCTTTTTGATTCTTAATTAATTATCCAAGTATTAGTTTATTCAATGTACAGAATGAACTTTCTTATCTTATTGAACTGAATGATGTGTAAATCATGTGAAAATACCCAGCCAGGCTCCTGGGTGGCTCAGTCAGTTAAGTGTCTGACACGTGATTTCAGCTCAGTTCTTGGTCTCAGAGTCATTGTTTAAAACCGTGCATCGGGCTCCACAAAAACAAAATAAAACAAAAGCCAACAAACAAATGAAGAAACACTTAACCTAATTCATTAACAAGGTCTTCAACGAAAAACATTTCTTCTTTTACCCAATCTCCTTCATTACGCCTGAGTCAATAAATTTTGAGAAACTATCAAATGATATTTTTTCTTTATATTTTAAACTTCTTCCTTTCTTCCTTCCTTTTCTTTCTTTCTTTCTTTTCTTTTCTTTCTTTCTTTCTTTCTTTCTTTCTTTCTTTCTTTCTTTCTTTCTTTCCTTCCTTCCTTCCTTCCTTCTTTCTCTTTGTGTTGGATCATCATTACATTGCATTATCTTTGAGCTGTTTTGCAATCCTTGAATTGTAGTATATTTTAATAATATAAATTATTCTTGTTCACAAAACACTAATCAGGTATATTTCCAAGGAATGCTATTGACTATTGCTTTGTATTCAGACCCATTTTGTATTTATTTGTAAATTAATTTCAGCATTCTTTATCTGTCCTCATATTTATGTTATCTGTAATTCTTCTTCTGAACTGCATGCGATATCTTGCCAGTTCCCTCATTCACTAATAAAATCTTTTATCAGTGTTTGTTTTATTTTTGCATAAGTCATGATCTTATCCATTTTTAAAACTTATCCTGTAGCACCTGCCATGGATAACAGCTGCTAACATTAAAACTCAAATGTTGAGTTAAAACTCAAATATCATCAAAGTCAAATTTGTTAAAAAAAATTTAGGTAGTTATCAGGGACACAAATAATCCTTTTTTTTTCCATTTTGTTGATTAAAAACAATGTATGCATAGAATTTAACTATTTGAATTGTGCAGCAAAATATTCATTTATATTTTATGTGTTGGAAGTTTTTTATCTTCTCAGCAGATCCTCCAACATTGTTGCTTTTGCCTTTCAGGAATTGTTCCATTGAATCATATTTGTAGTCACATGTCCCATTTAATTATGCAGGGCAACAAACTCACCTTCTTTTTTTTTAAGATTTTATTTATTTATTTGTCAGAGAGAGATCACAAGTAGGCAGAGAGGCAAGCAGAGAGAGAGAGGAGGAAGCAGGCTCTCTGATGTGGGGCTTGATCCCAGGATCCTGGGATCATGACCTGAGCCAAAAGCAGAGGCTTTAACCCACTGAGCCACCCAGGTGCCCCGTCACCTTCTGATTTAAACCTGATTGGCCAGCTTTCCTTTTCTTTTTTTATTTTCCTCATTGTCTCCATTCTCTATGGGTTACCCCATCATCTACATACCTGAGAACTGTAAATGCTCCTGTGATTTTCCACCAAGCTCACCTATCCTTTACCTCTTTGCTGAGAGGAGAAGGGGTTCTCTCCTTCAGAAAGTTGCAGTGCAGTCATAAATTGGAAATGCTAGATGTCCTTTAGTATGACTCTTTTAATTTACATATTTATTAGTGACATCCAGAAGAGATATCTTATGCAAGATTCCATTATGAGGCAATATTAAGTAGATCCTGAATTTCATCTTGTATTTAAATGCCTAATCTAAGCCCATTAATTCATTAAATACAAAAATGTGTTTCCTAAACGGTATTATTTATTTTCAACCAAAACTTTTTTGTCTTATTCTTGATAAAACTTCCACCCCAGGGATTTGCTCTCTAGTTTTCCCTGTCTCCTGAAGTTTGAAATTCCATTATTCAGATAAACATACAAAAATTCAGCAAAAATGCTTGTGTTGATTTTTTGTAAATATATACACTCTGTGTAAAAACTACTGTAAACTCACATTCTACTAAAATCATTATATGTGATCACAATATGATCAAAATACAATGTAGTTCACTGTGGTTCATGGAACATATTAAAACATTGAAAAATATGTAGAATTCAGCTTTTATTTATTTTTTTATTTATTAAATATTTTATTCATTTATTTGATAGACAGATCACAAGTAGACAGAGAACAGGCAGAGAGAAGGGGCAGCAGGTTCCCTGCTGAGCAGAGATCCCGATGCTGGGCTGGATACCAGCACCCTGGGCTCATGACCTGAGCCAAAAGGCAGAGGTTTAACCCCTGAGCCACCCAGGTGTCCCGAATTCAGCTTTTAAAAGCAATTACATCTTTTTTTTTAAAGATTTTATTTATTTATTTGATAGAGAAAGATCACAGGTAGGCAGAGAGGCAGGCAGAGAGAGAGGAGGAAGCAAGCTCCCTGCTGAGCAGAGAGCCCGATGCAGGGCTCGATCTCAGGACCCTGGGATCATGACCTGAGGTGAAGGCAAGAGGTTTAACCCACTGAGCCACCCAGGTGTCCAGAATTCAGCTTTTAAAAGCAATTACATCTTGTTAGTATCTTGCATAATTCTCAACTTGAAAAGAATTTTCTTCTAGAATTGTTTGGTAGGAAAATATGTTCTTTTTTTTGTTGAATAATTAAGACGTAAATCCAGGGTGAATATGTTTAAGTTAAATAATTGGATTTCCAGAGGAAATAAGTTGAGTTTGTTACTAAGAACTTATTTTGATTGATGGAAACTCCACAGTACACTTTGAAGATAGAAAAGAAGTAAAAGTAATTTTGGTGATTACATTTCCCCCAGTTTTATTAACATATAATTAATTTATAACATTGTTTAAAATCATACTATGAACAAAATCTTCTATTTATCTGGGTATCATTTTAGTTTCTCCTTCATCATCTTTATACTTCCTTAAAGGGTATTTAATGCATGCTATCTTCCAATTACATCTACCTATGTTTTCTATTACCCCATCTCATATAATTTGTCACAAAATTAGCTAAGCAACCAGCAAACAAAAAAATGAAATATTTTACAAATGGTCTTCTGTTACCCAAGGTCAATGTGCACCTTTTGTTCTTTATGTCTGTGAGCTCCCCTTGGATTTATGGAAATTTACTTTTTTCCTTACAGCATCTCTATTCAGCTAGACCAGAGGTTCACAAAGTATGTGGCCCTTGGGAAACAATATCAGCATCACTTGGAAACTTGCTAGAAATGCAGATTTTGGGGTTTCATTCCATACATGATGAATCAGAATTACAGTAACGAGATCAAATGAGATTTTTTTTTTAAGATTTTATTTATTTATTTGACAGAGAGAGATCACAAGTAGGCAGAGAGGCAGGGAGAGAGAGAGGAAGGGAAGCAGGCTCCCTGCTGAGCAGAGAGCCCGACATGGGACTGGATCCCAGGACCCCGAGATCACGACCCGAGCCGAAGGCAGCGGCTTAACCCACTGAGCCACCCAGGTGCCCCAAATGAGATGTTTTAACTATGCATGCTAGGATTTGATGCTGATGCTCAACTGAGCCACCCAGATGCCCTGCTTCATTTCTATATTTAAAGTCTACTTTGGAGATTTCAGCAATCAAATAAGTTCTCAACAGCAACCTCAATTTTTCATTGGAGACACAGTTATTTATCTTAAAGTTATTTATTCTGAATTGTACTTTATTCAACAAAATGGAACATAATATATTCCTACCACACAATTCTAATATACATGTAAAATAGTATTTATGTGACCAAATGCATCAGACACTAAATGTTTCAGAAATTCTGAGGAAATCACAGTGATTTGGATATAGAATATGGGAAATTAAATGATTATCCCTTGGAATAACAATACCATATAAAAGAGACAAGAAAATAGAAGTTCTCCAAAGTCAGAGATGTAGTGTGAACAAAGAAGGCCTTGGCAGCCTGAAGATTGTGTAGGTAGAATGCTTTACAGCAAAGGTGTGCAGACATGATATGGAATAGGCATCCACAGAGTTGCAGGACATAAACCAAGTGGTTCAACCTTTAAATGTCTACACTGACAGCAAATGTGTATCATTCTTTAAAAAAGGTATCACTTTAAAGAGTGTATCACTCTTTAAAAAGAATAGCATTTAACATTGGTATTTTTGAGACCTTAACCATTATTTATGTTTGGTAACTTTTGAAAGGAAGGTAGGTTTTGTTTTGTTTTGTTTTTGTTTTGGAGAAAGAATTAATAAATTAGTATATCTTTTCAAATAGTATACCTATGAGTTATTTAATGAAGGTCCAGATTAAATCTCCTTCCAGTAACTATGAGATGGAAAGAGAAAATGCAAAATAATTTAAGAGAAAGAAGATGGTTTGAATTCTCTATTGAATAATAAAAGTTAAATCAAGGTTCAGACAAAATTGTAGATACAATTTTATTCAATTGGGCTCCAAAAGCAGCCAGAAGATAGAATGTACCTGTCTTTGCCCAACTGATATCTGCTTTTTTTTTTTTTTTCTTTTTCTCATCCACTCCAATACTGTTGCTTGTTCTGAACTCTAGTGTTAAAGCAAACTGTTCTGGTAACTAAAGACTTAGAAGAAAAAGTTTACAATTGAGGTTTTTTTTTAATTTTTTGTTTTTGTTTTGTTTTGCCTCAGAGAGTATGAACAAGATGTTTCGTGCTTTGAAATAAAAAGGTTATGCATATCTGAGTTAATTACAAAAGAAAATTTAAAAACTATCACTGGTACTAAGAAATTCCCCGCATTATCATTGCATTATTAGAAGTGTTTTGTAGCAGGAAAAAAGCCATCTTTTTTCCTTTGAAATATCAGCACACTCCCAACAGCCTAATTCACCCTGGCCTCCATACCTGTGCCAATAATGGAGCCAGCACCAGCCTCTCTTCACTTCCTTGAAATTTCTAGACTCATAATAATTTTAATGTTAAATGTTTACCTTTGGTTTTAAATAGCTGAAAGGTCAGATCCATATATCCTCTGAAGGAGGATTTATTAACCATCATCCTCTTCCACTCTGTTCCTTCTAAGTATCAGATAGGTGTGTTTTTTTTTTCTTTTGTTTATTTTGTTTTGCTTTCTTTTGTTTGAATACATGAATCTGAGAAAGCATGCATTTTGGCAGGCAGCCAAAGGCAAGAGTAAATCGCAGTTTGTGAAATGCAATTTTGGGAAATTCAGCTTCATTCTAAGGTTTTTCTTATGTGTTATATAAATATGACTTACATTCATGCTAAAAACACATTAGATGGATGGCATGGGCCTGTGGACAGCTTAAAAAACTAGTCTCATGCACACCACACAGGATACAGGCAGAATTCGAACACAAGTGGCCTCACTTCTAAAGTTTATGTTAGAATGTCTTATATGTTCAAACTTAGACTTGCCTGTATCATTAGTGGTCATCATCAAAAGCTTTTGCAGAAGTTTTACTTCAACCTTCTCCTTCAGAGTGCTTCTCTTTATTTAAATGGACTTCATGTCTCAGTTATTTAGAGGATGAGACACACCCAAGTCCTGTGGATGGTAGAGGGTTGGTTTAATGAGGTCTCCTCCTTTCTGTCTCTTTTTTGTGGACTTTCAGAGGGTAATACTGACAGCTAATGTTCATAATACTGTGCCCACTTCACCTGTGTTAACTCCTCTGAGCTATGAAACATAGTATCACACACTCTTTGAAGATGAGAAAATGAATAGTTACAGAAGTATAATCATCCAACTATGGTTTCAAAACAAAATAGGAGGCATAAACAGATTCAGAGCAAGTAAAGTTTAACCATCATCAGATTCTTTCAGCTGCAGAACATGATCTTATACAAAATTTTGTCTGGACAGACTGCACTAAGAACCATGGGATTCTGTCCTTGCTTTTTCACTGTTCTAAAGTGATTCTATGTTGATTGGGTTAGTACCCTGGGAATAGAGTGAAATTAAATTTAAAAAATCGTCCTTGGAAAGAAATGGACTTTATAGTTTTGCCTCATTTATCATCAGTTGTAACAAAAACTAAAAAGACACAGACTCTTATTCTGACTTTACCTGGGATGACCTTTCTTTACTGTTATGATAGGAAAAAAAGTTTCATTACTTTAAAGTGCATGCACCTAGTTTATAGTGAGGCTGGGCAAGTTTTAAAGTGTACATGAATGGTTAGCCTTGATTTTGTGTGAGAAGTCTTTTTATAACTTTTCCCCCTATATTTATTGATCTTTATTGCTTTTATTAAGTTTACTATATATTGGGGAACTTAGAAACGATCACTCCCATGCTTTTCAGATATAAGGGCAGTTATCTACTTTTTAAAAATGTTTTTGGTGGTAATATTTTGGATATGGGCTTTAATTTAATCTAACCAAATCAAATGATCTATTTCATCATTGCATCTGGCTTTGAGATCATTTTTACAAAACATTATTTTTTTCTTTTTTAAAAAGATTTTATTAATTTATTTGACACAGAGAGAGAGAGATCACAAGTAGGCAGAGAAGCAGGCAGAGAGAGGGGGGAAGCAGGCTCCCTGCTGAGCAGAGAACCTGATGTGGGGCTTGATCCCAGGACCCTGAGATCATGACATGAGCTGAAGGCAAAGAGTGGTAATATGAAGTTGGGATATACAAGAAGAGTGAAAATTACAAATTTTGGGAAATAGGTCTGGGAACTCACAAAATAAATGATATAAAATATGATACCATATACCTAAAATATGGAGGGGAAAAGTAAAGAATGGGTTCAAACTTAAATGACCATTAGCTTAATATAGACCATTATGTGAAGATGATGTTAGATACAAATCTAACAGTAATCCCAAAATAAAAGCCACTATTAAAGATGTACAGAATAAGAAGGAAAAAATCCAAGCATATCACTAAAGAAGAAGCAAACTATGTAAGAGAAATGTAAGAAAGGATCAGAGAAAATCACCAGAAACAATCACAAAGCAAGTAATAAAATTGTAATAAATACATATTGATCGGTAGTCACTTTGACTGTAAATGGCCTAAAATCTCCAATCAAAATACACAGGATGACAGAATTGACAGAAAAACAAGACCCATCTATATGGTGCCTATACGAGACTCATTTCAGCTTGAAATACATATGCAGATTAAAAGTGGAAAAATAGGGGCGTCTGGGTGGCTCAGTGGGTTAAGCCTCTGCCTTTGGCTCAGGTCATGATCCCAGGGTCCTGGGATTGAGTCCCACATTCGGCTCTCTGCTCAGCAGGGAGCTTGCTTCCTCCTCTCTCTCTGCCTGTCTCTCTGCCTACCTATGATCTCTCTCTGTGTGTCAAATAAATAAAAAACAAAAAAAATAAAAAAATAAAAGTGGAAAAATAATAAAGACTCTTGACTCCTGGAAACAACTGACAGTTGCAGAAAGGGAGGGGGATGGGGGGATAAGGTAATTGGGTGATGGACATTTAAAAGGGCAAATGATGTGATGAACACTGGGTGTTATTTGCAAATAATGAATCATTGAACATGACATCAAAAACTAATCAAGTACTATACACTGGCTAATTAAATTTTTAATGGGTGTATTTCTTTTTTTATTGTGCTATGTTAGTCAACATATCATACAACATTAGTTTTTGATGTCATGTTCCAAGATTCATTGTTTATGTATAATCGAATTTAAATAAAAAATAAACAAAAAAGTGAAAAGATGAAGAAAAATTTATCATGTAAGTGGATGTCAAAATACAGTCAGAGTAGCAAATACTTATATTGGACAAACTAGACTTTAAAATAAAGACTATAACAAAAGAGAAAGAGGGACACTATGTAATCATAAAAAGAAAATCCAAAAAACAAATTTACAGCAATTATAAATATTATGCATCTAACATGGGAAACTCCAAAATAAGTAAATATGTAAAAATATATGTAAAATATGTAAAAAGTTAATAACAAAGATAAAGGAACTGATAATAATACAATAAAAATAGGGAACTTCAATACCCAACTTACATTAGAGGACATAACATATAAACCAAACTCAGCAAGAAAACAATGGCTTCAAATGACACACTGGAGCAGATGGACTTATCAGATATATTCAAAACATTCCATCGTAAGACACAGAATATACTTTCTTTTCAAGAGTTCATGGAATATTCTCCAGAAGACAAATATTATGTCACAAAAGAAGTCACAATAAATTCAAAAACATAAAGATCATACCATGTATCTTTTCTGACCACATTGCTATGAAACTAGAACTCAATCATAAGAAAACATCTGGAAAGAGCACAAATACATGGAGGTTATACACCATGTTTTAAACAATAATGGATCAACCAAGAAATAAAAGAAGAAATAAATACTGGAAACAAATGAAAATCGAAATCAAAATATTATCTTTATTTTTTTTCACAGAGCTGTAACAAGTAATTCTAAAATCCTAAAATCCTAAAATTTAATAATCCTAAAATCTGTAGGGAACCACAGAAGATGCTAAATATCCAAAGGAATATTGAAAAATTAATGTTGAAAAGCTGGGAGCACCTGGCTGGCTCAGTTGGTTAAGTGACTTCCTTCAGCTCAGGTCATGATCCTGGCATCTCAGGATCAAGTCCCACATTGGGATCCCTGCTCAGCAAAGAGTCTGCTTCTCCCTCTGACCCTCCCCCCTACATACTCTCTCTCTCTTTCTCTTTCCCTCAAATAAACAAATAAAATCTTAAAAAAAGAGAGAGAGAAAAAAAAGAAAGGAAAACCAAAGCTGGAGGCATTACAATTCCAGATCAAGTTGTATTACACAGCTATGATCACCAAGAGAGCATGGTACTGGCACGAAACAAACACAGAGATCAGTGAAACAGAATATAGAACCCAGAAATGGACCCTCGGCTTTATAGTCAGCTTTGACAAAGAGGGAAAGAATATCCAATGGAAAAAGGACAGTCTCTTCTACACGTGGTGTTTGGAAAATTGGAGAGCCACCTGTATAAGAATGAGACTGGACCATTTTCTTACACTGTACACAAAAATAAACTCAAAATGTATGAAAGACCTTAATGAGAGTGAGGAATCCATCAAAATGCTAGAGGAGAACAGAGGCAGTAACCTCTTCTACCTCAGCCACAACAACTTCTTGCTAAATAGGTCTCCAAAGACAAGAGGAACAAGATGAAAACAAAACAAAACAAACAAACAACAACAACAACAACAAAAAACTATTGGGACTTCATCATGATAAAAGCTGATGTTAACATCACTTATCATCAGAGAAATACAAATAAAAACAATGATGAGATACCACCTCACACCAGTCAGAAGGGGTGAAATAACAACACAAGAAAAAAGATGGTGTTAGCAAGGTTTCAGAGACAGGAAAACCCTCTTACACTGTTGATGGGAATGCAAACTGGAGCAGCAGCTCTGAGAAACAGTATGGAAGTTCTTCAAAAAGTTTTAGAAATTGTACTAATAAGTTTTTACCCAAAGGACACAAATATACTAATTTCAAGAGGCACATACATGCCCATGTTTATAGCAGCATTATCAACAATTGCTAAATTATGGAAAGAGTACAAATTTCCATTGAATGATGAATGGATAAAGAAGATGTCACACACACACACACACACACACACACACACACACACACAAATATTACTGAGCCATCAAAAAAGAATGAAATCTTGTCATTTGCAGTGATGTGGATGGAGCTATCTATATTATGCTAATTTAAATAATTATGCTAATTGAAAAAGCCAGTAAGAACAGGACAAATACTATATGATTTCAGTCATATGTGGAATTAAAAATAAAAACTGAAAATGAATATAGGTGAAGGTAAAAAAGAGAGGGAAGGAAACCATAAGAGATTCTTAACTATAGAAAACAAACTGAGGGGACGCCTGGGTGGCTCAGTTGGTTAAGCAGCTGCCTTCGGCTCAGGTCATGATTCCAGCGTCCTGGGATCGAGTCCCGCATCGGGCTCCTTGCTCAGCAGGAGCCTGCTTCTCCCTCTGCCTCTGCCTGCCATTCTGTCTGCCTGTGCTTGCTCTCTCTCCCTCTCTCTCTGACAAATAAATAAAATCTTTAAAAAAAGAAAGAAAGAAAGAAAACAAACTGAGGGTGATGGAGGCATTGTGGGTGAGGCATGTGCTAAATGGTTGAGGGTTATTAAGAAGGTCGCTGTGTTGAGCACTGGGTATTATATATAAGTGATGAATCACTAAATTCTACTCCTGAGACCAATATTAGACTATAAATTAACTAACTAGAATTTAAATTAAAAAAATAAACAAAATAAAAGAAACAACTCAAAGATAGTATTAGATAGTAGCTTTGGAAATTGAAGAGAGATGACCTCCACTTGGAAAAATCTTGTCCCATATCACACCATTTTAGTACTCCAAGCAAAAGCAGGTAGTCTCCTTAAATAGGGGAATAAGGACAGCTTTCTTTGGCAAAGAAGCATCACGTAGTTTGTAGGCTGAGGGTTCTTGGCTGCATCATATTATGGCACTGGCATATTCCTATCCCAGGTTCACTGTTTCTTTCCTCCACTAGTTTTTTAAAACTTATCTTCAATTATGTAGAAATATAAAAACATTTTAAATTCTTCCTAGATTCCAGCCATGCCTTGATTTTATTTTATTTTATTTTTATTTTTTTGTAAACTCTCGAGTTATCAAAAGAACACATTTGTCCCATGGTCATTATAAACTGTATACAGAAGGATAGACACTGGCATTGACTTCCCAACATCCTCCACTTCAACAGGTAGGTTTTCCCAATCAACCAAAAATGATAGTTAAGTTTAGGAATTACTTTCCTTGTTATTTATTAATAGTATTCCTATTTTTTTTAAATAAATGATGAATAATACAATCTAATTCTGACTTTGAGGATATATTTCCTAATGTTTCTCCTTATGCCAAGAGAGTCACTGGTCACCTCAATTATTTATGATATAATTAATTCAATTTAAAATGGTAACATAACAGCAAATCTGATCACTAAACTGGGGATAATTTCTCCAACTTTCTACTGCCTGCTCTGATCAGCTGATCCCAATCAGATTCTGGCACAATTGAACCTGAAAAATACCTGTTAGCACCGGGCATTGTGAAATAGATTAATGTGATATGAAGTAGACATTGTGATAGAGAGTATTGTAGGAAAGGTCTGAGAATGGACCTGAACACATAATTAGCAAAGATCTGAAGATTCATAATGTTTTTAATATGCAGTTAGATTATTTTCACTAACACATTGTTCAATCAATTTCCATAACTAATATCAATATGTATTTTATGTACTCTTTGGCAGTTTATTAAATCAATATTAAAAAATAAAGCATGCCTGGAAATGAAGTAATACTAGTACTATTTGATTCATAGAGTATGGATAAAAAAAATCTCCTGTGAGACAAATATGACCTAGCTGCTTCTTTGGTCAGGAGACTTTGTTAAAACATGTTCAGTCTATATAAATTAGACATTTGAATAATCTTTCTGTATCAGAGTCAGTTTGGATAAAACATATTTCCTAGAATATTAATTATATACATGCATAAATATATATGTATATATGTGGTCATTTTTTCAAATATCTAGCTATTTTATGTCTATTCTACCTTTTATAGCCTTTTCTTAGCTTTTTTTTTTTTCATTTTTAGTGGTAAAACTGAACTCTTAGTCTTGTAGAATAATGATGCTGTATAAACATTATCCAAACCCTCAGAATTATTTACATTGGCTTTTTTGGGATTTTTTTTTGGCCACATACCAAAGAAGCTTTCTTTCTGGCTTGCTTGTATATCTATATTCACCACCACACCTCCACCAGTGATCCTTATTACAGCCAATGGGATCATTAAATAGACCTAGTCTGCTTATGTTTCTTCTCACCAAGGCTCTGTGTGATTTGGTTCTAGTTACCCTTCTCCAGCCTCATGCTACTCTCCTGTTTTGTCTGTGTTCCAACGACAATACTCAACACTTTTCCATGTGCCAGGCACTGTTTTATTAATTTTCTTTGTATAGAATTGTTACCCCAATTTTAAATAGGAAACACAGAGGGGTGCAGATACTTGTGCAGGGTCACACAGCTAGTCTACCTTTTTTTTTTTCTATTTTCCAATTAATAATTTTTCATTTTGTTTTTCCTTATTCATTTTTAAGTTTATAAAACCCCTCTGTAGACTGAGTTTTTAATTATTCTTTGTATTATTATTTCTTAATTTTCAATTTGTGATGTTTCATATTCTTTCTAGAATCATTATTTTGATAAAATTCTTCCACTTATTTTATTTTTCCCCAAATTCAATGAATTTATTCAATTCAGGAGTGCCTGGGTGGCTCAGTTTATTAAGAATCTGACTTGATTTCAGCTTGATATCTAAATCTTGATATCAGGTTTGTGAGATCAAGTCCTGTGTAAGGCTCCACATTCAGCATGAAGTCTGCTTGGGATTCTCCCCCTTTCCCTCTGATGCTCATCTGCTCATGTTATCTCTTTAAAATAAATAAGTTCTTTTGAAAATTACTTTTTAATTGACTCTCTCTGCTTGACTTATTTCACTCATCATAATCACCACCAGTCCCATCCATGTTGATATGATAATTGAGTATTCATCCTTTCTGAGGGAGGCATAATATCCCATTGTATATATGGACCATATCTTCTTTATTCATCTATTGAAGGGCATCTTGGCTCTTTCCACAGTTTGGCAACTGTGGACATTGCTGCTATGAACATTGGGGTTCAGATGGCCCTTCTTTTCACTACACCTGTATCTTTGGCATAAATACCCAGTAGTGCAATTGCAGGGTCATAGGGTAGCTCTATTTTTAGAGCTTTAGAGATTAAGGAATCTAGACACTGTTTTCCAAAGTAGCTGCACCAAAATTTGCATTCCCACCAACAATGAAAGAGGTTTCCCCTTTCTCCACATCTCTCCAACACTTGTTGTTTCCTGTCCTGTTAAATTTTGGCCATTCTAACTGGTATAAGGTGATATCTCAATGAGGTTGTAATTTGAATCTCCCTGATGGCTAATGTTGATGAACATTGTTTCATGTGTCTGATAGCCATTTGTATGTCTTCAATGGAGAGTGTCTGTTCAAGTCTTCTGCCCATTTTTGACTGGATTATCTGATTTTTGAGTGTTGAGTTCGGGATTTCTTTATAGATTATGGATATTGACCTGTTGTCTGTATTGTCATATCTCCCATTCCGTGGGCTGCCTCTTCATTTTATTGACTGTTTCCTTTGCTGTGCAGAAGCTTTTGATTTTTAAAAAAATATTTTATTTACTTATTTGACAGAGAGAGAGAGATCAAGTAGGCAGAGAGGCAGGCAGAAGGGGAAGGGGGAAGCAGGTCCCCTGCTGAGTATTTTCTATATATAGCTGTCCAGTTTTAGCAGCACCATTTGTTGAAGAGACTGTCATTTTAATACTGCATATTTTTTCCTGCTATCTCAAACATTAGTTGACCAAAGAGTTGTGGGTTCATATCTGGGCTCTCTACTCTGTTCTGCTGGTCTATGTGTCTGTTTTTGTGCCAGTACCATGTTGTCTTGGTAAGCACAACATTTAGTAAAGCTTAAAATCAGGCAAAGTGACGCCCCCAGTTTTTTTTTTTTTTTCTTTTTCAACATTTCCTTAGCAATTCAGAGTATCTTCTGGTTCCATACAAATTTTAGGATTGTTTGTTCCAGCTCTTTGAAAAATGCTGGTGGAATTTCAATCGGAATGGCACTGAAAGTATAGATTGTTCTAGGCAGTATAGATATTTTAACAATGTTTAATCTTCTGATTCATGAGCATGGTCCATAATAGTCTTCCATCTTTTGTGTCTTCTTCAATCTCTTTCATGCGTTTTCTGTAGTTCCTCAAGTAAAGATCACTTACCTCTTTGATTAGATTTATTCCCAAGTATCTTATGGTTCTTGGTGCTATAATAAATGGAATCTATTCCCTAATTTCCCTTTTTGTATTTTCACTGTTAGTGTATAAGAAAGAAACTGATTTCTGTATATTGATTTTGTATCCTGCCACATTACTGCCTTGCCGTATGAGTTCTATCAGTTTGGGGGTGGTGTCTTCTGGATTTTCCATATAAAATATCATGTCATCTGCAAGGAGAGAGAGTTTGAGTTCTTATTTGCCAATTTGAATACCTTTTATTTCTTTTTTGTTTTCTGATTGCTGTTGCTAGGTCTTCTAGTACTATGTTGAAATAAGTTAAGCAGAGAGATTCAATAATGATAGTTTCACTTACTTGTGGAGCATAAGGAATAACATGGAGAACATTAGGAGAAGGAAAGGAAAAGTGAAGTGGGGGAATTCACAGGGGGAGATGAACTCAGAGTCTGTGGACTCTGAGAAACAAACCGAGGATTTTGGAGGGGAAGTGTTGGGGAGGGAGGAGAACCTGGTGGTGGGTATTAAGAATGGCACATATTGTATGGCAAACTGGGTATGGTGCATATATAATGAATCTTGGAACACTGAAAAAATAAAATAAGAAAGAAAAATGTTTTAAAAGGACATAAAGGATAATAATTTGCATCTAATAACTTACAAAAGTCAAATCTTCATTTCTGATTTTTTGAAACACCATTTGGTTCCCATTATTATGCTTTGGTAATGTCAGTTATGTGGGAACATCAGAAACGCCACTGGTTCTGAAGAGTAGAAGGTTTGATTTGCCTGTTACCAAAAAATGAATGAATGAATGAATTAATTAATTAATAATAAATAAAAATAAAAGAAAGAAAGAAAGAAAAGGAAAGAACAAAAGCAATGAAAAAATGTATAGAACCAAAATACGTTGAGGATATAAACTGCTCCAAAGGAATGTAATAAAATGTGTTCTATAGAAAATAAATAAATAAATAAATAAACAAATAAAATTATGTTCAGTTACTCAATTCAGAAACATGAAGTCCAAGTGAATTAGAAATATTTTTAAACTAGAAATGCGTTTTTAAACTATAAATGTATCATAATAAAATACAGCTTCATATCACAATTTCAGCCTTTTTAAAATTATAAAATTAATTCTTTAGATGCTGTAAAATAAGGAAGGTAAAACAGTGGGGATTTTCACCAACTGACAAGAGTTTAAAGGGTATATGTACTTTGTAGAAGAGTAGGATGCAATGTATGTATAGCCAAACCTACTGACCCAACCATACTTTCTCTAGCTATATGTGTTAAAGAAATTCTTGTGTATGTCCATCAAATGTCATAAGACAATAAATATTCTCATTCACAGTTAGTAAAAATCAAAGAGGAAGCAAAACCTTCATGTCCCTAAAAATACCATGGTTAGATATAGTATGGTTAATTGGAAAGACAAATTGAGGATATATTTGAATCTCACAAATACAATATTGTTTTTTATAGATGTAGATAGAAAAAGTACTTCACTGTGATTTTTTGTAGTTTAATTTTAAAATCATAGGTTATCCATTCATCTGTTGGTGTACATCTAGGCTCTCTTGCACACACACACACACACACACACACACACACACAATGGAATAGTATGTGTCCATCAAAAATGAAATCTTGCCATTTGTAATGATGTGGATGGAACTAGAGGGTATTAAGCTAAACAAAACAAATTAATCAGAGAAAGATAATTATCATAAGATATCACTAATATGAGGAATTTGGTAAAAAGGACATGATCATAGGGGAAGGGAGGGAAAAATGAAACAAGATGAAAGCAGAAAGAGAGACAAACCATAAGAGACTCTTAATCTCAGGAAACAGAGACTCGCTGGAAAGGAGGAGCATGGGAGGGATGGGGTGTCTGGATGATGGACATTGGGGAGGGTATGTGTTATGGTGAGCACTGTGAATTGTGTAAGACTGATGAATCACATACCTGTACCTCTGAAACAAAAAATAAATTATATGTTAATTTTTTAAAAAAGAAAAAATGAATCATAGGCTAAGAACCAGGTTTGTGAAGGCAATTTATTTTGGCAAGAAATTCCAGGGACCATGAGTGAGGGGTAGCAAAAGTGAAACAGAGGAAGAAGAAAAGCAATCTAGGAGAATATTAGAAGGCTGATTACCATTTTAGACAACCTGGGTTCAGTTACACTGTGAGACAGAATATGATTTGACTCCGCTTTCTCTCTCTCACACAGAACAAGATCTGTTCACCACTCCTCTACCACACACATTTATCCCACCTTTTGGTTTACTCATATCCCAGCATGACCAAATGAGTTTTCACATGTCTCATACTTATCCAAAAAAACTTCTACTGAGTCATAAAAATAGGTCAATATATGAAAGACAAATACATATATATGGTGAAGCTTAGTGGAAATGTTTTCAAGATGGATCATCTTGTAACTTGTTGGTACAACAGAATTCCTATTTACATAAGTTATAGTGAAATGCAAACAGTGCTGTATATTGTCAAAGAGCATTTAGTTCTGTGGTGTGTACACAAATAAGTGAGTGGACTTGATAAATTCTCCATTCAGGTGTGTGCTAACTCCTGGAAACTGAAAAGGGCAGCAATGGGTTAAGGTATATAGGAGATATAATTGTATCTTACTTATTTTTTCTAATATATTTCCTAACAAGTGCAATATTAGACAAGAGGGGGTGCATAAAAGGAAAACAAATGAAAACAGAACACCAACTTCTTTCTGAAATTTCAAAATCTCCAAATTGTTTAAAAAAAAAAAGCTTTAAAAGATAGTCAAATTTGAAATGGTTTGTGTGTAAATTTTATAATCTATATGATTACAGAATTTTATATATAAATATTTTCAGGGAAGATGTGGGAGAATATTTATGATAATATGATATTCTGAGTGAATTAGGGAAACTGGATGAAAACTAGACGACCAAAACAGGTCACTTAAAATTATCCAATAAGAGGTGGAGATAGATTAAAAAGAATTTAAACAAAACAAGGCAGCATGATTTTTGTGAATTGTGGGTTAACATTAAGATAAAGAATCTGCATTTTTGGAGTTTACAAGAGAAAGAGAGGAGGAAGGACAGACAGTGTATATAAATAAAGGCTGATAATTTTCTAAAAATGGGAAGAGAGTTGGGTATCCAAATTCATAAAATTCCCCATCCACTCATTTTTTTTTTTAATATGAGGCAATGGCAATTCAGTCACATCCTTGAGGCTCCACTTCTAATTCTAGTTACCTTCCAATTTCAAAATCTACAGTTACTTTCTCCACTGAAGTCTTAAACCTTCTTAATTAAAAATGTAATGTCTGTGAAGTGAAATAAAGTGAAGCCCAATAAAACAATGCATACCTTCTTTCTAGTACTATACAAATGGTGTGTGTTAATAGCTGTAATACAAAGGTTATTGAACAAATATAACTATTGTTACGATTGTCAGTTTATACCCAATATAAAAAGAGGTAAATTGTGGCATCAAAAACATAAATGTGAGGAAGAGAGAAAAAGGATAGATATCTTTAATGTAATAACTGTTAGATTGTTATCAGTTTAAAATACACGGCCATATCTAGATAATGCTTAGGTAAACCTCATAGTAAAAATAAAGCAAAACCTATA
Source organism: Lutra lutra (assembly GCF_902655055.1). Taxonomy (NCBI): domain Eukaryota; kingdom Metazoa; phylum Chordata; class Mammalia; order Carnivora; family Mustelidae; genus Lutra; species Lutra lutra. The sequence continues at coordinate 158,782,801 of NC_062282.1, read as the reverse complement.
GTAGATACACAAAATTTAATAAGAAGGAAAACAATCAATAATCAATTAATAATTAATTAATTATTTTATATTTATGTGGAGTCTTCTGGGTCTTTTATGTATAGTATCATTTCATCTGCAATTAGGGAAATTTTTACTTCTTTCTTACTGACTTGGATACATTTATTTCTTTCTGCTTTCTGATTGCTGTGGCTAGGACTTCCAGACTATGATGAATAAAAGTGGTGAATGTGGATATCTTTGTAATGTTTTTGATCTTAGCCAACAGTTCTGTTGTTTTTTTTTTTCCCCACACTGGGGATTGATGTTAGCTGTGGGTTTTTATAGATGTCTTTTATTATGTTAAAGTAAATTCCCTTTAAACTTATTTTATTAAAATTGTTTTTTTTATCATGAATGGGTATTCTACATTGTCAAATGCTATTTCTGCATCTAATGAAATGATCATATGGTTCTTTTCATTTCTTTGATTAATGTGATGTATCACTTTGTTTGATTTGCAAATATTGAACCACTGTTTCAACCCAGGAATAAATCCCACTTGATCATGGTGAAAGATGTTTAATATATGGTTGAATTCATTTTGCTAGTATTTTATTGAGGATTTTTGCTTCTATGTTTATCAGGGATATTGACATATAGTTCCCTTTATTAGTGATGTCTTCATCCAGTTTCAATATCAAGATAATGCTACCCTCAAAGAACAAATTTTGAAGCTCTCCTTTGCTTTTGTTTTTGTTTTTGTTTTTGTTTTTGTGGGGGAAAGATAGTTTGAGAAGAGTAGGTATTAACTTTCCTTTGAACACTTGGTAAAATGTTTATTTAATGCCAATTGACCCTGGGCTTTTTGTTGTTGTTGTTGGGAGTTTATTGATTACTGATTCATTTTCGTTGCTGCTTACCATCTACTTGAGTTTTCAATTCCTTTTTGTTTCAATTTTATATATGTTTCTAAGGATTTTTCCATTTGGGGGGGAGATTAAACAAATTGTTGGCATATAGTTTTTCATAATATAGTCTCATAATTGTATTTCTATGATACTGGTTGTTTTTTCTCCTCTTGCACTTGTGATTTTATTTATTTGGGTCCTTCCCCTTTTCTTTCTGGTAAGACTGACCAGGGGGTTAACAGATTTTTTTTTTCCAAAGAAACAGATATTGGATTAATTGATGTGTTCTATTGTTTATAGCAGAAATAGCCACAATTTTCCAACCGTGGAAAGAGCCAAAATGCCCTTTAACAGACAAGTAGATAATGAAAGGGGTCCATATAAACAATGGAATGTAACACAACCATCAGAAAGGATGAATACCCAACTTTTGTATGAACATGGATGGGGCTGCAGGACATTATGGTGAGTGAAATAAGTCAGACAGAGAAAGTCAATTATCCTATGGTTCTACTTACTTATGGAGCACAGGGAATAACATGGAGGACATTATGAGAAGGAAAGGAAATGTTAACTGGGGAAAATCAGAGGGGGAGAGGAGCCACGAGGGACTGTGGACTCTGAGAAGCAAAATACAGCTTTTGGAGAGGATGAGTTGGGGAGACGGGTGAGCCTTGGCTTGATTATTAAGGATGGCATGTCTTAAATGGAACACTGGGTGTGGTGCATATGCAATGAATCTTGGAACACTGACAAAAATAAAATGAATTTAAGGTGTTAAATAAAGAAAAAGGAGAAGAAGGAGAGGAAGGAGAAAATAGGAAGAAGAAGGAGGAGGAGGAGAGGAGGGGGACGAGGGGGAGGAATAAGAGGAGTAGGAGGAGAAGGAGAAGAAAAAGAAGGAGAAAAGGAGTTAAATTGGAGCAATCAGTGTGTTCCATCTGAGGACTGATGGAGGAATTGATCAATAAAAGAGAAGAAAGAATCCAGAAGTAGACCTATGCCAGTATGACTTACTGATTGCTGAGAATGGTAAATAATCCATGTAAGGAGAAGGACAGTTGTTTTTAAGAAAATTCATCTGAGCCATTAGACACCCACTGGCATAGAATCAAAACCAAGGCAATCCAAAATGCCTACACCTAACCTCCACCCTTGTAAAAGTGTGAACTCAAATTTATGACCCCACTGAATTACAATAAAGCATAAATGTATAAAACTCTTAAAAAGAATGCCCAGGAGAATATCTTCAGGATCTAGGGATTGGGGGATTATTCATCACAGCACTAAAAGCACACTGAGTAAAAGAAAACATTTGATAAACAGGACTTTATCAATATCAAAAACTTTTACACTACTAAGAACTTTGTTCCTGTTAGGGTCACAAAATATAAGTTATACACTAGGTGAACATATTGGCAAACCACATATCTGACAAAGAATTTCTATGGAATGCATGTAAAATCCCTCAGTACTTAATAGGAAAAAACAATCTAAAGAAAAATGGACAGAAAGATATGGGCATACATTATGTCAAAAAGAACATGCAGATATCACATAAAGCATAAGGAAAAAAAATGTTCAACCTCTCTAGCCATGAGAAAAATGCAACTGAAAACCTGAATGAGTTATCAACACTACCCACCTTTTAGGATAGCTGGGTAATATAAAACACAGTACAAATATCAAATGTTGTAAAGAGCCAGCTCTCCTACATTGAAGGTGGAAAGGTCAATGGAAGAGCTGTTCTGGTAAGACCATGTGATGGGTTCTAAGGAAACAAAACCTAAACTCGGTAACCTAGCAAGCACTTTCCTGAAACCAGAGAATGAAAATTTGAGATGCCATGAAACATAGTGCAAATTTTTCACTTCAGATTCATTTGTAACTGCTGAAAAGAATGGAAGCAGCCAAAATGAGTGAAGATTGCCTCTGTGAAGGGAACTTCTGAAATACCTGTGGCTTCTGGGAATCTAGAAATATACCTCTCTACCTCGCCCTTCCTATCTGTAGTAGTGCTCTACCTGTCAGCACACCCCTAAGTCTAGTAGTCCCACCCTGGCTCACTGGAGTGGGAAATGTCCCTGAAGGCCCCAGAACCTTAAGGTGTGGGTGTCAAACAACAGTGAAGGAGGCAGGATGGATCTGGTGCTGGTCTGTGACTTGGCAGATGCTGTCCTGTGATACCCTATAGCCCAAAGGGGTAGCGAAGGCTGGATATACGACAGAGTCATCTCACGTACTACCTTCCCAAAGTTGATATTTTGCCTTTGGGGAGAGAAGGCTGAGACAAGGACCTGGCTCACAGTCTACCATCCCCTCTTCCCTCCCTCCTCTAGACTGCATCTGTCCCTGGCCTTGTAGATCCCCTCCCAAAACCTGCCTTTTCCTGCCTCCTGCTCACACAATCACCTCCTAAGAAAGTGGGCCTCGTTTTCCAAATGAAGGAAGAGGGACTAGAAAGGTGAGCAGCTCTGGGGTGCCAGCCAACCCAGGGACCTGATGTTTGTGGAACCTTTGGTACAGTGAGCATGATCTGAGCAGCTAATCACAGAAGTTTCTGAGTGCTAGCATCACATAAGCAACCCAAGCCCCCCCTTACATTTAAGTGTCCTGGACTCTACCAGCCTCCACACAGGCTCCTGGAAGCAGCCCCTTCAATCAGCCCAGACATCATCCATCTTATGGTTGCAAGTCTCCCACTTTCCAAGTTCCCTTAAAGTTCATTTCAATCCCTTGAGGAAACTTCCTCATGGTTCCCATCTGTGTATGCCCAGGTGCTATGAGCACACTGTCATTACTGAGCTCAGCCCAGGAACCACAGATCTAGGCACTTCCCCTACAATCTCAATTGGAGTCAAATGTAGATGCCAGATTACTGTTATTTGCATGCCACCTGCATTCCCACTCCACATCCCTGGAACTAAGATGGAGCATAGCCCAGGAGGAGTCAGCCAGGAATCTTACCTTCCAACTCCATTCTGACCCCCAATGTCCAATTTATCAGAAGGTCAGCACTGACTCTTGGGAGTGTCCCCATTCCTCATACCCAAGCAGACCCTAGAGTCTCCAAGGTGCACCTGTTCCCACCACCGTCCCACTGCGCCTTACTCTGGGCAAACACCCATGCACCTAAAACACCCAAAGTGAATCCCACATGTCCCCCCAATTCCTGCAGTGCCTCTTTGGTCAGAATGGAGCCCACCAGCCTGGCCACCATTCTGCCTCCTGCTCTGACACCAAACCTACTCACCCAGAGACAGGGCATTGTCCCCCATCTCTGGAGTCACTCTATCCTTCCTGCCTGGTCTTGTCACATTTGTTCTTCCAAGGACTGCATCCTAGATGAATCTGTCCCAGACCAAAAGCTGTTTTTCTAGCAACAATCTGAAACCACAACATCAGGGGACAACCTCCAACTTAGCAAAAATCTGACAAAATTGGTCTCTGCCAATGCTTTAGGCAGAAATACCTGTGAACAGACACACAGATTCTCTACTCCTTCCAATTAGAATGCTGCTTAACTGAGGTCTTCTGCTTTGCTTCTAGAGTCAGTATGTCTGAACGTTTTGATGAGGACAGGCAGGTTATGCTCAATAACCTGCGTACTTAATCGACATATTCTCAGAGCCATGGACACCCCACCCTCAGAAGAATGCAATGGATCAAAAGGGATAGTAGTGACTCATTCAGGCTGCCCTTTATAATCATCCAGGTTTTGTTTTCTGTAAATCAATTTTCCTTGTTTTTTTTTAATTTTTTTATTTTAAATGGTTTATTTGCCTAATATTTAAATTTGTAACATACCATCAATTGGGGAGGTGAACACCTATTTCCCAACTCCCCTTCAATGCCATAGTGGGTGGGTGCACAAACATTAACCCTCGGGTACTGCGTGAAAGGCAGAAACATCGAGGAAGGCCTTCATTTGAATAAAGAAGTTCTCCAATTCATGAAGCTGAGCCAGCCTCTCAATGCACTGCTTGGCTTCTTGCTTTAAGGTCTGCACCACCCCCTTGAGGATGGAACACTGCTCCTTCAACTGGAAGATTTCTACCAATGACTCCACATAGTTCAGTGCCTGGGTCTCCTGCACTATTTCCTCCCATTGCCCCTCATCATTTCCTGCCATGAATTTGAAAACAAATCGTTCAAACCACTGGCCTGTTTCACCTTCTACAGCATGGCATAGTTTTCACCACAAGGACCTTAGGCTGAAGGACATTGAAAGTGAGAAGAGACTCGAATGCTCCCTTCCATGCAGAGGTGAAAAGCATGCAGTTGTAGATTTGGGGGTTAAGTTCATGCGCCAGGGACTTCTTAGTCCCATGCAGTCCTGGAATGGACTGGTTTGGAGGCTCCCAGGTCTCCATGGCTGCACTGGACAAATCAGTGCAATGCTGAGCAGGTCTGCAGGTCTCCTAATCTGATGCCAGCTGGAAAACCCAGTGTTTGTGGGCCCTGTACTCTGGGGAGGAGGAAGGATCTGTTTCCATGGAAAGATGCTGAACTCGCTGTCCTGGTGCCTTCTTGGCCTAGTGCAGAGCTGTTTTGTTGGTCTCCAGGTCCAAGGGCACATGGTGAGCCTGCTGCCCAGGTGCCTGCTTGGCCTACTACAGACCTGATTTTGTGGTTTCCATGTGCATGGGCCCATGGTGAGCCAGCTCTGAGGCTTCCTCCTTGGCTGGTCACAGAGGTGGATTGTCGGTCTCCAGGTCAAAGGGGACCAGGCATACAGATAATCAAAATGCCTGCTTATCCCATTAGAAAGCACAAGTGTGGTTCTCCAGGTCCAAGGACATATGGGAAGCCTGTTGCCAAGGTGGCCACTTGGCCAAGCCAAGAGCTGAGTTGCTGGTCTCCCAGTCCAGGGGCACATGGTGAGCCTCCTATCTAGGTGTCTGCTTGTCCTAGCCCAGATCTCATTGATTGGGCTCAAGGTCCAAGGGTGCGCATTTAGCCCACTATCACGGTGCCTGCTTAAGCCACCAGACAGCTCAGTTTTGGTCTCCAGGTCTAAGGGCACTTGGTGAGCCTTTTGTCAAGGTGCCTCCTTGGCCAGGCAAAGAGCTTATTTGTTGGTCTCAGGGTTCTAGGGCACATGGTAAGTCAAATGTCTAGAGGTCTGCTTGGCTTAGCCCAGAGCTCCTTTGTTGGTCTCCATGTCCACGGGCACATAGTGAGCCAGCTGTCCAAGTGCATGCTTGGCCTAGTAGAGACCTGATGTTGTGGTTTCCAGGTCCATGGGCCCATAGTGAGCCAGCTGTGAAGTAGCCTGCTTGGCTTATCACAGAGCAGAGTTGTTGGTCTCCAGGTCCCAGTGCACATGGTGAGCTCACTGTCATGGTGCCTGCTTGGCCAAACAATGAGATGCATTGTTGGTTGCCAGGTCCAAGGGCACATGGTGAGCCTCAAGTCCAGTTGTCTGCTTGGCCTAGCCAAGAACTCCTTTCTTGGGCTCAGTGTCCAAGGGCCCATGGTGAGCCCACTCTCAAGGTGCCTGCTGAGCTTACCAGACAGCTCACTTGTTGGTCTCCAGGTCCATGGGCACATGGTGAGCCTGCCGTCAAATTGCCTCTTTGGCCACACAAAGGGCTGATTTTTTGGTCTCAAGGACCAAAAACACATTTTGAGCCCATTGTCAAGGTTCCTTCTCAGGCTATCAGACTGCTGAGCTGTGGCTCTCCAGGTCGATGGGCACACAGTTAGCCCATGGTCATGGTGCCTGCTTGACCAAGTAAAGAACTGAGTTGTTGGGGTCCAGGGCCAAGTGTACATGGGGAGCCCACTGTCAAGGTGCCTACTTAGCTTATAAGACAGCTCAGTTGTTGGTGTCCTGGTCCAAGAGCACCTGGTGAGTGGGCTGTCCAGGTGCCTGCTTGGCCTAGGGGAGTGCTGAGATTTTGTACACTGGGTACCAAGGCCCATGGTCATGCTCTGTTGAGTTGGATCACTTTCCATACACAGTGCTGGGATCCGGAATTATGGTTTCATGGCACTTGGCAAACCTGTTCTCAGGGCTTACTTGCCTTGTGCTACATTGGGCTGGCAAACTTGAGGTATGGAGTCTCCTTGTCCACCAAGTGTCTGTGTGACTCATCGGCCCAGTGTCAAATGGGATCAGAAGTCTCCCAGTCTCTGTGTTCTTGAAAGGTGCTCTATTCTGAGGCCTGAATTTCTCTTTCTTAGAGTGTGTTTGAGGATTGATGGTCTATAGGCTCCGGGTTAGCCAGGTTTCTGGGGAATTATTTTGTCCACTGCTGAGCTCTTTCAGACAGTCCATGGATGGAGGGCCACTGTTGCAATGACTAACACTGCATACAGAGATGTGGTGATTCCTTTTCCCAGTATCTACTTGTTTCGTAAAATTCCCTCTCTGCCTGGTGTCTCCAGACATTCCCCATACTGTGCACATCTGGATCAGCTGGATATTCAGAGCATTCATGTGCCCTGTGCTGGGCCAGGTTGGAGGGCTCCATAGTAGTAGTGTGCCCAGTGTTCCCTCAGGACATGGACCCAGCTTTCCTGTACTTAACACGCCTATGACCCCAGAGGTGTGGGACCCAGCTCTCTGAGAATCCACAGTACTCTGGTAGTCAGTGTCTTACTCCCACGTGCCAAATGAGAATGTCTCCCTGAGGACTTGGGCCAGCCTCCGAGTGCGAAATGGGTCGACGTGTCACTGTGTACAGGTTCGGGGACTCTCTAGACCGCAGAGGGGCATGAACATAGGTGCTAACATGAAGGTGGTGTGTAGCATATTGGAGAGAGGCTCAGGTCAGGAGGAGTGGGCAGGGGGCTTGCCACGGGCAGGGACAGGGAACAGGACATAGAAGTCAAGGAAGAGCAGGAAGAGCTGTGAGTGAACCACCATCTCTCTCCTCACTGCAGCCTGGGCTGTTGCCAAGCTTTTATAACTGCCCTGGGATATCACAATGCCTTCTTCATGTGATGTCACCACCATGTGTTGTCACTAATGTGTGCTGGCCAATCACCAGGGATTTCTCAGATTGGCCTCATACTGGTGACCAACCACCAGGCAGGTCAGCTGGCCAATTATTGATGGCTTTCTCAGTGACACCCCTGGCTGATATCATCACCTGGAATCCATGTTTTAAAAGGAAAAGAGGTAAAAAGTCCTTTAAGAAGAAAATTAATATTTGAGTTGTATTAAGACTGATGAGCATAGTGAGGCTGAAAGATTCAAACACTACAAAGGTTAATCTGCCACACAGAGGCACCATTGATTAGAACATTGATGTGGATATTAATTAAGATATGGAATATTAGACACCATGAAATGTGACAGTTGGACTTAAGTCAGACCACTTGGTCATAGAAAATGATACTCTCAGCTTGTCCATCGAAGCTTAAATAATAAGTGGAGAAAATGGTAGGCATTATGTTTAGGACATCTTCCCACAATAAACGTCCACCTAGAGCAGATGAAGTGGTGTCACCAGTAAGTACCTGCTTGCCAATATCATAGTGGCATCCAGCTCTCATAGAAGGGGGACAACAAAAGCTATCCTGTCACTGGATTCATAGTCTTCATGTCGAGCATCCAATCAGAAAATTCTGGGGGGCAGAATTTCATTGTTCTCCTCCCTCAAATACAAGGTCATACTTATCGAATCATTCTGAACACTCAAAAAAAATCAATCAAAGGTGTGATCATATAATTGCTGCAAGGCTAGTAATAGAAACATGACCGCCATTTGGATGGAAGGAGGATGGAGATTTGAATCGGTTGTAGTATAGCTGATGATACCATGGAGGGGAGGCAGTCTGCTTCAGGACGATACCACAAAGTAATATAATCATCTGGGTGCAAAAGCAGAACTTTTTGAAGTCTGGATAATGAAGAGGTGGTACCTAGATACAATGTTATATTACTCAGCCACCAAAAGACTGACATCTTGTCATTTGTAAGAATGAGGATGGAACCAGAGGGTATTAAAGCTAAAGGAAAGAAGTCAGTCACAGAAACCCAAATGTCATATGATTTCTATCATAAACATAAGAAACAAAACCAATGAACATAGGGGAAGGGGAGAAAAAAATAAAACAAGTTGCATATAGAGAGGGAAGCAAACCATAAGAGACTCAACACTAGGGAACAAACTGAGGTTTGCTGGAGAGGAGGTAGGCTGGGACATGGGGTAACTGGGTTGTGGGCATTACGGATGGCATTTGATGAAATGAGCACCACATATTATATCCAACTGATGCATCACTAAATTGCACCCCCGAAACTAAAAAAAAAAAAAAAAAAAATGTTTTCAGGAGCATTCCATAGCTCTTCCCCACCAGCACAGAGGAAGTTCCCATAAAGTACTTGTTGAATGAGTGAGCTGTCAGATGGAGCCATCTCATCCCTGTGCAGATACACAGTCTCTAGAGCTCAGCGGAGAGAAGAATGAGATCAGAGATGGACTCTCAAAAAACGGGAGCAGATGAGCTTCCCCATGTGGACCATGAAGAGAAGAAGAGCATGTGTCCTGGGAATGGAAACCATCCAAAGGGGCACACAGGAAAAAGCTTGCAGCAGGTGAGTTCAACTTAATTTGTTGTTAAGTTTCTAGTTCCTTAAGGTATAAAGGGAGTTGGAGTATTTGGGATTTTTCAATTTTTTTTTTTTCTTTTGAGTGAGGCTTGGGTGACTATGTATTTCCCCTTTCAGACTTAGGACTAAGGACTGCATTTGCCATATCCCACAGATTTAGAGCAATGTGTCTGCATTCTCATTAGTTTCCATTAATTTTCTTGTGGGTAAGTTCCAGTTTCAATGCATTGTGCTCTGATAATTTGGAGGAAATAATCTCAATCTTTTGGGATCCTGAGTGTCTGCCTTTGGCTCAGGTCATGATCTCTGAGTATTGTAATCAAGCCCTGAGTCGGGGTCCCTGGTCAGTGAGGAGTCTGCTTCTCTTCCTTCTGCCCCTCCACCCTGCTCATGCTCTTTCTCTCTCTCTCTCTCTCTCAAATAAATAAATGAAATGAAATATTAAAAAAAAAACTGGGGCGCCTGGGTGGCTCAGTGGGTTAAAGCCTCTGCCTTTGGCTCAGGTCATGATCCCAGTGTCCTGGGATCAAGCCCTACATCAGGCTCTCTGCTCAGCGGGGAGCCTGCTTCCTCCTCTCTCTCTGCCTGCCTCTCTACCTACTAGTGATCTCTGTCAAATAAATAAATAAAATCTTTAAAAAAAACCAAACTATGAAACCTTTGGTAGATTGGCCAACCATTAAAGAAAAAAGATACTAACAGTACTGTTATATAATATACTAATATTAGAATTACTACTATCAAAAGTTGTGACAAAATATGACTACAAATTCTATAGATACTAGCAGGACAATAAAGGAGTATTATGAATAATTATATGGCTATAAATTTACACTGTTGATGACATTGGAAAAAATCCATAACCCATGCAATCTACCACAGTTTACTCAAAAAAAAAAATAAATAAATAAATAAATAAATAACCTGAATAGTCCTATAAGGGACATTGAGTATATAGTTAAAGCCTTCCCACAAAATAAAACTCAAAGCCCATACAGCAATCACAGGTGAATTCTAAAACAAGAAGGAAGGAAGGAAGGAAGGAAGGAAGGAAGGAAGGAAGGAAGGAAAAGGAAAGGATAAGAAAGGAAAAAAGAAAGAAAGGACGAAAGGAAAAAAAAAAAAAAAAAAAAAAAAAAAAAAAAAAAAAAACTAACCCTACATAAACTGCTTCTTAAACCTAAAGGGAAGAAACAACTCATTCATAGAAGCTTGTATTAATCTGATTACCAGAGGTAGACAAAGACATTATAAGAAAAGAAAACTACAGGCCACCTCCTCCTCCTTCTCGGCTTAGGAGCTCGGGCTGCTTCGGGGCCCGCGGCCGCAGGAGGGAAGAGCTCTTCCTCCGCTTCGCCGGCGCCTGGCCGGCCCGTTTCGCCCCGACCCGTCTCCCCATGACTGCCCCCCGCCCAGCTGCCGACGGACGTCGCCTCGGAGCCGGGATTTAACACGGAAGCCCGGGTCAGGGGCCGCGGGGGGAGGAGGAGGGAGACCCGGTAGGTCCCGTGTCCCTCTCGGCCCGGCGCGGAGTCATGACCTCGCTGACCCAGCGCAGCTCGGGCCTGGTGCAGCGGCGCACCGAGGCCTCCCGCAACGCCGCCGACAAGGAGCGGGTGGCGGGCGGCGGCGGCGGCAGCGGCAGCGGCGAGGACGACGTGCAGAGCCGCCGCGACGAGCAGGACGACGACGACAAGGGCGACTCCAAGGAAACACGGCTGACCCTGATGGAGGAGGTGCTCCTGCTGGGCCTCAAGGACCGAGAGGGTTACACATCATTTTGGAATGACTGTATATCGTCTGGATTACGTGGCTGTATGTTAATTGAATTAGCGCTGAGAGGAAGGTTACAACTAGAGGCTTGTGGAATGAGACGGAAAAGTCTGTTAACAAGAAAGGTGATCTGTAAATCAGACGCTCCAACAGGGGATGTTCTTCTTGATGAAGCTCTAAAGCATGTTAAGGAGACGCAGCTTCCAGAAACGGTTCAGAACTGGATTGAATTACTTAGTGGTGAGACCTGGAATCCATTAAAATTGCATTATCAATTAAGAAATGTGCGGGAACGGTTAGCTAAAAACCTGGTGGAGAAGGGCGTGTTGACAACAGAGAAACAGAACTTCCTACTTTTTGACATGACCACACATCCCCTCACCAACAACAATATTAAGCAGCGCCTCATCAAGAAGGTTCAGGAAGCTGTTCTTGACAAATGGGTGAATGACCCTCACCGCATGGACAAGCGCTTGCTGGCCCTCATTTACTTAGCGCACGCCTCCGATGTCCTGGAGAATGCTTTCGCTCCCCTTCTGGACGAGCAGTATGATTTAGCCACCAAGAGAGTGCGGCAGCTCCTAGACTTAGATCCTGAAGTGGAATGTCTGAAGGCCAACACCAGTGAGGTCCTGTGGGCAGTGGTGGCCGCGTTCACCAAGTGACCGCGCAGAATGAAGTTCCTTTCTCTCATGTAAACCAGTAGTTTTTCTTCTATTGACTTCTGGTTTTCTGCAATTTGTACTTTCCACACTATAATTGGCTTTTGTTTTATGAAGTGGTGGATGGCTTTTTCTTTTTTGTATGTATGCAGGATTCTGCTGGTACGAGAGGCCTTCCTCTTTCTGTTTAAAAAAAAAAGTTTTACTGCCATATTGGCAATCCATTCCTTGTTGCCATTCTCACTGTTAACCTGTTTTGGGTTGCTGGGATGCTTTGACTTTTAGAGTAACTCCAGTCTCCCCACATGCACATCTTTTGGATTACCTCAGGTTGAGTTTTCCCCACATGTGCATGTATATCTAGCATTCTGCCTACAATTCAGACAGAAGTCACAAAAAGGCCTTTAACTCACCAAAGGTAAATATCTGTATCTATTAGGACATTTTATACATAGACCTCAGTTGAGATGTATACTTAGCGAAATTATTTTTAAATTGAAACAACACAGTAAATAATATAAAATGCCCCTTGGATTTTGTTTCCCATGTAAATCTATTGTATTATTACACTTGCTGTAATTTTAACTATTAAATCATAAAGGTCCAATTGTTTCACAGAGCCAATTTGGGATGGGCTGCATTCCAGTTATGCTGTATATAGTTTGAATTAAATATAATTTGCCCCTTCTGGCCACTCTTGCCTCCATCTTAGTATTTTGCAAGATTTAATTAGTTGTACACCTGGTGCCCCTCAGTTGCTTCAGTCAATATTATTTGATGACAAAACAGACCTCTCATCATTGAAGGAAAGAGAGAAGATGTGTCTGATTGGTCCCAAGAGTTTTTGAGCTGTGCCATTCATGGTACTCTTCGCCTATGCATCTCCTTTTGGAATTATTTTTGGTCTCAACTGTTTTTTTATCATTTCTATAGGGAAGAGGCTTGTGACCAGTACTAATCTTGAGTACAGTTTTTTCTTTTTCTGTCCACAGGTAAATTAATGTCTGCTCTTAAATGTCATTTATCTACTCACACTTTCTTAGGGAGAAAAAAAAAATCAGATGTCAATTTTAGCAGATATTGCATGTAAATTGTTAGCAAGTAATGACTACAACTCAGATGATTAAGAATTTTGTAACAGAAAGCTCTGCTATGTTTTAATTTTTATATACAATTATGATGATTAGCACATTGTAAGAATATAAACCTTTGCTTTTTAAAGTTTATTTTTACTATTTCTTTATCACTGTTTATGGTATCAGCATTGGTTTCATAATGTAAATACTATATATTGAACAAATTAAATGTCAAATTTTTTTATTACCATAGTTCATGTTGATAGTGGGGCTTTCAGGTGTTTAGAGATTTTTTTGGTTAACATTCAATGCAAAAGTACTAGATGGTGTATAACTTTAGAGTTGAATTTTAAGGGATTCCTTAATATGTATTCTATCTTTTTATCTGAAGTAATAAATAAACTATGATCTTGAAAGTGCCTGAAAAAAAAAAAAAAGAAAACTACAGACCAGTATCCCTCAGGAATACAGATGCCAAAATTCTAAAAATATGCTTTGGCAAATTGAATTCAACCATACATGAAAAAGGATGTTATATCATGACCGAGTGGGGTTGATCTCAAGAATGCAGGGTTGCTTTAACATTCTAAAACCAATGAGCATATTTTACATATTAATAAATTAAAAATTAAAAAAAATATGGTTATTTCAATTGATGATAGAAAAAAAATCATTTGACAAAATTCAGTATTTGTGATAAACTCAGCAGGCTAGGAATAGAAGGGAATTTCCCCTGTCCTCTTAATATCAAGGGTAGGAGAGTGATGTTTACCATCACCACTTCTTTTCCAGAATGTATTTAGGCTTTGGGAAGAGAAATCAGGAAAAAATGGGAAATAAAGGGAATCTAGATTGGAAAGAGGTAGAACTATCCTTGTTTATAGACAACATGATCATCTGTGTAGAAAATTCAATAGAACAAGCAAAAAAAATCTACTAACAGTAATAAGTGAGTTTTGCAAAGGTTCACGTTAGAAAACATACAAAGAACAACAACCAGCTGTATTTCTGCATACAGGAAACAAACTCTTAAAAAAAAAACTCTGTTTACAAATAGCAGTTAATATGAAATGCTTATGGTAAATATGATAAATTATGTAAAATATGAGTACACCAAAAAAGATAAAACGCTGCTCAGGAAAAATAAAGAAGACCTAAATAATTGAGACATGCATTTTGTTCATGTTGAGTTGGAAGACTCAGAATGATTGAAATATCAGTTCTACCCTGATTGATCTACAGATTCAGAATCCGAGTAATTTGAAAAAACATACAGAGTAGGTTTTCCAATGACATGAGAAATAAATAGCAATTAATAATAGAAAAGCATTGAGAGAGTCCAGAAATTTTTGGAAATTAAAGAGCACAATAAAATAATCATGAGTATAAGAAGAAATTACAGGAAAAGTGATAAACATTTTGAACTAAAAGAAACTGAAAACACAACATATCCGAATTTGTGAAAAATGCAGCTATAACAGTGCTTAGAAAAAACATCTTATGCTAAAGATAAAAGGTTCAAAATCACTAAGTCAAGTTTCTATTTTAAAAAGTTTGGAAAAGAAGAACAAAAACATATAAAATAAGGGGCACATGTGTGGCTCAGTGGGTTAAAGCCTCTGCCTTCGTCTCAGGTCGTGATTCCAGGGTTCTGGGATCGAGCCCCGCATCAGGCTCTCTGCTCAGCAGGGAGCCTGCTTCCTTCTGTCTATCTGCCTGCCTTTCTGCCTACTTGTGATCTCTGTCTGTCAAATAAATAAATGAAATCTTTAAAAAAACATATAAAATAAGTGAAAGGAAGGAAATAACAAAGATAAGAGCAAAAGTCATTAAGAGATTTCTATTTTCGAAGATGGCGGAGAAGTAGCAGGCTGAGACTACTTCAGGTAGTGGGAGATCAGCTAAATAGCTTATCTAAAGATTGCAAACACCTACAAATCCAACGGGAGATTGAAGAGAAGAAGAACAACAATTCCAGAAACAGAAAATCAACCACTTTCTGCAAGGTACGACTGGCAGAGAAGTGAATCCAAAGCGATGGGAAGATAGACCGCAGGGGGAGGGGCCGACTCCCGGCGAGCGGCGGAGCAACGGAGCACAAAATCAGGACTTTTAAAAGTCTGTTCCGCTGAGGGACATCACTCCAGAGGCTTAACCGGGGTAAAGCCCAGGCGGGGTCAGCGTGGCCTCAGGTCCCGCAGGGTCACATTGGGGGTGTCTAAGTGTCACGGAGCTTACTGGTATTAGAACAGGGAAGCCGACTACAGAGACAGAGCCGAGGAGTGACTCTCAGCTCGGGGTTACTGTGAACCGGTCGCACGCTCGGTCAGCTCAGAGTGCGGCCGGAGGCAGAGTAACGGGAGTCATTGGGCACTGTTCTCTGAGGGCGCACTGAGGAGTGGGGCCCCGAGCTCTCGGCTCCTCCGGGCCGGACACCGGGAGGCCGCCATTTTCATTCCCACCCTCCGGACTCTACGGAAAGCGCTCAGGGAACAAAAGCTCCCGAAAGCAAACCCAGCAAACCCGAGCGGATTACTCAACCTGGCCCAGGTAAGGGCGGTGCAACTCCGCCTGGGGCAAAGACGCTTGAGAATCACTACAACAGGCCCCTCCCCCAGAAGATCAGCAAGAAACCCAGCCAGGACCAAGTTCACCTACCAAGGAGTGCAGTTTCAATACCAAGGAGAGCGGTGGAATTCCAGAGGAGAAGAAAGCAAAGCATGGAACTCATCCTTTCTCCCCATGATTCTTTAGCCTTCAGTTAATTTAATTGTTTTTTTTTTTTTCAATTTTTTTTTCACTTCTTCTGCTAAATTTTTTCAACTTTTACCGTTTTCTTTTCTTAATGTTTTTTAAATAGTTTATCTAATATATATATATATATTTTTTTCCTTTTTATATTTTTTATCGGCTTACTTTTTTTAATAGTTTCATTTTTTTTTTTCCTTCTTCTGAACCCCTTTTTATCCCCTTTCTCCCCCCTCATGATTTGGGATCTCTTCTGATTTGGCTAAAGCATATTTTCCTGGGGTTGTTGCCACCCTTTTAGTATTTTACTTGCTCCTTCATATACTCATATCTGGACAAAATGACAAGGCGAAAAAATTCACAACAAAAAAAAGAACAAGAAGCAGTCCCAAAGGCTAGGGACCTAATCAATACAGACATTGGTAATATGTCAGATATAGAGTTCAGAATGACGATTCTCAAGGCTCTAGCCGGGCTTGAAAAAGGCATGGAAGATATTAAAGCAACCCTCTCGGGAGATATAAAAGCCCTTTCTGGAGAAATAAAAGAACTAAAATCTAACCAAGTTGAAATCAAAAAAGCTATTAATGAGGTGCAATAAAAAATGGAGGCTCTCACTGCTAGGATAAATGAGGCAGAAGAAAGAATTAGCGATATAGAAGACCAAATGATAGAGAATAAAGAAGCTGAGCAAAAGAGGGACAAACAGCTACTGGACCACGAGGGGAGAATTCGAGAGATAAGTGACACCATAAGACGAAACAACATTAGAATAATTGGGATTCCAGAAGAAGAGGAAACGGAGAGGGGAGCAGAAGGTATATTGGAGAGAATTATTGGAAAGTATTTCCCCAATATGGCAAAGGGAACAAGCATCAAAATCCAGGAGGTTCAGAGAACCCCCCTCAAAATCAATAAGAATAGATCCACACCCCGTCACCTAATAGTAAAATTGACAAGTCTTAGTGACAAAGAAAAGATTCTGAAAGCAGCCCGGGAAAAGAAGTCTGTAACGTACAATGGTAAAAATATAGATTGGTGTTTTCCAGAGTGGTTGCACCAGCTTGCATTCCCACCAACAGTGTAGGAGGGTTCCCCTTTCTCCGCATCCTCGCCAGCATCTGTCATTTCCTGACTTGTTAATTTTAGCCATTCTGACTGGTGTGAGGTGATATCTCATGGTGGTTTTGATTTGTATTTCCCTGATGCCGAGTGATATGGAGCACTTTTTCATGTGTCTGTTGGCCATCTGGATGTCTTCTTTGCAGAAATGTCTGTTCATGTCCTCTGCCCATTTCTTGATTGGATTGTTTGTTCTTTGGGTGTTGAGTTTGCTAAGTTCTTTATAGATTTTGGACACTAGCCCTTTATCTGATATGTCATTTGCAAATATCTTCTCCCATTCTGCCAGTTGTCTTTTGGTTTTGATCACTGTTTCCTTTGCTGTGCAAAAGCTTTTGATCTTGATAAAATCCCAAAAGTTCATTTTTGCCCTTGCTTCCCTTGCTTTTGGCGATGTTCCTAGGAAGATGTTGCTGCGGCTGAGGTTGAAGAGGTTGCTGCCTGTGTTCTCCTCAAGGATTTGGATGGATTCCTTTCTCACATTGAGATCCTTCATCCATTTTGAGTCTATTTTCGTGTGTGGTGTAAGGAAATGATCCAATTTCATTTTTCTGCATGTGGCTGTCCAATTTTCCCAACACCATTTATTGAAGAGGCTGTCTTTTTCCATTGGACATTCTTTCCTGCTTTGTCGAAGATGAGTTGACCATAGAGTTGAGGGTCTATTTCTGGGCTCTCTATTCTGTTCCATTGATCTATGTGTCTGTTTTTGTGCCAGTACCATGCTGTCTTGATGATGACAGCTTTGTAATAGAGCTTGAAGTCCGGAATTGTGATGCCACCAACTTTGGCTTTCTTTTTCAATATTCCTTTGGCTATTCGAGGTCTTTTCTGGTTCCATATGAATTTTAGGATTATTTGTTCCATTTCTTTGAAAAAAAATGGATGGTACTTTGATAGGAATTGCATTGAATGTGTAGATTGCTTTAGGTAGCATAGACATTTTCACAATATTTATTCTTCCAATCCAGGAGCATGGAACATTTTTCCACTTCTTTGTGTCTTCCTCAATTTCTTTCATGAGTACTTTATAGTTTTCTGTGTATAGATTCTTAGTCTCTTTGGTTAGGTTTATTCCTAGGTATCTTATAGTTTTGGGTGCAATTGTAAATGGGATGGACTCCTTAATTTCTCTTTCTTCTGTCTTGTTGTTGGTGTAGAGGAATGCCACTGATTTCTGTGCATTGATTTTATATCCTGACACTTTACTGAATTCCTGCACAAGTTCTAGCAGTTTTGGAGTGGAGTCTTTTGGGTTTTCCACATATAGTATCATATCATCTGCAAAGAGTGATAGTTTGACGTCTTCTTTGCCAATTTGGATGCCTTTAATTTCCTTTTGTTGTCTGATTGCTGAGGCTAGGACTTCTAGTACTATGTTGAATAGCAGTGGTGATAACGGACATCCCTGCCGTGTTCCTGACCTTAGCGGAAAAGGTTTCAGTTTTTCTCCATTGAGAATGAAATTTGAGGTAGGTTTTTCATAGATGGCTTTGATAATATTGAGGTATGTGCCCTCTATCCCTACACTTTGATGAGATTCCTCAAAATGTTGAAAATAGAACTACCCTATGACCCAGCAATTGCACTGCTGGGTATTTACCCTAAAGATACAAACGTAGTGATCCAAAGGGGCACGTGCACCCGAATGTTTATAGCAGCAATGTCTACAATAGCCAAACTATGGAAAGAACCTAGATGTCCATCAACAGACGAATGCATAAAGAAGATGTGGTATATATACACAATGGAATACTATGCAGCCATCAAAAGAAATGAAACTTTGCCATTTGCGACGACGTGGATGGAACTAGAGGGTATCATGCTTAGCGAAATAAGTCAATCGGAGAAAGACAACTATCATATGATTTCCCTGATATGACGGATAGGAGATGCAACATGGGGGGTTAAGGGGGTAGGAGAAGATTAAATGAAACAAGATGGAATTGGGAGGGAGACAAACCATAAGTGACTTTTAATGTCACAAAACAACCTGAGGGTTGATGGGGGGGGGGGGGGGGGGGGGGGGGGTGGGTTTATGGACACTGGGGAGGGTATGTGCTATGGTGAGTGATGTGAAGTGTGTAAACCTGGTGATCCACAGACCTGTACCCCTGGGGATAAAAATATATTATATGTTTATAAAAAATAAAATTAATTAAAAAAATAAAAAAAATATATTAGATTGGCAGCAGACTTATCCACAGAGACATGGCAGGCCAGAAAGAGCTGGCATGATATATTAAGTGTACTAAATGAGAAAAACATGCAGCCAAGAATACTATAAGCAGCTAGGCTATCATTGAAAATAGAAGGAGAGATTAAAAGCTTCCAACAAACAAAAACTGGAAGAATTTGCAAATACCAAACCAGCTCTACAGGAAATATTGAAAGGGATCCTCTAAGCAAAGAGAGACCCTAAAAGTAGTAGATCAGAAAGAAACAGAGACAATATACAATAACAGTCACCTTACAGGCAATACAATGGCACTAAATTCATATCTCCCAATACTTACCCTGAATGTGAATGGGCTAAATGCCCCAATCAAGAGACACAGGGTATCAGAATGGATAAAAAAACAAAAACCATCTATATGTTGCCTACAAGAAACTCATCTTAAACCTGAAGACACCTCCAGGTTTAAAGTGAGGAGGTGGAAAAGAATTTATCATCCTAATGGACATCAGAAGAAAGCAGGAGTGGCAATCCTTATAGCAGATCAATTAGATTTTAAGCCAAAGACTATAATAAGAGATGAAGAAGGACACTATATCATACTCAAAGGAACTGTCCAACAGGAAGATCTAACAATTTTAAATATCTATGCCCCTAACGTGGGAGCAGCCAACTATATAAACCAATTAATAACAAAATCAAAGAAACACATCGACAAGAATACAATAATAGTAGGGGATTTTAACACTCCCCTCACTGAAATGGACAGGTCATCCAAGCAAAAGATCAACAAGGAAATCAAGGCCTTAAATGACACACTGGACCAGATGGACATCACAGATATATTCAGAACAATTCATCCCAAAGCAACAGAATACACCTTCTTCTCTAGTGCACATGGAACATTCTCCAGAATAGATCACATTCTTGGTCCTAAATCAAGTCTCAACTGGTATCAAAAGATTGGGATCATTCCCTGCATATTTTCAGACCACAATGCTCTAAAGCTAGAACTCAATCACAAGAGGAAATTTGGAAAGAACCCAAATACATGGAGACTAAACAGCATCCTTCTAAATAATGAATGGGTCAACCAGGAAATTAAAGAAGAATTGAAAAAATTTATGGAAACAAATGATAATGAAAACACAACGGTTCAGAATCTGTGGGACACAACAAAGGCAGTCCTGAGAGGAAAATATTTAGTGGTACAAGCCTTTCTCAAGAAACAAGAAAGGTCTCAGGTACACAACCTAACCCTACACCTAAAGGAGCTGGAGAAAGAACAAGAAAGAAACACTAAACCCAGCAGGAAAAGAGAAATCATAAAGATCAGAGCAGAAATCAATGAAATAGAAACCAAAAAAACAATAGAACAAATCAACGAAACTAGGAGCTGGTTCTTTGAAACAATTAATAAGATTGATAAACCCCTGGCCAGACTTATCAAAAGGAAAAGAGAAAGGACCCAAATAAATAAAATCATGAATGAAAGAGGAGAGATCACAACGAACACCAAAGAAATACAGACAATTCTAAGGACATACTATGAGCAACTCTATGCCAACAAAATTGACAATCTGGAAGAAATGGATGCATTCCTAGAGACATATAAACTACTACAACTGAACCAGGAAGAAATGGAAAGCCTGAACAGACCCATAACCAGTAAGGAGATTGAAACAGTCATCAAAAATCTCCAAACAAACAAAGCCCAGGGCCAGATGGCTTCCCGGGGGAATTCTACCAAACATTTAAAGAAGAACTAATTCCTATTCTCCTGAAACTGTTCCAAACAATAGAAATAGAAGGAAAACTCCAAACTCATTTTATGAGGCCAGCATCACCTTGTTCCCCAAACCAGACAAGGATCCCATCAAAAAAGAGAACAACAGACCAATATCCTTGATGAACACAGATGCAAAAATTCTCGCCAAAATACTAGCCAATAGGATTCAACAGTACATTAAAAGGATTATTCACCACGACCAAGTGGGATTTATTCCAGGGCTGCAAGGTTGGTTCAACATCCGCAAATCAATCAACGTGATACAACACATTAATAAAAGAAAGAACAAGAATCATATGATACTCTCCATAGATGCTGAAAAAGCATTTGACAACGTACAGCATCCCTTCCTGATCAAAACTCTTCAAAGTGTAGGGATAGAGGGCACATACCTCAATAGTATCAAAGCCATCTATGAAAAACTCACTGCAAATATCATTCTCAATGGAGAAAAACTGAACGCTTTTCCACTAAGGTCAGGAACACGGCAGGGATGTCCGTTATCACCACTGCTATTCAACATAGTACTAGAAGTCCTAGCTTCAGCAATCAGACAACAAAAGGAAATTAAAGGCATGCAAATCGGCAAAGAAGACGTCAAACTATCACTCTTTGCAGATGATATGATACTATATGTGGAAAACCCAAAAGACTCCACTCCAAAACTGCTAGAACTTGTGCAGGAATTCAGTAAAGTGTCAGGATATAAAATCAATGCACAGAAATCAGTGGCATTCCTCTACACCAACAACAAGACAGAAGAAAGAGAAATTAAGGAGTCCATCCCATTTACAATTGCACCCAAAACTATAAGATACCTAGGAATAAACCTAACCAAAGAGACTAAGAATCTATACACAGAAAACTATAAAGTACTCATGAAAGAAATTGAGGAAGACACAAAGAAGTGGAAAAATGTTCCATGCTCCTGGATTGGAAGAATAAATATTGTGAAAATGTCTATGCTACCTAAAGCAATCTACACATTCAATGCAATTCCTATCAAAGTACCATCCATTTTTTTTTTCAAAGAAATGGAACAAATAATCCTAAAATTCATATGGAACCAGAAAAGACCTCGAATAGCCAAAGGAATATTGAAAAAGAAAGCCAAAGTTGGTGGCATCACAATTCCGGACTTCAAGCTCTATTACAAAGCTGTCATCATCAAGACAGCATGGTACTGGCACAAAAACAGACACATAGATCAATGGAACAGAATAGAGAGCCCAGAAATAGACCCTCAACTCTATGGTCAACTCATCTTCGACAAAGCAGGAAAGAATGTCCAATGGAAAAAGACAGCCTCTTCAATAAATGGTGTTGGGAAAATTGGACAGCCACATGCAGAAAAATGAAATTGGATCATTTCCTTACACCACACACGAAAATAGACTCAAAATGGATGAAGGATCTCAATGTGAGAAAGGAATCCATCCAAATCCTTGAGGAGAACACAGGCAGCAACCTCTTCAACCTCAGCCGCAGCAACATCTTCCTAGGAACATCGCCAAAAGCAAGGGAAGCAAGGGCAAAAATGAACTTTTGGGATTTTATCAAGATCAAAAGCTTTTGCACAGCAAAGGAAACAGTGATCAAAACCAAAAGACAACTGGCAGAATGGGAGAAGATATTTGCAAATGACATATCAGATAAAGGCTAGTGTCCAAAATCTATAAAGAACTTAGCAAACTCAACACCCAAAGAACAAACAATCCAATCAAGAAATGGGCAGAGGACATGAACAGACATTTCTGCAAAGAAGACATCCAGATGGCCAACAGACACATGAAAAAGTGCTCCATATCACTCGGCATCAGGGAAATACAAATCAAAACCACCATGAGATATCACCTCACACCAGTCAGAATGGATAAATTAACAAGTCAGGTAATGACAGATGCTGGCGAGGATGCGGAGAAAGGGGAACCCTCCTACACTGTTGGTGGGAATGCAAGCTGGTGCAGCCACTCTGGAAAACAGCATGGAGGTTCCTCAAAATGTTGAAAATAGAACTACCCTATGACCCTGCAATTGCACTGCTGGGTATTTACCTAAAGATACAAACGTGGTGATCCGAAGGGGCACGTGCACCCAAATGTTTATAGCAGCAATGTCTACAATAGCCAAACTATGGAAAGAACCTAGATGTCCATCAACAGACGAATGGATAAAGAAGATGTGGTATATATACACAATGGAATACTATGCAGCCATCAAAAGAAATGAAATCTTGCCATTTGCAACGACGTGGATGGAACTAGAGGGTATCATGCTTAGCAATAAGTCAATTGGAGAAAGACAACTATCATATGATCTCCCTGATATGAGGGAGAGGAGATGCAATATGGGGGGTTAAGGGGGTAGGAGAAGAATAAATGTAACAAGATGGGATTGGGAGGGAGACAAACCATAAGTGACTCTTAATCTCACAAAACAAACTGAGGGTTGATGGGAGGAGGAGGGTTGGGAGAGGTGGGGTGGGGTTATGGATATTGGGGAGGGTATGTGCTATGGTGAGTGCTGTGAAGTGTGTAAACCTGGGGATTCACAGACCTGTACCCCTGGGGATAGAAATATATGTTTATAAAAAATAAAATAAAATAAAAAGATTTCTATTTTCAAAAATGCTAGAAAGACTTATACAACTACCAAAAAAAGTAAAGGAAAGAAAGAGAAATGCAGAAAGAAAGGAAGAAAGAAAGAAAGAAAGAAAGCTAGCAAACAAGCAGAAGAAAGGAAGGAAGGAGAGACAGAAAGGAAGGAAGAGGCAACCATTTCAGAACTGTACAACAAAGCACAGAACAGTGATCCCTAGAAGAAAAGAAACAAGTGAGGTGAGCTCTAAGATTGCCCTAGATCACTGTGTAGATTCTACTCCACAGTTTGGGGAAGAGGAAGCAAAACAGAGCCCAGCTTGAGGAGACAGTTAAGAATTCAAGGAGGCCAGAGTAGCTAAAATTCACAAAGTAGAGTAACCAATGAGGAAAGAGCTATCCAGACGCAGGGCTCAGAAACCTGCTAAGGGTGCTGCTCAAGTTTTCATCTGACAGCTGACCAATGCATGCATGTGAGGAAGTGTGCCCAGGCCAGGGACATAACTGCCAGGGAAAAAGCAGGTAGAACTAATATTGGGGTGGAAATAGTTCATGTTCCTAATGGCCAAAGTGGAGAAACTTCATTAGTAAAAGGGGCATTGAGTGAAAGATGATGTGATTGTGAATTCAGAAAAGTCCTAATGACACTACTAAAAAATGCTACTGGAACTAAGAGTACATTTAATAAAGTTGCCAGATACAATCACTATGTGATTGTTCTATATATTAGCAGTGAACAATGGAATTAAAAATTTTTAAGCTGTACCACTTATATTAACATGAAACAATTATCCAATGATAAATGTGACAAAATATATATTACACTGAAAACTGTAAAATATTGTCAAGAGGAATAAAAGCAGACTGAAATAAATGATGAAATATTGTGTTCATGCACGGCAAGTCTCAATATTCCTAAAACATCAACGTTATTCACATTGATGTTAATAAAATATGGTTATCATGATAATCCAAGCAACATTCTTTTTTTTTTTTTATTTGACAGAGAGAGAGAGATCACAAGTAGGCAGAGAGACAGGCAGAGAGAGAGAGAGAGAGAGGAGGAAGCAGGCTTCCTGCCGAGCAGAGAGCCCGATGCGGGGCTCGATCCCAGGACCCCGGGATCATGACCCGAGCCGAAGGCAGAGGCTTTAACCCACTGAGCCACCCAGGCGCCCCTCCAAGCAACATTCTTACAGAAATTGTCAAACTGATTAAAACATTTCTAAGGAAGCTTATAGAACCTAATGCCAAAATGATTTTGAAAAGTAAGAACAAATTTGGACTCTGACCACCTGATTTAGAAACATATTTTAATGTCACAGTTATCAAGAAAGTGAGATACTAGCATGAAGAACAGAGTGTCCAGAACTGGACACACACTTTTACAGCCAAATGAATATGTAACAATGGTGCAGAGACAATTAAGAGGGACAGAAAAATATTTTCAGAAACAGCATTGAAACAACTGGAGAGCCATATGCAGTGTAAGTATCAACACTGATCTCATATGAGATACAAAAATGAACACAAAATGGATCAGAGCCCTACATGTAAAATCAGAAACGATAACAATTCTACCATAAGGCACAAAAAGAGGTGTTGACCTTGGGTCTAGGAAAAAAAAAAAAAAAAAACTAATAGTAGATGGAATACACAAAAGTATAAAGGAAATAAAATGACAGATTTCATCATTTAAAATGTGTCTCTTGGAAAGACATTGTGAATCTAATGAAAAGCAAGCTACATACTAGATAAAAATTTTCACAAAACACGTGGCTCAGTAAGGGATTTCTATTTAGAACTACACTGCCAACTAATTTTCTGATAAGAGGGAGAAACCTGTTACACTGTTGGTGGGAATGTAAGCTGGTACAGCCACTCTGGAATACAGTTGGAGGTTCCTCATGATGTTTAAAAAAGGCTACCCTATGGACCTAGCAATTGCACTACTAGGTATTGACCCCAAAGACACAGATGTAGTGAAAAGAAGGGGTACATGCACCTCAATGTTCATAGCCACAATGTCCATGAAAGCCAAACTGTGGAAAGAGCCAAGATGTCCTACAACAGACGAATGGATAAAGAAGTTATGGTTCATATATACAATGGAATATTACTCAGAATCAGAAAGGATGAATACCCACCATTTGTACTGATGTGGATGGAACTGGAGGCGATTATGCTAAGTGAAATAAGTCAGTCAGAGAAAGCCATTTATCAAAAGTTTTCACTCATATGTGGAACCTAAGGAATGGGCAGAGGGCAATAGGGGGAGTTAGGAAAAACTGAAGAGAGATGAAATCAGAGAGGTAGAAAACCCATGAAAGACTGTGAACTCTGGGATACAAACCAAGGGTTACACAAGGGAGGAGGATGGGGGGGATGGGTGATGAGTATTAAGGAGGGCATGTGTGGTGATGAGCACTGGTTGTGATACACAACTAATGAATTGCTGAATACTATACCAAAAACTAATAAGTCACCATATGTTGGTTAACTGAACATAATAAAAATAATTAATTTATTTAAATTAATTCCAGTTAATTGGAAATGTAAATTTCCAATGGTTTGTGGCTACCATAATGGGCAGCATAGATCCAGAATTTATAAAGAATAATTAATATTCAGCAGTAAGACAAAAAGAAAACAAGAAAATAAAAACAACAACAACAACAACAACAAAACCTCAAAATGAACACGTGATGTGGATTGATGTGGATTGACAATTTACCAAAGATGATATATGGATGCCAAATAAACCCAAGAAAAGATGCTCAACTTCATTAGTCATCAGGAAAATAAAATCAAATCCACAAAGGGGTATAACGCACATACACGAAAGACTAAAATTTTTCAGAGATGACCATACAACATGTTGGTGAAGATGTGGATCCATGACTTTCATATACTGCTACTAGGAATATGAAATGGTGAAAACACTTTGGCAGATTCTTAATATATCTACCATACAGCCCAGGCATCCTAGGTCTTGGTACTTATCAAAATATAAAAAAAAAACATATGAAGTAAAAGTACACACAAATGCTGTGCATGAATGTACAAAGCAGCTTTATTTTTTATCTTGAAATTGTTGAAAGCCCTACCAGTAGGTAAAAGGGATAAGCAAATTGTGGTATACCCATGCTGTAGAATACTGCTCAGCAATAAAAAGTAACATGGCATATTTTATGAAATTCTCAGAAATGCAAACTAACCTCAAGTGACCCCATACACATCACTGATGATCTGAGGACAAGTTGTTAGGGCAGCAGGAAAGAATGAATCAAAAAGGCACATGAGTAAACTTTTGGAGGTTATGAAAATGTTCATTATTTTTATTGTAGTTGTAGGTTCATGGACATAATGCATAAAAATTCATCAAACTGCATACTTTAAATATGAGTACTTTACTGTCCATAATTATACTAAATAAATCCTTAAAAAAACAAAGAAAAAAGATTAATGAAATAAAAAATAAACACACAACAGGGAAAATCAACAAAACCAAAAGCTAGTTCTTTGAAAAGATGAATGAAACTGATGCATCTGTAGACTGATCTAGGAAGAGAAAGAATTCAGAAATTACTACTACTAAAAATAAAAGAAATAACTAAAATGACAGTTCCTACATATAATAAACACTTAAAAATATCATGAATACCTTTGTAGTGATTAAGTTGACAACTACAATGAAGTGTACACATTCCTTGAAATAAACTAGTTACCAACACTAACTCAAGAGGGAGTGTTTTTTGTTGAAGAATTAAAATCATAATTTAAAACCTTTCCAGAAAAGAAACCGCTCAAGCCCTAGATCACTTTTCTAGTCAATTCAATGAAGCATTATAGGAGGAAATAGTGGCTTTCCCTTATACACACTTCTGGAAGGAGGAGGGAACATCACCCACCTCAGTTTATGAATCCATCATTATCCTGGTGCCAAGACCACACAAAGACAGGACAGGAAAACTGCAGCCCTATCTCTAATGTGTATGGACTAAAAATACTTAATAAACACACACATAACCCCACTCTAACTGTAAGAAAACATCAGAAAAACCCAAATGAAGGACATTCTACTAAATGCCTCAAAGTTTCAAGTTCATCAAAAATGAGAAAGGTCTCGGGCGCCTGGGTGGCTCAGTGGGTTAAGCCGCTGCCTTCGGCTCAGGTCATGATCTCAGGGTCCTGGGATCGAGTCCCGCATCGGGTTCTCTGCTCGGCAGAGATCCTGCTTCCCTCTCTCTCTCTCTCTCTGCCTGCCTCTCCATCTGCTTGTGATCTCTCTCTGTCAAATAAATAAATAAAAAAATCTTAAAAAAAAATGAGAAAGGTCTGAATAGCTGTCATACTCTATAGGAGTTTAAGGAAGATATAATGACTGAATCTATATTGTATTTGGGATGAGATCTGGGATAGAAAAAGGACATTAGGTAAAAATCTGGTAAGTTCAGACTTCAGTCTATAACAATGAATTGATGCTCATTCATTAGCTGTGACAATTGTATTATGGTATTTTAAGATGTTTAAAAGGTACACTTGGGACCCCTGGGTGGCTCAGTAGGTTAAAGCCTCTGCCTTCAGCTAAGGTCATGATCCCAGGGCTCTGGGATCCAGCCCAGCATCAGGCTTTCTTCTCAGCAGGGAGACTGCTTCCCTTTCTCTTTGCCTGCCCTCTGACTGCCTGTGATCTCTCTCTGTCAAGTAAATAAACAAAATCTTTAAAAATAAATAAATAAAAGGTACACTGGTTGATGGCACTCAGAAACTCTGTAAATGTCTTGCAACTTCCCTGTAAATCTGAATCTATTCTAAAATAAACGTTTATTTAAAAAGATCACTGTAATTACTTTATTAAGACTAAAAAAACAGGGACGCCTGGGTGGATCAGTGGGCCAAGCCTCTGCCTTTGGCTCAGGTCATGGTCCCAGGGTCCTGGGATTGAGTCCCACACCTGGTTCTCTGCTCAGCAAGGAGCCTTCTTCCCCCTCTTTCTCCTCCTGCCTCTCTGCCTACTTGTGATATCTCTTTCTGTCAAATAAAAATATAAAATCTTTAAAAAAAAGACTAAAAAAAAAAAGCAACAACAACATATGATCATTTCAAAGTTGCAAGAGAAGTATTTGACAAAATTCAACACCCATACCTGAGAAAACACTACAAAACTAAAAAGACAATTCCTCAATTTAATACTGGACATCTACAAAAAGACACTATAGCTAGCTAACATCGTATGTTATGCTGGAATACTATTTTCCTGCCTAAACTGAGAAACCAAAAATATTAAGTCTGTTCACATCAATTCTATGAAACAATATACCAGAGGTTCTAAGAGTACAGGAACACTTCCTATATGCTCCAGTAATTTAACTCTGTGGCATTTACTCAAAAGAGTGAAAACAGAAAAGCCTTGCATACAAACATTCACTTCAGTTTCCTTCATAATAGCCCTAAAGGGCAAACAACTCAAATGTCTATTGACAGGCAAATGAAGAAGCTAACTGTGGTTTATCCACCAATGGCATACTGCTTGTAAATAAAAAGGAACAAACTTCTGATGTGTGTAACATGGAAGAATCTCAGACACATTCTACTGAGTCAAAGTCAAGGGTGACTGAGAAGAAAAACAAAACAAAACAAAAAACAAATCAGACAAAAAAAAAGATATTTCCACTTGATAAAAGATAGAACTATCCTGAGCTTTATGGACCTCACAATATAGGTTTCAAACTAATCAATCAATTAAGAAGAAGAAATTGACATGCACACAACTGAAGTGGAAAACAATACACAGATCTCTTAGTGAATGACAGAAGAAGAGGACAAAATATTAGGATGGGACTGATGATTCACATAACTGGTAACATCTTTTTCAACATACTCATCATACTTCCGAATATCTGATTTTACAAAAAGTCGCAAAGAAAAGTCAGAAATCATATACCATACAATCATATTCTCTGGCATAGGCCAGAAACTTAGATGTTAACATTAAAAATTACAGTAAAAAGTGAAAATAAACCCAAGAACTACAAAATGCAATATACAAGATTTCAACTTCCCTACTTTATACTAGAAAATACCCAGAGCTAAGTAATTAATTCCATTAAACAATGTAAATTTTTAACCTCTTTAAGTTGGAGATAAAAGTAGCTGAATAATTTCAGAGCCATTCTATAATTTCATTTAAGTGATGATCTCTCATCTGTCATGTGTAAATACATCAGACGGAATCTAGTGGCCACAAAGAGATTATAATAGTAATAATGCAGTTTCATAAACCTAGCTTCTAAAAATGTTATTTATCATATGAGAGAGGAAATCCTCAAAATTGAAATGATTTTATTGAGATAGTATATAGTACGTTGGGTAAGGTCACAAAATGTAAGATCATAGAGAAACTGAGTGATTTGGAGGGGAGTGGGTGGGGGAGTGGGAGGGTGGGCATCTTGGGTGAGGATGGTGGAGCATGGTGAGTATGGTGCTCACCCCTCATGAGCAGGGCACATATTCCATGGAGCGCTGGGTGTGGTGCATAAACAATGAATAAACAATGAACCTTGGAAACGTGAAAAAAATAAAATTAAATTAAGATGTTAATACATATACATATACATATGTACGTATACACACAAACACACACACACACACACATAAATATGTAACTAGGAGCCTGGTAAATGGTAAGCATTCAATTTAAAATGTAGCCTTTATTAGTATTGCTAATACAAACACTTTGTCCTATACCATTAGAATTCACCATGTTGAAAATTTGCTCAAATGGCCAATATGGTAATGTCACTATACTTATCCAGTCTTCAAAAGCTAGAAACTTCATTCTTAATTCTTTCTTTCTAACATCCACATCTAATTCTCCCTCTCTACAGTTTTCCCCTTCAGCATGCTAGCTCTTCAATAACATTTGCTTGAATTTTTTTCAAATGTCTCCTAAATAGCCTACCTGCCTGGACCATCTCTCTTCCAATCAATTCTTTGATAAAGCAGTCTTTCTAAAAACAAAAATTAAATCACATGATTAACTCTGATTTTCTTAGCTTATAGCTCTACTCTCTAGAAATCCAAAGTCCTGACCTGACAAAGGTGAATCCCAATCTGGTCTTTGTTTTGCTATCCTCATCACCTGTCACTCTTTCCTAAGAACTTTGAGCATTTGAATAGTGCCCTATGTCACCTGTTCCCTCTGCTAAAAGGCTCC
Source organism: Lutra lutra (assembly GCF_902655055.1). NCBI lineage: Eukaryota > Metazoa > Chordata > Mammalia > Carnivora > Mustelidae > Lutra > Lutra lutra. The sequence goes on along the minus strand of NC_062282.1, from coordinate 158,752,183 downwards.
TACTAATCCATCAAACCCCAGCATAGACAGTAACATCTCTAGAACACTTTCCCTCAAGGCCTAAGGCATTGGCTTTGTTGTTTTATTTCTACCTGCATGATAGCACATTTAGTCTATTAAAGTAATTTATTTCTGCCCTCTTTTCCTTAGCTACGTGATTGTGAGCTCCCTGAAGGCTAATATAGAAAAACTCTTATCTAGTAATGTGCTTCCCTCATGGTGGGCTCTTTGAATAAATTAATGACATTTTTGTAGGAAAATGCTAGATGTCAGAAATAAAACATATACATTGTTACAACTACCAAAAGCTGAGCATATTTATTCCTTAACTCCATTCCTCATGTAAAGAGTTAAAGCAAACCCATAGAATTGTATTTATCTTTAATACATTTGCATACATGATCTATAAATACAGTAAGTAGGGAATATTTCTACCATGCACAGCTTCATACATGGTGCTTGTGATTCAATCATAAAATTATGTACATAAACTTTAAAGCCAACTGACAGAAAAAGGTATCAAGACAGATATCCATGAATACAGACCAAAATTTCATTTTTACCCCTTGTATTTTTTAGATTTTCTAAAATGAACATATTTAACTTTCTAACAACTATGTATTGAAAGAACAAATAAGAAAATAAATACTCTGGAAAGCCATGGTTATCCAAAAGTTTAAGATGATTAAATCTCTTAATTATAGAGAATGTATCTCAGAAATCTGCTGAAGACTATGCTTGTAGAAATTAATTTTTCCCCCAAAAGAGAAGGGTTAGTGTCAATGAAGGAGGAAAAAAGCAACCAAAACCAAAGATACACAATTGCAAAATGAAGTGGACAACTGAAGCTTGGTTGGTCTTCAATTATCCAGAGGTTTCTGGCTCAGGTGCTTTGGGGGACCTGACAAGCCTCAAATTAGTGCCACAGCGCTGTGCTTAATTTGTGTATATATGCACATAATATTAAGAATACTGTTTGATGGGGCACCTGGGTGGCTCAGTGGGTTAAAGCCTCTGCCTTCAGCTCAGGTCATGATCCCGGGGTCCTGGGATCGAGCCCCGCATCGGGGTCTCTGCTTGTCAGGGAGCCTGCTTCCTCCTCTCTCTCTCTCTCTCTGCCTGCCTCTCTGCCTACTTATGATCTCTGTCTGTCAAATAAATAAATAAAATATTAAAAAAAAAAGAATACTGTTTGGCGTGGAGACAAGATGGTGGGGAAGTAGGAGATGGCGCCTTTTCAACCTGTACCCTAAAGTGAGCTGATTACCTACAAAAGAACTCCAATCACCCATGAAATCAGCCTGAGATCAGAATTATTCACTTCTGGATCTCTACAGGGGCAGAAGACACCAGTGGGCAGGTAAAGTGGAGTGGGAACATCGGACTGATATCAGAAGATAAACAAAAGGGGGAGGGAGCCACCAAAGGCAAATGATTGGAAAGTAATACCCCTAATACAAGAGTGCCCTGCATCTGGGGACCAGCATTAACTTGGAGACTGGTTGAAAGCACTCCAAAAGGGCAAAAGATCACGGGGGGAAATTGTGGGAATCAAGGAGCTAGGGACAGGGGCTTAAGTCCCCGGACCCAGGACAGCCTCCCCTGGCGCTGAGCCAGAGAGAGTACAGCGGAGAAACCAGGTATTGGTCCCTGAGCCGCCAGTGTGCCCAAGATTGCGTGGGGTCTGGCTCCTATGAGGGGCTGGGAGCCATGCCAGATGGCAGAACGTCGAGCCCTGCTACAGAGGCTGAGACATGCACGCCCCTTACACTCCCCTGAGAGAGGTGCACAAAGGCCCACCCAGCGCTCTTAGACTGGCCGCATTGTTTCAGAGCCTGAGACGCCTGACCCAAACTCTCCCAAGAGAGGTGCAGGAAGGCCCAGTCTGGTGCTTTCGGACCTGCACCCCACTCTCAGAGCCTGAGACACCTGCACGACCCACAGCCTCCCCTGAGAGAGGTGCACTCAAGCCCAGTGCTCTTAGACCCAGAAAGACCAGGCACTCCCAGCCCGGCCCAGTGGGAAAATCTCAGTGTGCGATCACTGTGTGGAACCTCTCTGGCAGTCTGGAGCTGCCCAGACAGCCTCTGCTGCTGTGGTTTTGGGTACAAGCAGAAGATCCTGCGTCCCCAGGGACCAAGACTTGGAACCTGCTCTGCCAGTGGACAAGGGGGAATTTATATGGGCTCTGCAACACCCACAGAAGAGCAGATTCAGGCTTCTCTCTGAGAGAGAGGTCAGGGTGCAGTTTGCTTTCCTCTAAACCTACAAAAGCCATCAAAAGCAGTCAAGGCGAGAGGAAAAAAAAAAGTGAACAAACATAAAAACCTCCAGAGAACAAAAGCCTGAAAAAAACAGTTTCCTCAGAGCCCACACCCTTGGGGGTTGGGGCAGACTTAACTCAGTGAACATCATTGACTGACTGAAAACACACATGGCAGGCCCCTCCCCCAGAAAACCAACGGGGGGGGGGGTAAAAATAAAAGACTACAAGAGAACCACCACCACTACTTCATAGGACAACTTTTTTTTAATTTGTTCCCACTATTCTGGCTCATTTTTTTTTATATAGATAATTTTTAACCTATTTACCATCACAGCGAGCTGTCCAGTACATCAAATTCCATAATAACCTTCTAACCTGAAATTTTTGATACATACACCTGTGTTTTTCTTTTGCATTTCTATTTTTTTAATTTTTTTAAATTTTAGTTTAGTTTAGTCTAGTTTATTCCTTTTTTATTTTTATTTTCTAATATTCATATAGAGTTAAACTTCAATGTAATCCCCTTTCCCCAATCAATACTACCCCTATAGGTAAACCAATTTTTAATCTCCCTTTAGCCTAGGAAAGTTGAGTCCTTTAACAAAGATATCAAGATACATCCAGGAAGAATAAAAACAACCTTCCTCACCCACACTGAGAATTTATAATCACTCTCCTATCTTTTTCTTCCACCAGTGTTTCTGTGTTTGTCCTGATAGTATATAAATCTTACACTTGGGGTTCTTTTTGACGAGGTTCTTCCTATATTTGCATATATATATTTTATTCTCTTGTCATATACTTTTATCAGTCTTTTTGTTTGTCTGTTTTTGTTTGTATACTTCATGAATCTTACCTTGGGGCCCATTTGGGCTGAACCTTCTCTGTAATCTTCCCTTTCTTTCCTGTCTCTCTCTTTCTAAATTTTTTTCTTTTTCTTTTCTTTTTTCTCTCATTTGGGTGGAGAATCCTGATTGCTCAGAAGTGTTCCAGGGTGCAGCTTGACTGTAACACGGTCGATACATCCAGCAACATCTGTTCAGTCATCTCTCACCAAAATGACTAGGAGGAGGAATGCCCAACAGAAGAAAAATACAGAGGATGGACCTTCTACAACAGAGCTAATGGCTATCAACATAGACAATATGTCTGAAAGAGATATCAGGCTAACAATTATCCAGGCAATAGCTAGGTTGGAGAAAGCCATGGATGACCAAATGGAATTGATTAGGGCTGAACTGAAAACGACCAGAGATGATGTTCACAATGTTAGGGAAGAGCTGAAAGCTACCAGGGATGAGGTCCACAAGGCTCTCAATGAGTTCCAATCTTATCTACATCTCTCAAAGCTAGAGTAACTGAGACAGAAGATATAATTAGTGATCTGGAGGACAAATAGATGGAGAGAAAGGTTCAGGAGGATGCCAGGAACATCAGCTTTGAAGCCACGAAAACAGAATCAGGGAAATAAATGATGCCATGAAAACGTTCCAATGTCAGAATTATTGGAATCCCTGGAGGGGAGGAGAAAGAAAGAAGTCTAGCAGATATAGTGGAATAAGTTCTTCATGAAAATTTCCCAATCTCACGAATGGAACCAGCGTTCATGTACTAAAGGCCGAACGGTCTCCATCCAAGATTATAGATTCCAAAAAAAAAAAAAAAAAAAAAAAAAAAAAAATTCAAGGCACCTGATAATCAAATTGAGGAATCATAATTGTAGATATAAACTCTTGAAAGCCGCTAGGACAAAGAGGCTCCTTACTTACAGAGGAAAAACCATCAGAATAACGTTGGACCTGTCCACAGAGACCTGGCAAGCCAGAAAGGGCTGGCAAGATATATTCAGGGCACTAAATGAGAAGAACATGCAGCCAAGAATACTTTATCCAGCAAGACTGACATTCAAAATGGATGGAGAGATAAAGAGTTTCCAAGACTGGCAAGGCTTAAAAGACTATGCCACAACCGAGCCGACACTGCAGGAATATTAAGGGGGGTTCTATAAAAGAGGAAAAATCCTAAGAATAGCATTGAACAGAAATATAGAGACAATCTACACAAAGAAAGACTACAAAGGTAACACGATGTCAATAAAGAGCGATCTATCAATAATCACTCTCAATGTGAATGGCCTAAAAGCACCCATAAAATGTCACAGGGTTGCAGATTGGATTAAAACGACAGGACCATCCATATGTTTTCTACAAGAGGCCCATTTTGAACCTAAGGATACACCCAGACTGAAAGTGAAGGGATGGAGAAGCATCTTTCATGCCAATGGGCATCAAAATAAGGCCAGTGTAGTGATTCTCATATCAGATAAATTAGATTTTAAACCAAAGACCGTAGTCAGAGATACAGAAGGACATTACATAATTCTTAAAGGGTCTACCCACCAAGATGATCTAACAATTGTAAATATCTATGCCCCCAATATGGGAGCAGATAATTACATAAGAAAACTGTTAATCAAGATAAAGAGTCATATTGAAATGAATACATTAATAATAGGAGATCTTAAAACATCTCTCTCAGAAACAGACAAATCAACGAAGCAGAAAATCAATAAAGAAGCAAGAGCATTGAATGACACATTGGACCAGATGGACCTCATAGATATATACAGAACATTCCACCCTAAAACAACAGAATACTCATTCTTCTCAAGTGCACACTGAATTTTCTCAAGAATAGACCACATACAGGGTCACAAATCAGGACTCAACCGATACCAAAGACTGAGATGATTCCCTGCATATTCTCAGATCACAATGCTTTCAAACTGGAGCTCAATCACAAGGAAAAGTTCAGAAGGAACTCAAACACCTGGAAGCTAAAGACCAACTTGCTTAAGAATGCTTGGATCAAGCAGGAAAGCAAGAAGAACTGAAAAAAAATCATGGAAACCAATGAGAATGAAGACACTTCAGTCCAAAACCTATGGGATACAGCGAAGGTGGTCTAAGGGGGAAAATACATAACCATCCAACCTTCCTCAAAAAAAACTGAAAAATCCAGAACACCTCAGCTGTCTCTACACGTTAAAGAACTGGAGAATCAACAACAAATCAAACCAACTCCACACATAAGAAGGGAAATAATCAAGATTAGAGCTGAGATCAATTAGGTAGAACCAGAGACACAGTAGAAGGTATCAATGAAGCTAGAAGCTGGTTTTTTGAAAGAATCAATAAGATCGATAAACCATTGACCACACTAATCCAAAAGAAAAGAGAGAAAGACCAAATTTAAAAAATTATAAATGAAAAGGGAGAGATCACAGCTCACACCAAGGAAGTAGAAACAATCATCAGAACTTATTATCAACAATTATATGCCAATAAGCTAAGCAACCTAGATGAAATGGATGCATTCCTGGAAAACTATAAACTCCCAAAATTGAACTTGGAAGAAATCGACAACCTGAAGAGACTGATATCTAGTAATGAGATTGAAGCAGTGACCAAAAACCTCCCAAAAAAACAAGAGCCCAGGACCTGACAGATTCCCCTGGGGAATTCTACCAACTATCAAAGAAGAATAACACCTATTCTCTGTTTCAAAAGCTGTTTCAAAAAATTGAAGCAGAAGGAAAACTTCCAGCCTCTTTCTATGAAGCCAGCATTACCCTGATCCCCAAACCAGGCAAAGACCATACCAAAAAGGAGACTTTCAGACCAATATCACTGATGAATATGGATGCTAAGATTCTCAACAATAACCTCACAAACAGGATCCAACAGCATATTAAAAAGATTATCCACCATGGCCATGTGGATTAATTCCTGGGCTACAAGGATGGTTCAACATTCGCAAATCAATCAATGTGATAGAACAAATTAATATGAGAAGAGAGAAGAACCACATGGTCCTCTCAATTGATGCAGAAAATCATTTGACAAAATCCAGCATCCATTCCTGATTAAACAATTCAAAGTATAGGGATAGAGGGAATATTCCTGAACTTCATAAAATCTATCTATGAAAGACCCACAGCAAATATCATCCTCAATGGGGAAAAACTTGCAGCCTTCCCATTGAGATCAGGAACAGGACAAGGATGCCCACTCTCACCACTCTTGTTCAACATAGTATTAGAAGTCCTATCAACAGCATTCAAACAACAAAGAGAAATAAAAGGTATCCAAATGGGCAATGAAGAAATCAAACTCTCTCTCTTCGTAGATGACATGATTCTTTATATGGAAAACCCAAAAGACTCCACCCCCAAACTACTAGAACTCATATAGCAATTCAGTAACGTGGCAGGATACAAAGTCAATGTACAGAAATCAGTGGCTTCCTTATACATTAACAAAGAAAATACTGAAATGGAAATTAGAGAATCGATTCCATTTACTATAGCACCAAGAACCATAAGATACCTGGGAATAAACCTAACTAAGAGGTAAAGACCTGTACTTGAGTGACCTACAGAATACTCATGAAGAAGGAAATTGAAGAAGACACAAAGAGATGGAAGGACCATTCCATGCTCTTGGATCGGAAGAATAAACATTGTTAAAATGTCTATACTGCCTAGAGCAATCTGTACTTTTAATGCCATTCTGATCAAAATTCCACCAGTATTTTTCAAAGAGCTAGAGCAAATACTACTAACATTTATATGGAATCAGAAGAGACCCTGAATTACTAAGGAAATGTTGAAAAACAAAAAATAAACCTGGCAGCATCATGTTACCTGATTTCAAGCTTTACTACAAAGCTGTGATCACCAAGACAACATGGTAATGGCATAAGAACAGACACATAGACAGAGGAACAGAATAGAGAGCCCAGATATGGACCCTCAACCTATTGTCAAATCATCTTTAACAAAACAGGAAAAATATATAGAGGGAAAAAGATAGTGTCTTCAATAAATGGTGCTGGGAAAACTATGTGTAGAAGAATGAAACTCAACCATTCTCTTACACCGTACACAAAGATAAACTTGAAATGGGTAAAAGACCTCAATGTGAGACAGGAATCCATCAGAATCCTAGAGGAGAACATAGGCAGTAATCTCTTCGATATCAGCCACAGCAACTTCTTTCAAGATATGTCTCCAAAGACAAAGGAAACAAAAGCAAAAATGAACTTTGGGGACTTCATCAAGATCAAAAGCTGCTGCACAGCAAAGGAAACAGTTAACAAAACAAAGAGGCAACATATGGAATCAGAGAAGATATTTGCAAATGACAGTACAGACAAAGGTTGATATCTAGGATCTCTGAAGAACTCCTCAAACTCAACACACACAAAACAGAAAATCATATCAAAAAATGGGCAGAAGATATGAACATTTCTCCAATGAAGACATACAAATGGCTATCAGACACATGAAAAAATGTTCATCATCACTAGCCATCAGGGAGATTCAATTAAAACCACATTGAGATACCACCTTACACCAGTTAGAATGGCCAAAAGTAGCAAGACAGGAAACAACGTGTGTTGGAGGGGATGTGGGAAAAGGGAACCCTCTTACACTGATTGTGGGAATGCAAGTTGGTGTAGCCACTTTGGAGAACAGTGTGGAGATTCCTCAAGAAATTAAAAATAGAGCTTCCCTATGACCCTGCAATTGCACTACTGGTATTTACCCCAAAGATACAGAGTAGTGAAAAGAAGGGCCATCTGTACCCCAATGCTTATAGCAGCAATGGCTACGGTTGCCAAACTGTGGAAAAACAAGATGCCCTTCAACGGACCGAATGGATAAGGAAGATGTGGCCCATATACACTATGGGTATTATGCCTCCATCAGAAAGGATGAATACCCAACTTTTTGTAGCAACATGGACGGGGACTGGAAGAGATTATGCTGAGTGAAATAAGTCAAGCAGAGAGAGCTGAATTATCATATGGTTTCACTTATTTGTGGAGCATAACAAATAGCATGGAGGACATGGGAGTTAGGAGAAGGGAGTTGGGGAAATCGGAAGGGGAGGTGAACAATGAGAGACTATGGACTCTGAAAAACAATCTTAAGGGTTTGAAGAGGTAGGGGGTAGGAGGTTGGGGGAACCAGGTGGTGGGTTTGGAGAGGGCACGGACTGCATGGAGCACTGGGTGTGGTACAAAAACAATGAATACTGTTATGCTGAAAATAAAAAAAATGATTAAAGAAAAAAAAGAGGACAGGATCTCATGAAGACTCAGTACTGAGCATGGAGCAAAACACAGGGCTTGATCTCATAACCCTCAGACCATGGGCCTAAGTGGAAATCAAGAGTCAGACATTAAATGACCAATCCACCAGGCTTCCATAAACTACTCTTTGAAAAAAGGGATTCTTTTGTAGATTGCCATAGTGGTTCTCCACCAAGGGTGTATTGAAATCAACCATGAGGAGTCTCTGACAATTGTGCAATTCTCTGGGATCTCACTGCGAACACTTACTAGAAAGCTCTGGAAACCACCAGACTAGAAGACATTTATGGTTTCTTTCCAATGCAGTGACTACATTATGTACAAAAACCTTGTACACATTCAACACCCAACAGCTTTCTTTTTGTACACATTGACCACCCAGTACTGCACAGAGTAAAAGCACTGTTTCTGTACGATAGATGAGGACCCTATTCCCCTGTATGCACTCACTTTCCTGACCTGGGAAACTCATAAGAAATAAACAGAAGATTAAAACATATACAACTTCAACTTAAATATACTTTTATTTCCTGTGGTTATCTTGACACAAGTTTACCATATTTAATTATTTCTGAGGCGGAAATTTAGGAACTGGGTCTAATGTAAGCCCTAATTATTGCAGAGGTATGGGAAGGCAAGAATGGGGAAGGATATGGCTATGTCTTGGTGCATTGGCTCTCTAACTCACCACAATTTCACTAAGGTGCGGTAGGTGTTGTCAGCGTTACTGACCCAGTACTTCATCTACATCTTCTTCTCAACCCTATGAGACCCAATTCCCTAATGGGATACTGACGTCCACATGTATGTATTCATTTCCATTCCTCCTTTCTACCATGAAATGAAATTAAGACATATTTAAAAGAATTTCAAAAATATCAATATAATTCCCCTAATAGCAATACAAAGAAAATAAAATAAATGTAATCACTAGTAAATTATATATTTCATAGGTATATGCTCTTGCAGGACTGTACTAAAAGACAATGATGGACTCATATGGTTATAGTACTACAAATCATATATTTAAGTTTCAGAAAAGACAGAGGATAAGAAGCCATACCACACAAGTACAAGGAAAATGGAAGTCAAATGATTTTCTGAAATTGTCCCAAACAAAAATAGGTACAATTAACTTTTGATAGGTGAAGTAGTGGCATTTGTGGAAAATTTAGTGTTTATTAAAACAAAAGCATATAAAAATACTTTGTCTTTATACATCAAACAAAATGAGTTATAGGCAGAAACAACCATATAAAGTTTTTCAGCTCCCTACAAAAACATGCCATGCATGGGACCCTCAAAGCCACGGAGGTCTCCACAATCTTTGATGTGCAGGATCCCCTGTGAATTACATGATGCCTACTATCTCTGGCCATTGTCCACTAAATTGCTGAGATCAACACAAATGACCCCACAATATTCCAAACTTCCAAACACAAACTTTAAGTATCTACATGCTGCGATTACAGATCCTCACAAGCATGGGAGTAAGCAGCCACTCATTAGTGGCTGATCTTGGGCTAAAAATTCGCTGATATAAGGACTCCTTATCATTGAAAAAGCCTGAAGCATATCTATCCTAGAAGCTTCCAATAAGAAATTATACCTAACACTGTTTTTCAAAAGTAGATAATAGAGCTATTTTTGTATTTACAATACATCCATATATACAATTGTACTAATAATTCTGCCTCTTCTGTCTGCCTCCGTTGATCAATATTTACTCTTGAGTTTTCTAGATAATCACAGTCAAACTGTGAAAATATTACTGTTATCTTTTTTCACACAAAGGCAAAGGGTAAATTAATGCCAATAATCCAGAACTCACTTCTATACTCACTGAAAAGTATTATTTATTTGGAAGAAGAGTATTTTTCTAATTACATTTTGATTAGGCTTCTATTAAAAGTAATTTATATTTCCTAATTAACCCAATGCCTAATGTGTCTTCTAGGGACACGTGTGGGAACTGTCAGAGTCTGAGAACATGCTGAGTACTAAGAGAAGTGACCACAGTTCTCTAGAAGTTTCACTAATTGGGATTTGGCTCTATAATTTATTTTTGGCACTGAAAAAAAAACACCACAACTTCATACAGATTTTATATTCAATTAGCACATCACTCATAGAAATATCAGTTATACTCTCATTTTAAGAAAAGGTGATAAGGATTTCACTTTATATAAAATGATTCACAGATTAGAGGAAAATCATCACAGGATTCCTTTGAACATAAAAACTCCTCCTGCTTAAAATGCCATTGAAAAATTAGTGAATAAGTTAATGACTGAATATTTATTCAATTTCTGCATATTATGAAAGACTTGTTGAAAATGTCTATCGAAACGGTATTTAGTCTTCATAGGTAAAATGGTCATTTCCATAGAAAGTTAGCCTGTTTTCCCATTTCAAATGACCTGATAAATTCATTAATTAATTTAATAATGCATATAAGAAATCAGCATTCCATTTTTTATAATCTTGTTTTGGTTATCTTTCTTCGTATTAAAACTGGAAAATTTGCCTCATGCAAAGGCACAAGTATCATCTTATGATAAAAAAATAAGCTAAAGTCTGTGCAAAACCAAGATAATTGGTGGTTAAAATAATTCATCTTTTAGTATTCTGATGGCTACCTGTTTCTATCATTAAACTTCAACAATATACAGAGCCTGCACATTTGTGTAACAGGTCATAGGAGATTTTTAAAGTAGTTTTAAAGCAACTGATTATACACACCAGCTCTAGAAGTCTTTATGAGTCACATAAAATACAGACCTTATTAAATAACATCAGCACAGAAGTCATACTTTCTATTACTAAACAGAGAATTTTGCTGTTGATAAAAAACAAACAAAAAAAACCTCACACATTAAAAAAAAAAAGTAAAAAAAAAAAAAAAACATACCAAATGTGTGACACAAGGCTATTCAATAATTTGGTACTTGGCCTTTTTTGTAGGGCTTTATCCAGGATAAGAGATGGGGCACTCCTCCTCCTTTCTGCAACTGTTTTCATTTTCTGTTGAGTAAAATAAATAAATAAATAAAATTTAGACCATGTGACTTCTAAAGTGAGTAAGTGCCAATTTTGAAACCAATTCAGCAAATTTTGTATTGCCTGCCCTTACCTCTCAAAGAAATTCCAATCTCACTGAAGAGATAACATAACATTTTATCTAGGATAGTAAGTGTCCAAAAGTGGCAGAGGATTTAAATATTTTTTATGGACAGAGAATGAGGAGGATAAATGTTGATCAGAGTATTTGGGAAAAAGTAGTATCATACCCATTAGCATCAACTGTAGCTGATAGATATATGGTTTATTATGTTCCAGCCCCTCTGCTAAAGTCAGAAGTGGAGTATCTCATTTATATTCCAAAATACCATGGACTAGCCCTATTATCTCTCTTTCATAGGCAGGACAGACCCTAAACTGGGCCTCAAAGAAAGTTAGGATTTTAAAGAGATCAAGTAAAGGGAGACAAAAGAAATCCTCTATAGCAAAAGAGACTAGATCTTATATATTTAATAGAGTTAAATACTTACATATAGGATCCCATCTTCCAAACAGATTTTTTTAACTTTTTTTTTTAATTTTATTTTTTATAAACATATAGTATATTTTTATCCCCAGGGGTACAGGTCTGTGAATCGCCAGGTTTACACACTTCACAGCACTCACCATAGCACATACCCCTCCCCAATGTCCATAATCCAACCCCCCTCCCAACCCCCCTCCCCCCATCGACCCTCAGTTTGTTTTGTGAGATTAAGAGTCACTTATGGTTGTCCTCCCTCCCAATTCCATCTTGTTTCATTTAATCTTCTCCTACCCCCTTAACCCCCATGTTGCATCTCCTCTCTCTCATATCAGGAGATCATATGATAGTTGTCTTTCTCGATTGACTTATTTCGCTAAGCATGATACCCTCTAGTTCCATCCACGTCATCGCAAATGGCAAGATTTCATTCTTTTGATGGCTGCATAGTATGGATAAGAAGATGTGGTATACAAACAGATTTTTTTTTTCTTGTGTAACTTAAAAAAAGAAAAAAAAGCATTTTTTTCTTTTTCTTAGTGGTATATAAACATAGGATTAACTATAATTCAAGTACTTTATTTCAGAGGACTTATGATTTTTGGTAAATGGAGATTTATTCGACTTGTATATTCCAGATAATCACTCTCTAAATTACACCTTAGAGATTTACCATTCTAGATAGAGTCAGTGGGCCTGCACACTGGAAACAAATAGGTAAAATCACCAATATGCTCCTCAATGGCCAGGGCTGAAGTCAGGCTTTGGCCATTTTTCCTTCTCTACTCTCTTAACTTATACTGCCAGAGGTCTCCCCTACCACCAGAGGGCCTAGGTCAGCAATCCTGGGAACTGAGTGCTGCTTTAGGAGGAACTATAGAAAACTAACTAGCTCAGGATCAGTACACATCATTACATTATTCATAAAGGAACAGCTTCTAGTAAATTCAAACCTAGATCCCAGCACAGGAAGAGGGGAATAATCATTCCATTGGAAAGGGAAACTGGACTTCTTTGGCACAATTCTTATCCCCTAAATTCACCATGGTATCAGGATTTCTCCACAGTTACTGTCACTAGCATCCTGCCTCATTGTTGCTGTCCCCACCTTAATCTTTTGGCTCACATGTGGATACTCTATGCCCCAACCTCCTTAGTACAGCTCAGAGGGCAACTGAAACAATTACATATACCATGAGCAAAAAACAGGAAGCAAATGGGTGAGAAATAGACAATACCATACTTCTCAATAAGGAATTATTAACCAGGAATGAGTTTCAGGGATGGTTCAATTGTGTATTTCTCTGTTTAGATGGTATGTACTTATGCCTTCTTCTGGAGAGAGAACCCACAGTTTTCATCAGATTCCCAGAAAAGTCTGTGTTTTTGATAACTTAAGTTCTATCATACAGATGGTCAGCTCCATCACACTGTTGCCATTAATCACATCCCTTGGAAACATAACTCTCCTCAATCCACCATTCTGAGGCTAGTGTGACTGCAGAGGTGGCGGGGAGAAGGAAAATCTGAGAGACAAGTACTTGCACTGAGGTCCAGTGTCTTGTCCTCATGTGAAAAATGTCAACTGTAAAAGAAGGGTTGATGTTCCTAAGAAGGATAGCAGTTTGTTCACAGGCAGGTATTCTGAGAATTGTTTCATCTTTGGGCCTGTGTTAGATTCCTCCCACCAATCCTCCAAACTCCCTTTATTCAGCATCTATTTACCATGCTTTGAACTTTGAAATGTGCAAATCCTTTAAGTCTTCCCTGGGTTCCTTACTCCGTGTTGAGCTAGATTAGGATATGCCTAGTCTATCTTAGTAGAACCACATTCCTGGATCTATCTCAGCAGCCTTACTTATGTGGCCTCTAAACCTCTGATATCATATGCGGCAGATCCATGCTCCTCACTGAAGCTTCATTCATAGAGGATTTCTAATTCTGCATTCCTCATCTTTCAGGTTTACAAAGAATTTAGAAATGTTCAAAGACAACCATAGATAGGATTGAAAGTGTTGGGGGAAGAAGAGTCTGTGAGAAATGCTAATATGATCTGAAATCTTCATTTGGAAGGAGAAATAATCTTCATTTAATGTCGGGTCATATATGGAAGATAGATAGTATCTTCCAAGGAAGGCAACACAAAAAGCATCATTGCTAATCTGTAGACTGAGAAACCACATTGATCTTGGGGAGAGGTTCTCTGAAAAATTTTAAAAAGCTGTGAATTACATTGTGCACATAACTCCAAGGGGTTCAGAGACCTGCATAACCTGGATTCTGTAGGGATTCATAGACCCCAAATTTGAAACCTTTTGACAAAGAAATCTTCCTGAGAGCGAAGACTGTTAAACATGAGACTGAATAATCAAATAAGGGCCGGCCGCCAATCTTCTTCTGTAAAAGTGGTCTTTAAAATAGGAGTTTCTCATGGAGAATCTCATGGATTTCTCATGGAGACCTAACACAGAGATACATATCCAGGCTAATTACACCTTGTTTCCTTAGTTACAAAATCATCAGATGAACAAGGAGTGAAATGAAAAGTGTACCTACCTCATCTATTGGAGTCACAAGCAACAGAATGTAATCAAACTACAGGAAGAATATTATTTTTATTTGAGATCCTAATGTTTGTAGTAAGTCTCACCACTATTGGGATATGCAACCCAAGGCAGTTCGATCACTTCTCTGGGCTTTCATCACCTAATCCAGGAAATGAGAAAATTTGGACTACACAGTCTCTTGGAGCCCTTCTATTTCTGATATTCCAATGTTGAATGTCCACCAAAGATATACCCTGGATATGCAAAAATATAAATAGACATTATGTGAGCCAATTTAAGATTCATGGTATTCATTCTTCTTGTAGGTAATTAAAAGTTGTAGCTGCACCTGGTGGTTTAGCGGTTAAGCTTCAGACTCTTGATTTCAGCCCAGGTCATGATCTCAGGGTCTTAAGGTTTAGCCCTATGTTGGGCTCCATGCTGGGCATGGAGCCTGCTTAAGTTTCTCTCTCTGCCTCTCCCCCTGCTTCCACTCCTCCATGACCAAATGGGCAATAGAGTAGGAGGTTAAGTAAAGATTACATGTTGATTCATTAAAATTACACACAACTCTTTCTTTGTTCAAAAGCATAGCAGAAAAAAAGGGGGGGCAATTGTCACTTCTAAACAAATTCACATATCTATCAAAGAGTCTGTTCTCTCACAACAAAGACTTCAATTTTACTTTTTGTTTATAACAACTCTCTGAAATACAACACATGGAAATAGAAAGAGACTATTGATGCCTCTATAAATAGATTACCCTGTATGCCTGTCAGGGCAGGTTGAGGCTATATCTATACTGGCAACAACACATTTCAGTTGTTCAATGACATTAAAAACTATGATTCTTTGCCTCACAGAGAACAGAGGCTAGGTTTAAAACAGTGCTTCCTATTGTTGTTATTAGCTTAAAATCACAGTGTAGAGTAAGATTTTTCAGAACGCCCAGAAGCTTGGTGTTCACAGCCAGATGACCTCACAAATACTAGATCCCATTCTGAAACAGAGTAGTTTTAGAGAGGCAATCTGGTTTTTTCTTTTCTTTTCTTTTCTTTTTTATTTTTTTAAGAGAGGGAGGGAGGAGGGAGAAAAGTGAGAGGGCCAAAAGGAAAGGATGAGAGAAAACCTCAAGCAGGCTCCATGCTCACTGCAGATCTCAATCTCACGACCCTGAGACCCACGCCTGAGCCAGAATCAGGAGTGCACTACTTAACTGACTCATCCACCTGGGGGCCGTAGTAATCATTTTTTTCCTAAACTGAGAAACTCCATATTAGTTAAAAGAATTAATTGCATTGACCTTTTGGTAATGATTCACTTGATATTGCATCACTTATCTAGTTTTCAAGGGCCCAAAAAACGAAACAAGAATTTATATGATCTAAAAACAAGCATGAAGTAGCATTTATTTATAACTCCCCTTCCAATTGGGAAAGATAAAGAGGACCTTGGAAGAAGTTGTAAAAGGGAATAAATGTGAGTCCATTTTAAAATGGCTGTGTTTTTACTAGAAGCAATTTGTGAATGAAATGTAAGATCAACAGAAGAAAGTCATTTAGATCTTTGATTTTCTAAGCTGTCTCTTCTGCAGTTACATTCAGTCATAAGGGCAAAGTCTTATTCTGCCAAAAAGTAAAATAGAGGTCATAATTGAACATGAGAACCAAATGCCTGAAATTAATTTTTAAATACTTCAATAATGACAAAATTGATGGACTATTACCAGATAATCTGCAAGTTGCTATCCACTTTGGCTTTTTTTTAAATCAGTTATATTCATATAAGTTCAGTTCCCCGTGTTCCTCTCCTGCTTCACATATTATGGCTCAGTTATAGCGTTTCATATTAGATTATTTATCTTTCTGCCCATTACTAGAGAGCTGGGACTGTAACTTCTTTCCAATTTTCACCAGTCCTTTAAAGGTTATTTACAAGAATTCTTCTCTATAGTAGGGCTCTCTTTGCATTCCCAAAGCCTAGTACGATGCCTGGTACAAACTATATACTCAAGAAGTGAAGGGTTATGTGATTTTTTAAAATCTACTATCCTCCATATCTATATCACTCTCCACATACAAACCTTTCAGGAGCTCCATGGAATGCTGTTCTTAAGGATATATAAGCATTGCTATGGAAGTGGGTGGGGAAGAGTCATCCTTGCAGACTACATCTTCTAACATAGTGCTCATTTACCACTTTGAACTTCATGGTAAACATCTGATGATTAAAGTTAATTAGCTGCCAACAAATGGTGCAGGTACACCTGGATATCCACATGCAAAAGAATTGTTGGACTCCTATCTCATACCATATATAAAAATTAGCTCAACATGAATCAAAGGTATAAAATTAAGATTATAATTTTAATTATAAAGGTATAAAATTAATATTATAATTTAAAAAAATAGAAAAATAAACATATGCAGGCTATTTGTTAGTTGGGATTAGGCAGTGATTTCTTAGTTATGACACCAAGAGTACAAGCAACCAAAGGAAAAGAATAGATAGATTGGAAGCTATGAAGATTAAAATTGTATACACTTAGATGGGTACTATTAAGAAAGTAAAATGAAAACCCACAGAATAGAAGAAAACTTCTGTAAGTCATATATTTGACAAAGGATTTGTATATGAAGAATTGATTTTGATTTGTCACAATTAAATAAAGATAAATAAGCCAGTTTTTAAGTGGCCAAAGGATCTGATTGGACAGTTCTCTAAAGAAGATATACAAGGGGCTAATAAGCACAATAGAAGATACTCAACATCATTAGCCATCAGGGAAAGGCAAATCAAAAACATGAAAGGTGACTTTATACTCACCAGGATGGCTATATTAAAAAAGACATAGAAAGTGCCAGCAAAGACATGGATAGACTCAACTCTCATAAACTGCTAGTGGGAATGTCAAATGGTGCTATCACTTGGGGACCTAGTTCAGACGTTCTGCAAATGGCTAAACACAGAGTTACCTAGGATCCTATATTCACTCCCAGGTACATAAACAAGAAATATGAACACATATCCAGAGAAAAACATGCCCATGAAGGTTCACAGCAGCAATATTTATAAGAGTTAAAAAGTGGAAAACAAGCCCAATGCCCATCAGCTGATGAATGAATGAACACATGGTGGTATATCCAAACAATGGAGAATTATCTGGCCATGAAAGACACACTGTCATGTTTAACAATACCGATGAATCTTGAAAATATTGTGGTAATTAAACGATGTCACTCCCAAAGGACTGCATGTCATTATGGTCCCATTTACATGCAATATCCAGAGTGAACCTGTCTACAGAAACTGAAAGCATATTAGTGTTTGCCCAGACTTCGAGGTGATAAGGTGACTGGGACATGATGAAGAAGGGGTGTGGTGTTTCTTTTTGGGGAATGAAAATATTCTGAACTTGACTGCAATAACAAATGCACCATTCTCTGAAAATACTATGCCATGTGAATTATATCTCTGTAAAGCTGTGAAAAGGAAAAATAAAGAGCTAAATACCAAATACCAAACTACTAAGCCACTGGGTTCCATCCCAGCAAATTGGCTCAGAGTCAAGAGTCATCATTTTCTTTATGTGTACAATAATCATCTGGTAAAATACAAGTGAATTGCTTTTGTCCATATGTTTTTGTACAAAATGTGTATGTGGCTCTCCATCTGAATTCCTCAAAGGTCTGAGGAATAGGCCCATCAGTCCTTGCCTGGGGCTTAGCCTTACTTCCACACAGTAAATTTTCAGTATCAGTGTATCAAGTCAGTGAATTAACACTGCTCATATCTGAGAGTTTAAGGTGGTAATACAAGGGTGCTTATGTAGGAAAATGAAACCGTAGACAGGTAACTGAAGAAAAATATTTTGGTCTTTTATTTTCAACAACTCAGAAAACCCTGTTTACATAAAAACCTGTAGGTAGTCTCTCTTTAGAAGTTAACTTCACATTAACCAAGAGATACAGTACTAATTTTGGACTCTCTAAATCATTCTGAATCTCCTCATTCCTAATTTTCACAGAGATCATAGGAAGAGAACGTCTGTCAAGTGAAAGGAAAAGGATAAAAGATTTAAGCCTGGTGAACTACAATTTTTCATCCTTTCTTCTGTTACAGTCACATTATGAAGAAAAACATCTAAGCACTTCAGTTGAATTTAAGCCCACTGTGCTGAATTCACTTCCAAACATTTAAATTAGCAGAGCATTAAAATGAGGGCGTTGAGGGCTTGCTTCAGAGAGCAGGGCAGCCAGATACTCAAGGAGGTCTTGGAGGAAACCTTTTATAAAATCCACATTTCAAGGCTAGAAAAAAAAAAAAGTTATCAAATTTACTACTTAGCTTATTTAAATTTAACCATTAATCCTTTTCTGGCTAGTCTATACAATTTTGTAAGCAGTAAGCTGTTTCTTTCTTGTCTTCCCAAAACTTCTGCAGTATTTAATTTGTGGAGACATACCTCAGGGACAGTGGCTCTGCAAGGAAACAAGAAAATAAGTTTTAAGCCTCCACCTTGCTTCTATGTCCTATTGTCACAACCAGGTTTTGACCACTGAGTAAGCTGAAGAATCTCTCTACTGTCACTTTGGTCTGGGATGTGTGTGATCCTCTCTTTACTCATAATCATCCCAAGCAGAATCAATGTGAGTATTTCATTAACACAAATGTCATCACACCAGACCATTGTAGAAGGATATAAATTATTTTCTGGGATTAAGAAAGAAATGCTTTTACTCTAGTCTGTCTTTCCACTTTCTATGAGACAACCATTTTGACATAAAACAATAAACGTGAGAATCTATGAAAAATTGGATGATGGGCACTGGACTAGGAGACCCTGGACCTAAATTCTGCACCCTGGTTCTAACACTTAACTTCTGAGCCCTCTCTGTGAGATGATAGAATCATCTGACCTAGCACAAAGAACAGAGTAAGATTATGTGGAAAACAACGTGGTAGTGTGAAGTACCCAGTGAGGCTCTGGAGCACATAAGTAGGTTACATACATAGATATGAGAGCAGACCTGTCCTTATATTTTATGCTTTGTTCCTCAGCTCCACCTGACCCATGCAGTCTTCTGGAGTATCACTGTGGGCCTTGAAGTTGGCTTGACTTTCTTCTTTGGCAAAACCACCAGTTGCAACCTCAGGTCATGATTCCTTTTCAGCAGCACCGAGAGTAGACAGGGCCAACCATCAGTGCCCTGTCCTTAATATTCCCTTACAAGGCGGGGTTTCACTACAGTTTCTCCCATCATGGCCCATACAAGGGGATAGTATTTACACATCCATGGAACACCCTGCTAAACAGAAGCTCTCTGACTACCCTGATAGCCACCTACCTGCTCAGCAGCCAAAGGGGTGACTGTAGCAGAGACATCTCTAATGGTTGGGAAGCTCTGCCTTGCAGCACCCTCTCACACCATCATCATGCAGAGGGAAGGGTATGGTCATCAAACTCAGAAGCCATAATGGCAAGAAACAGAATGTGTAAAATGAGAATGGAAAGCAGGCCCATGTCTATCCAGATTCAGATGTATTCTAACCTAGCAAAGATGACCGCCAAAGCTGAGGTTCCAGAGGGTCAATGCAGGGGTAGAAGAGGAAATACATATCCTCTCCTAGGTCTAAATTAGGATCCAGGTAAACAGGGAAAGCAAAAAGGCCATAGAGCAAGCTGGGTTTTCCACATCTTTGATATGGGAGCTGATGTGGGCACACATACATTCCACTTTCAGAGGTCCACACACAAGTAAACAAACATCCAGAAATAGGTTTTACCTTTCAGTTGTGCCATGGGACAGCTCTCTGTCAAAACGAGGTCAAGGCTGCTCAGCACACCACCAACACAGAGTGCTGATAGGACTGTTTCTGCTGTTGGTCAAATATTCCTAATCCAAAGTTGTCCTAGATAAAGAAATTCAGGACAGAAACAAAATTATGAAATAAACTGGGCTGTGTTGACTGCAACCCCGTTACTGGTGGCTGACAGAAAGCAATTTCCTCTGCTCCCTTTCCAGCCTCCCACACTGTAGCTAAGTCCTTCATTAAGTAAGCAAAGGCTAATCCTCAAAACCCATCCAAAGCTGCTTCAGAAAACTGCTGCAGTTGCTAATACCAAACTGAGCATCCAGCTCGTGGGCTCTGTGTGCACAACAGGAATGGCACAGTCCCTGAGATCTACAACACTTAGGATACCAAGTGGGGAGCCAGCTTTACCTTGATTGAAAATGTCTTTCAGAGGTAGTGTGCTACAGCCTACTGTAACAAATAACAGACCTAGGCAGACTTAAACATAGACATCTAGACACCTAGTATGCCATAGTTTTGGAGGCTGGCAAATCCAAAGTAAGGTACCAGCAGATTCAGTTCTTGCTGAGACCCTCTTTCCAAATTCTATAGCTGGCTGTCTGCCAGCTGTACTCTCTCCCCATGGGGAACATAGACAGAGAGAGTAAGCTCTCTGGTCTCTTTTAAGGAAAACTAATCCTATCACGGGGATTCTGCCCTCCTGACCTAATCTAACCCACGGGATCAGGACTTCAACGTGAGTTTCCAGAGAAGGCACATTCAGTCCATAATAGAGTTTTTTTGCCAAATGCTCTGGGGATGAGAGAGGTATGAGTTGTGAAACTACAGTGAATCAGAGTAACAAAATATGCATATGTTTCTTCAAGCACTGTGTACACGAGTGTATGTACATGTAAGTGCATGTACATAGGCATATATAAACTTGGTGTTAGTTCATATATCCAGTTATTTCTGTTGATATTTTATAGTTTAGAAACCTGTATTAGTGGCAATTGTAAACTGAAATCTAGTATATTTTCAGCTACTAATAATTTCTAGGAAGGCAAGCTTGATAATCACATATTTCTGTTAAGTTTTTATGTGGTTCTAAAGATGTCTTTACTTTGAAAAGAACAGCCACCAAGTCCTGGATGGCATGATAAGAACTTTGAAAGGATTCAGACACCTCAGTTAGTGAAGTCTCCTTTATTGTAGATGCCATCAAGCTGTGTCACCTCTCCCAGGCTATGGAACACTATGGGGGAGTGGTGGGGATATCCTTTGTGGATATGGTCCATGCTTTGTCCTGAAGACTTTGCTGGATTCAAAACCTGGAAACAACGGTGAAATCACAGAGAGGTGACAGATTGTTTCATAGACATCTTCCCCTAGAACTGAAGCAACAACTGCTCTATTTAGTACCTGTGACTTGTGATTTTCAGTCTCTAAGTTGCAATTCTCTATTTTAAACTATTTTGGTTTAAAATGATCATTAATTTTTATTCCAAATGTGTAAACATATGATTCTCCTTATGTTTTGTTTTATAAAAAATACAATTTAGGGCTGCCTGCTTGGCTCAGTCATTAAACATCTGCCTTCAGCTCTGGTCATGATTTCAGGGTCCTGAGATTGAGCCCCACATTGAGCTCCCAACTCTATGTGTAGCCTGCTTCTCATTCTCCCACTACTCCTACTTGTGTTCCCTCTCTCGCTGTGTCTCTCTCTGTCAAATAAATAAAATCTTAAAAAAAATAAACAAACAATTCATTCTGTTCTAACACATGAATGTTAGAGTTCATAAATTGATTTTTCTTTTGCCCTCTTAAAACATACTGTTGTGTTCACATTCTAAGGAAACATAACTATGGAAGCAAGAGTTTTCCACACAGTCAAGATTCATGGCATAAAAGTTTCTGAATTCAGAGAGTTTCACCTGGCTGTGCCAATCATGTGACTGTCCAGAGAGGCACAGAATTTAATGCACAAACATGTATCTCTGAGATTATAATTCTCTAAGTTTGTGTGAAGATGCCAAGCTTTCTGACAGTAAAACTAAGATACCACCCTGGAAAGCAGGACGAGGCTAAGGAACTCCTGAAGGATGATGAGTGCCCTGTATAAACCTGCTGAAATGACAGATACTAAGGCATAAAAGTATCCATTTACAAGGTAATCAGCCTAGCGATTGCATCATTTGTTGTCACTATTAGTTAATACTTACTGTGATGATTAATTTTATTGGCCAAGTTGACTGCCCACAAGGTGCCCAGATGAAACATTTCTAGGTGTGTCTGTGAGGTATTTCTGGATGAAATTGCCATTTATATCACTGTATTGAATAGGTCAGATGGCCCTCCCAAATGTGGGTGAGCATCAGTCCATCTCTTGAGGGCCTTCACAGAACAAAGTGGGGGAAGGAGAAATTCGCCCTTTTTTTCCTGCCTCACTGTTGAGCTGGGGACATCTCATCTCATCTTGCTTCAGGAAAAGATGGGGGTGAACTGAACTACCAGCTTTCCGGGGTCTTTCAACTTACACATGGCAGATCACAGGACTGTCATTGGTCTCTTTCTCTGGAGAACCCTCACTAAAGCAGTTACCTAAAATTCACTTAATGAATGGCAGCAGTGAACATAACATTCAATGGTAGAAGGAGAAAGTAGAGATTCTGCCTGCCCAAAGAAGAAATTACCTCTCAGGAAGAAAACCTCTCATATGTGCTTTCTCAGCTGGTCATATGGAATTCTAACCTACTCTCTCCTATACCTGATGTTAGAAATAGTAACAAACGCATCTATAATCTAGTTAGGAAAAGAAACAGAGTTGGGAGATCTGGTCCAAATTCTAGCTTACTGCTTACTGCATGTGGCTTGGCAGGGCTCAGTCCCTTCTTCTTTAAAATAAGTTAATAATACTTTCCTCAGGGAAGCCTGGGTGTCTCAGTTGGTTAAGCAGCTGCCTTCGGCTCAGGTCATGATCCCAGCGTCCTGGGATCGAGTCCCACATCGGGCTCCTTGCTCATCAGGGAGCCTGCTTCTCCCTCTGCCTCTGCCTGCCATTCTGTCTGCCTGTGCTTGCTCTCTCTCCCTCTCTTTCTCTGACAAATAAATAAAATCTTTAAAAAAATAATACTTTCCCTCATCTAATTGATGGGTATATATGTAGTTAGGTATTAACATAAAGGGGTTTTAAAATTTCCTCTTATTATCCCATAAATTATAAACTAATTGTTATCTTTCTCTTCAAGTTTCTACGTTATTTGATATTTCTTTCCTTCAAAGTCGACTATTTGGAAGCATAGTGCTATGGACTGATGCCTATGTTCCACCTAGATTTATATGATGAAGGTTTAATTTTCCAATTAGGGGGCAGGGGACTTTGGGATTTTGATTTAGGTTTGGATGAGGTCATGAATGTGAGGCCACCTAAGATGAGATTAGTTCCCTTATAAGAAGACAACAGAGATACCTAGTTCCATCCGCACATCTCTCCCTCTCTTCTCCATTCCCTGGTCTCCTCCCACTCCCCTGGAGACAGAGAAGATGATGTCCAACCACAAGCCAAGGGACGCCCTCAACCAGGAACTGAACTGGCTCACACCCAGATCATAGGCACTCTGCAGCATCCCGAACTGTCAGAAATCAAGGTCTGATGTTTAAACACCCAATTTAGGGTATTTTTGATATGGCAGCCAGAGCTGAATGAGACAGATAGAATCCATTCTTTTGCATGTCAATGTTTCCTTATCAAATTCAAAGAAATAAAACCTCCTTTTATGCTTTACACTTCCTTCCACCTGGTAAAACACAACAAATTGACCTTCTGTACCTAAAAGTGCAGAATATACTTTCCTCTTCTGAACCATAAGAAATACTTGTGAACTATACAAGATATGGATTCTGACCACCATTTTACAGACAAAGAAACAAAGTACACTCACAAGTGTGGAGATCACACACCAGAGAGTACAGAGGCTATTTTCTGATTAATCTGATTCAGATTTTGATCATTTTAGACTATTGTAAGACAAACAAAAACATGGGGCGCCTGGGTGGCCTCAGTGGGTTGGGCCGCTGCCTTCGGCTCAGGTCATGATCTCAGGGTCCCTGGGATCGAGGCCCAGCATTGGGCTCTCTGCTCAGCAGGGAGCCTGCTTCCCTCTCTCTCTCTCTCTACCTGCCTCTCCATCTACTTGTGATCTCTCTCTGTCAAATAAATAGATAAAATCTTTAAAAAAAAAAACAAAAAACATGGGCTGATTTTACCAAGTCACTTTGTGAATAACACAAGAAAAGTCTTCAGGAAAATATTGGTTTATCCACAGGCATAATATTTTCTCATATTATAGAGTAAAACTAAAGCTTACTCACCAGGATAGTTTCCTTCAAACCCCACCATAGACACACACATGGCCAAAGTTGGCTCCCAGGGGTGTTGTACCATGAGCTGCAATAAACAGATTTGGACCCAGAGAATGCAGAAAGATGAGACAGAATGAAATGGTCAACAACAGCTCATACATTTTAATATGTTGAAGCTATTTTAAAATCCCATTGCTCCAACTGACTTTCTGTGCCTTTGAGTCTTTCTTCCCTATCCCAACAACCCATCTTATTCAAGAGTTTTCAATTACCATGGGAAACCAAGGGGTCAGAGCTGCCTGAGTATGACACAAATGACTCCTAACTGAAGTTACTCTAATACATGCTTCCATTTCATTCTATAAAAACTGTTCTATCCAAATGTGGATATCCTCAAGGATACCTTATCCAGAAGGATCAGTCCAGGATTCTATCCAAAATGCAATATCCAGAAGCATTATCTCTATGCTCCTATTATCTTTTAGAGCCACATATTTATTTTTTTTATTTTTTTTAAGATTTTATTTATTTATTTGACAGAGAGATCACAAGCAGGCAGAGAGGCAGGCAGAGAGAGAGGAGGAAGCAGGCTCCCTGCTGAGCAGAGAGCCCGATGCGGGGCTTGATCCCAGGACCTCCAAGATCATGACCTGAGCCGCAGGCAGTGGCTTAACCCACTGAGCCACCCAGGCCCCCTAGAGCCACATATTTAGACATTACTAGAAAAATCTATTGTGTTTTATTCTGAAGAGTATAAGTGACAGAAAGTCCTTGATTTCTAGAAATAATCAAATCGTCTGACTAGTGAATAAATGTGGAGGAACGAGTCAAGTGATTCTGCTTCAGGTGAAAATACTAAATGTGGCAATTAAAATGAAGAGAATAGCTTCTTATACTGCCTCTACACACTGGCTCCTCAAGCACAACATGTCCTTTCCTACCACAAGATCTTTTGAATAATTGCTCCTAATTCTTGAAATCTTTTTATAGCATCTTGTTGTCACCCATGAAGAATAAGGCCTCACTTAAAGGAGGGCCTTCCTGAAAACATTAATGCCAGAGTGGCCTTGCTCAATATACATATTTGCTATTTTAATAATAGTTATAATTTATTAATCCTTGATAATATTACATTTGAGTCTTTCCCTCAACCTCTGCTGTCCAGTCTAGTACCCAATAGACAACAGTGGCAACTTAAATTTAAATTCAAATAAATTATAATTAAGTAGAATTACAGAAAAAAATGATGAATTGGATTTCATCCAAACTGAGAACTCTGTTCCTTGAAAAACATTGCTGAAAGAATAAAATTCCCAGTCACATAATGGAAGAAATATTGTAGATCACATATATAATAAGGAACTTGAATAAGAATATATAATAACACCCAAAACTCAATAATGTAAAAAACTAAAATCCAACTAATTGTGCGCAATATCTTTGAATACAAACTTCATTCTATGTAACACTCGGATGATAAGCACATAAAAAGATGTTCACCCTCACTAGTCATTAGGAAAATGCAAATGAAAGCCACAGTAAAATGCATATTATTCCCTCTAAGATGGCTATACTCAAAAAGTGTGGGTGAAGATGTGGAAAAATTGGACTCTTATACTACTCTTGGTAAGAATGTAAAACCACATTGGAAAACAACAGGATAGTTTCTGCAAAAGTTAAATCTATAGCTAAAATATGACCCAGCCATTCAAGCCTTACATGTATAGTCAAAGGAAATGAATGTGTAGGTCTGTACAAAGACTTATGTATAGGGGTACCTGGGTGGCTCAGTGGGTAAAACCTCTACATTAGACTCAGGTCATGATCCAGGGTCCTAGGAGCACCCCACATTGGGCTCTCTGCTCAGCGGGGAGCCTGCTTCCTCCTCTTTCTGCCTTCCACTCTGCCTACTTGTCATCTCTGTCTGTTAAATAAATAAATAAATTATTTTTTAAAAAAAGACTTATACATGAATGTTCACACTAAATTTATCTGTAGTAGTCAAAACCTGGAAATAACCCTAATATACAGAAATAGGTGAAAGGATAGACAACTGTGGCTTCTCTGCATAATGGCAGCATTGAAAGGAAACCCGATAGATGCAAAAACATGGATGAATCCTAAAATAATTATATTGATTTAAAGATGTTAGAAAAAGGGAGGAGTCAAGATGGCAGAGAAGTAGCAGGCTGAGACTACTTCAAGTAGCAGGAGAGAAGCTAGATAGCTTATCAAAAGATTGCAAACACCTACAAATCCAATGGGAGATTGAAGAGAAGAAGAACAGCAATTCTAGAAACATAAAATCAGCCACTTTCTGAAGTTTATCTAATATATATATTTTTTTTTCTTTTTTATATTTTTTTTTCTTTATTCGTTTTCTTTTTTTTTAATTATTATTTTTTTTTCTGAAACTCTTTTTATCTCCTTTCTCCACCATCATGAATTGGGATCTCTTCTGATTTGCTTAAAGCATATTTTCCTGGGGTTGTTGCCAACCTTTAGTATTTTATTGCTCCTTCATAAACTCTTATCTAGACACAAAATGACAAGGCCGAAAAAATTCACCACAAAAAAAGAACAAGAGGCCAGTACCAAAGTTAGGGATCTAATCAATACGACATGGTAATATGTCAGATCTAGAGTCAGAATGACGATTTCAAGGTTCTAACGGGCTCAAAAAAGGCATGAAAGATATTAGAGAACCCCTTTCGAGAGATATAAAAGCCCTTTCTGGAGAAATAAAGAACTAAAATCTAACCAAGTTGAAATAAAACAAGCTATTAATGAGGTGCAATCAAAAATGGAGGCTCTCACTGCTAGGATAAATGAGGGCAGAAGAAAGAATTAGCAATATAGAAGACCAAATGACAGAGAATAAAGAAGCTGAGCAAAAGAGGGACAAACAGCTACAGGACCATGAGGGGAGATTTCGAGAGATAAGTGACACCATAAGACGAAACAACATTAGAATAATTGGGATTCCAGAAGAAGAAGAAAGAGAGATGGGATCAGAAGGTATACTGGAGAGAATTATTGGAGAGAATTTCCCCAATATGGCAAAGGGAACAAGCATCAAAATCCAGGAGGTGCAGAGAACCACCCTCAAAATCAATAAGAATAGGTCCATACCCCGTCACCTATTAGTAAAATTTACAAGTGTTAGTGACAAAGAGAAAATCTTGAAAGCAGCCCGGGAAAGAAGTCTGTAACATACAATCGTAAAAATATTAGATTGTCAGCAGACTTACCCACAGAGACCTGGCAGGCCAGAAAGAGCTGGCATGATATATTCAGAGTACTAAACGAGAAAAACATGCAGCCAAGAATACTATATCCAGCTAGGCTATCATTGAAAATAGAAGGAGAGATTAAAAGCTTCCAGGACAAACAAAACCTGAAAAAATTTGCAAACAGCAAACCAGCTCTACAGGAAATATTGAAAGTGGTCCTCTAAGCAAAGAGAGACCCTAAAAGTAGTAGATCAGAAAGGAACAGAGACAATATACAATAACAGTCACCTTACAGGCAATACAATGGCACTAAATTCATATCTCTCAACAGTTACCTTGAATGTTAATGGGCCTAAATGCCCCAATAAAATGACACGGGTATCAGAATGGATAAAAAAACAAACCCATCTATATGTTGCCTACAAGAAACTCATTTTAAACCCGAGACACACGCAGATTTAAGTGAGGGGGTGGAGAACAATTTACCATGCTAATGGACATCAGAAGAAAGCAGGAGTGGCTTTCATTACTGATTTAATCAGTATAAATTGAAAGAGCTTTAGATCTGTAATAAAAATCCAAATTTGGGTTAGGGCAAACTTTAAAACAGCAGCCGGTAGAGAAGGGTTGGGAAAGGAAGGGGCAGGTGAACAGGCACATTGGAACTATGGGGACATGTAATTGACCACTGTCAAACCAGTGTAAGTTTCTTGGTTTCTCATGGAAACACTTTATACACCTATTTTTTTCCTTCCATGCTTAAGTTCATCAGTGTCCAGATACATCCGTTCCATTTTTGTCTGTTTTTTCTTGGTGATTTTACAACATAATATTGCATTTATTCCAATTCCTGCCCCATGTGGAAAAATTAGATGATTTCAAATACTTTCTTCAGCTCCACAATAAGCTGACAATCACTATTCTGCATCTCATCTCTGAACCAGTCTTTGAGGGCATCAATGGACTGCCGGCTGATCTTACTGACAAGAATGTCTGTGGCTTCAAAATGTCTTCCATACATTTTGGGAGATTCACCAGGGATAGGTTCTATTTTGACACAGACTTCTTGTCCTTTTTTTGCAACATACATTGTTATGGTTTATTTCAATACTTGTTACTACTCCAATGTCAACAAAATTTTGTTAGGGACACACATGGGTGTCCCCTGTTTCACCTGACCTGCTTCCACATTCACTCCCATCACTATTGTGTCTCGAGAATTAAAAATATACTGGGGGAGGATTTTCATCTTGCTATGTGCTTAAATTCTTCTTGTTTCTGTTTCTTGTAGTCTTGTCTACATTTCTTGTAGTCTTGTCTATATTTCATAAAGGCATCATCCTTATATCAGATCAGTAAGATTTTAAACCAAGACTATAATAAGAGACGAGGAAGGACACTATATCATTATCAAAGAATCTTTCCAACAAGAAGATCTAACAATTTAAATATCTATGCCCCTAATGAGGGAGCAGCCAACTATATAAACCAATTAAAAACAAAATCAAAGAAACACATCAACAATACTACAATAATAGTAGGGAATTTAACACTCTCCTCACTGAAATGGACAAATCATCCAAGCAAAAGATCAACAAGGAAATAAAGGCCTTAAGTGACACACTGGACCAGATGGACATCACAGATATATTCAGAACATTTCATCCCAAAGCAAGAGAATACACATTCTTCTTAGTGCACATGGAACATTCTCCAGAATAGATCACATCCTCAGTCCTAAATCAGGTCTCAACCTTGTCAAAAGATTGGGATCATTCCCTGAATATTTTCAGACCACAATGCTCTAAAGCTAGAACTCAATCACAAGAGGAAATTTGGAAAGAACCCGAATACATGGAGACTAAACAGTATCCTTCTAAAGAATGAATGGATCAACCAGGAAATTAAGAAGAATTGAAAAAATTTATGGAAACAAATGATAATGGAAACACATTGGTTTCAAAATCAGTGGGACACAGCAAAGGCAGTCCTGAGAGGAAAATATATAGCAGTACAAGCCTTTCTCAAGAAATAAGAAAGGTCTCAGGTACACAACCTAACCCTACAACTGAAGGAGCTGGAGAAAGAACAAAAAGACACCCTAAACCCAGCAGGAGAAGAGAAATCATAAATATCAGAGCATAAATCAATAAAATAGAAACCAAAAAAAAAAAAATAGAACAAATCAACGAAACTAGGGGCTGGTTCTTTGAAAGAATTAGATTGATAAACCCCTGGCCAGACTTATCTAAAAGAAAAGAGAAAAGAACTAAATAAATAAAATCATGAATGAAAGAGGAGAGATCACAATGAACACCAAGAAATACAGACAATTATAAGAACATACTATGAGCAACTCTACGGCCAACAAATTTGACAATCTGGAAGAAATGGATGCATTCCTAGAGACATATAAACTACCACAACTGAAGCAGAAGGAAATAGAAAGCCTGAACAGACCCATAACCAGTAAGGAGATTGAAACAGTCATCAAAAATATCTAAAACAAACAAAAGCCCAGGGCCAGATGGCTTCCGGGGGAATACTAACAAACATTTAAGAAGAACTAATTCCTATTCTCCTGAAACTGTTCCAAAAATAGAAATGGAAGGAAAACTTCCAAACTAATTTTATGAGGCCAGCATCACCTTGATCCCAAAACCAGACAAGGATACCATCAAAAAGAGAACTACAGACCAATCCTTGATGAACAGAGATGCAAAATTCTCACCAAAATCTAGCCAATAGGATTCAACAGTACATTAAGAGGATTATTCACCACAAGCAGATGCAAACAGAGATGAAACAGAGATACAAAAATTCTCACCAAATACTAGCCAATAGGATTCAACAGTACGTTAAAAGGATTATTCACCACAATCAAGTGGGGATTTTTTCCAGGGCTGCAAGGTTGGTTCAAAATCCGCAAATCAATCGATGTGATAAAACACATTAATAAAAGAAAGAACAAGAACCCTATGATACTCACAATAGATGCTGAAAAATCATTTGACAAAGGACAGCATCCCTTCCTGATCAAAACTCTTCAAGTGTAGGGATAGAGGGCACATACCTCAATATTATCAAAGCCATCTATGACAAACCCACCGCAAATTCATTCTCAATGGAGAAAAACTGAAAGCTTTCGCTAGGCCAGGACACGGCAGGGATGTCCATTACTCCCTACTGCTATTAACATAGTACTAGAAGTCCTAGCCTCAGCAATCAGACAACAAAAGGAAATTAAAGGCAGCCAAATTGGCAAAGAGTCAAACTATCATTCTTCGCCGAAGATATGATACTCATATGTGGAAAACCCCAAAAGACTCCACTCCAAAACTGCTAGAACTTGTACAGGAATTCAGTAAAGGTCAGGATATAAAATCAATGCACAGAAATCAGTGGCATTTCTCTACACCAACACAAGACAGAAGAAAGAGAAATGAAGGAGTCCATCCATTTTACAATTGCACCCAAACTATAAGATACCTAGGAATAAACCTAACCCAAAGAGACTAGAATCTATACTCAGAAACTATAAAGTATCATGAAAGAAATTGAGGAAGACACAAAGCTATGGAAAAATGTTCCATGCTCCTGGATTGGAAGAATAATATTGTGAAAATGTCTATGCTACCTAAAGCAATCTACACATTTAATGCAATTTCCTATCAAAGTACATCCTTTTTTTTCAAACCAGAAAATACCTCGAATAGCCAAAGGAATATTGGAAAAAAAAAAGACAAGTTGGTGGCATCACAATTTCCGGACTTCACGTATCTATTACAAAGCTGTCATCATAAGACAGCATGGTAATGGCAAAAAAAACAGACACATAGATCAATGGAACAGAATAGAGAGCCCACAACTAGACCCTCAACTCTATGGTCAACTAATCTTCGACAAAGCAGAAAGAATGCCCAATGGAAAAAAGACAGCCTCTCACCAAATGGTGTTGGGGAAAATTGGACAGCCACATGCAGAAAATGAATTGGATCATTTCCCTTACACCACACATGAAAATAGACCTCAAAGTGGGTGAAGGACCTCAATGTGAGAAAGGAATCCATCAAATCCTTGAGTAGAACAAAGGCCGCAACCTCTTGGACCAGCCGCAGCAATATCTTCCTAGGAATATTGCCAAAGGCAAGGAAAGCATATGGCAACAATGACTCTTGGTATTTCATTCAAGATCAAAAAGCTTTTGCACAGCAGGGAAACAGTTAACAAAACCAAAAGACAACTGACAGAATGGGAGGAGATATTTGGAAAATGACATATCAGATAAAGGGCTAGTGTCCAAAATCTATAAAGAACTTAGCAAACTCAACACCCAAAGAACAAATAATCCAATCAAGAAATGGGCAGAAGACATGAACAGACATTTCTGCAAAGAAGACATCCAGATGGCCAACAGACACATGAAAAAGTGCTCCATGTCACTTGGCATCAGGGAAATACAAATCAAAACCACAATGAGATATCACCTCACACCAGTCAGAATGGCTAAAATTAACAAGTCAGGAAAGGACAGATGCTGGCAAGGATGCGGAGAAAGGGGAACCCTCCTACACTGTTGGTGGGACATGCAAGCTGGAGCAACCACTCTGGAAAACAGCATGGAGGTTCCTCAAAATGTTGAAAATAGAACTACCCCTATGACCCAACAATTGCACTACTGGGTATTTACCCTAAAGATACAAACGTAGTGATCCAAAGGGGGCACGTGCACCCGAATGTTTATAGCAGCAATGTCTATAATTGCCAAACTATGGAAAGAACCTAGATGCCCGTCAACAGATGAATGGATAAAGAAGATGTGGTATATATACACAATGGAATACTATGCAGCCATCAAAGGAAATGAAATCTTGCCATTTGCGATGACGTGGATGGATTAGAGGTTATCATGCTTAATGACTAAGTCAATCGGAGAGAAAGACAACTATCATAAGATCTCCCTGATATGAGGGTGAGGAGATGCAACATGGGGGGTTAAGGGGGTAGGAGAAGAGTAAATGAAACAAGATGGAATTGGGAGGGAGACAAACCATAAGTGACTCTTAATCTTACAAAACAAACTGAGGGTTGATGGGGGGAGCGGGGTTGGGAGGTGGGGGCAGGGTTATGGACATTGGGGAGGGTATGTGCTATGGTGAGTGCTGTGAAGTGTGTAAACATGGCGATTCACAGACCTGTACCCCTGGGGATAAAAATATATTATATGTTTATAAAAAAAAAGATGTTAGAAAAAATACATAATATGATTCTATTTATATATAATTGTTGAAAATGCAAAATAATCTACAGTGACAGAAACCAGACCAGTGTTTACCTACAAATGGGGAGCAAAGGAAGCAATTTACAGGGACATAAACATTGGGAGATTTTAAGTATTATCATTTTCTTGACCGTGATGTTTCATCAGTATACACATGTGCCAAAGCTTACAGATTATAGACCTCAAATATGTACAGTTTGCTATATGTCAATTATACCTCAGTGAAGCTGTTCCAAATTGTTTTTGTTCCTCAGTTGTACAAGCCACATGTCAAGTGCTTCCAATAGCCACATTAGCTAGTGGCTATCAGACTGGACATTGTAAAGGGCAGTATCATCAACACAGAAAGTTCTAGTCAACAGCAATTCTCTAAATCATGGGGTGAGCAAACTACACCAGAGACATGCTGCCTGTTCTTCTACACCCAGTTTTATTGGAACACACTTATGCCCAGTCATTTACATACTGTCAGTGGCTGTTATAGCGCTACCAGGGCAAAGTGGGTAGTTGCAATAGAGACCTTATGGTCTACAAACCTCGATTTTTACTCTCTGGCCCTTCAAGAAAAGATTTGGTGGTTCTGGTCTAAATCAAACACTCTGAATATGGGCAACATCTGTCCTGTTCACTGTTCTATCACCCAAGCAGTGTTTATAGAGTACCTAATGTGTGCCTGTCCTAAGCACTAGAGAGGCAGCCTTCAAAAATACAGAAATAAGATCCCATTCCCATGGTTTCCACGATTTGGCAAAGGATTCAAGTCACATGAGAAGTAAATAAGAAAAGAGGCAAGGATGAATGCTAAGATGAAAATCAAACAGAGCATGAGTGAGAGCAGCAACTTCCATTTAGGTCCTCAGGACAGGCCTCTAAGAGGACCAGACATCTGAACATGAGAGAGCCAACACTGCAATGACCTGTGGCAGAAGCCAAAGGAAGAGCAATACCCAACGCCTCAAACTAGGGATGAGCCACACATCAGGACCAGAGGACCTGATGTGTGCAAAAGAAGGCACAGGTGGCTGGAGAACAAAAGGTGGAAAAGGTAGGTAAGAAGGGTGAAATAGAGAAGGCTAAGAAATGGCATCTGATTTTTATCTAAGTATGATGGAAAGCCACTGAAGGACTTTAAGGAAGTCAGCAGTATGATCAGTGTACATTTTTACAGATCACTCTGGTGCTGCGAAGTGGAAACCGGGCCAGGCAAGAGCAAGAAAGGTGTTAGACAAGTTAGGGAGTTTCTGGAAAGGTACAAGTGAGAGATGGTGGTGGTCTGGATTGGGCCACAGAGGCAGCAGTACAGAGGAAGTGGAGAAATTAAAATTATGTTGTGAAGTAATAGTTTACTGGCCTTTGTGGTGGTTGTGGTAGAGTAAGCAAATGAAGGAATTAAAAATGAGCCTCAGATTTTTGCTTGAACAAGTGGGACAAAAGTATGAACCACAAATATGGGAGAAACTACAAACAGCAAGACCTAATACTTACTGAATGCTTATTCTATGACAGTATTCACTCCATTTCACAGTTAATACTCCCAACGATCTTGAATAGATAGGTACTACTCTTATGTTGATTTTAGAAAAAGGAAACTGAAGGTGAAGGTGAAGGTCAGAGAAACAGGACCAACAGAGTGAAGACTTGAAACTGGGTCATTGAACTCCAAATTTCACCACATTTTATGTAATTGCCTCCTTCACAGTAATTTCGGGGTATATGAACTACATTAGAGGCAATAGCAGTACCACTGGATTAACAGTCTCTCGGGATGACTAGCTTGAAAGATGCTACTGTTTTGCTTTTTCTATTAAAGATCACCTTGTATTCATAGAATAAAAGAAGTAATTTTCATTTATGCATTTTTCAAAGCACTTTCTACAGAATTATCCCTTTGATTCCCATTTTACAAAGGAGGAAACTGAAACAAGTGATTTCCTCACGTTCATCAAGATAGTAACAGAACTAGAACTAAAAGCCAGATAAACTGACTCCATATAGTGATCTGGCCAATAAACTTGTCTTTAAAAATTCAGACTATTAAAAAAAAAAACATGTTTTACATCAATACCAAAATACAGATACATATGGAAATGGAGAAAAAGAAGTAATACGAAACTGTTCTCGCCATTACTAATTTGTTAGGATTTCTTTTTCTATTAAACTTTTTATAATCTTGATAGTAACTGGCAATTTAAACATCATTGATCTACAAATTGGTAATTAACACTAAAACACATAGTACAATCACATAGTAGACTTTTTAAGAAATAATTCTTATGACTCACAAAAACTACCAAATTCCAAAAGGACAAGGTGTAACATAAAGATGGGTCTGCTGAGCATTTGGGTTACCTGAAGACTAGTGTCCATAAGAGTATAAATGAAATGATTGATGAACTATAGTTTGGAAAAATTCTTTATTATAATTACTTTCTATTCCTAATATGGAGGTCTGGAATTAAGGCATGGCTGCTAATATTTAAAATGAGCAAGGTGCACTTTTATGGGAAAAAATTTATTAGAAGCAAAAGAAAAAAGTTCTTCAATCTCGTCTTTGCCCCAAAGGTAGTAAAAAGCTTCAGAATGCCCAGATTAGCAAAATCTATTCTCTTTGAAAAAAAGAAATAAATAGAAATAGAAATAGAAATAGAAATAGAAGCAGAAATAGAATGAAAGAGAGGCAGACTTGTGATAATGTGGCAGCCCATTAGGATGTATAATGAAAGACAGCATCTGAAGGACAATGGCTTAAGATGTGAGGCAATGTTTCATTTATTGGATAAGTACTACTTGATAAATAATCAAGTTACTCAAATGTCCTTTGCCAGTATGCTTAATTTACCTTAGTAAAGGAAGAAAACTGCCCAGGAGTATCAATCTTTCATTTTTCCCAATTCCTTAAGTTTACAAGAATTTAAAAAAAAAAAAAATGCTTTAATGTCCGTGTCAATTACTCTGAACATTCATTTACCTTCCAGAATGTGGTGCTAACTTGGTGAATTCTATCTCTCCTTCTCTCTCTCTCATACACACACACACAAAGACAAACCCCTATCTCTACACTTCATCTCAGAAGGGGAAAAGCCACAAGGACACACCACAGTCTCAATATATCAGAGGCTGGCCAGCACTTAGGCCCATACATCACCAAGTGCACAGACACACCTAGGTGCCCCCCAGGCCATGGTCAAGATCCTGGGGAACACCCTTTCCTTTCCATATTCAGAGCAGCATCTCACCTCTCCTCAAATGACCTCTTGCCAACCCAGGATCCTGGTGCGCAGACTCAGGAAAAGGAAAGGCTGTGAGGTCTGGACCATCAGGAGGCCTGTGCAGCCCCTCCAGGTTCTCATGATAGAAACGCAGTACCTCCAGACATTTCTTAGGCAAGAGTTCAGTGATCCTTCTAATCGCAGTTTGTTTCCAGAGAAACTGGAGGGGCACCACCAGGACACAGGGAAAACAAAAATAAAGGGGGATGGTAAATAGCATAAGGTCTTGGGGAAAGGGGTGCAGGAGGATTGGACAGGGCCAGAAAGCCCCAATTGTTGGCCACACACAGCCCAGCTGCAGAGGCCCTGGCTCTAGGCCAGGGGCACTTGCTCTGGGCACCCTTTCCCAGATGCCAGGCCAGTATGCAACAGCTAGCCACAGGGCGGCCCTGTGCTACTGGACAGAACACTGCAAGCTCTCTCTTGTGTCCCCACTGCGACTCTGATAGGGCACAAGCACGTTCCCCACACCCCGCCCCATGACCTGCCACAGCCCCCTCTGACCACTCCACTGCCACCAGGGGTCCAGGGGACCCCACAGGGCAAAGCCCCTTGTACCCAGCCCCCATGAGACTCTGCCACAGTCCACGCCCTGCGCAGCCCAGTTCCAGCCAAATCGAACCTCCATGTCACTGCGGAATGGACCCTGAGCATCTAAGCACACCTGAGAGTCTGAACACCACCTCAGAGCCCACGGGGTAATGGTGGAAGTGCGGTGTGGGCACAGGAACCTTCCCCCCCACCCCACCCCACGCCATCCACCAGAAAAAAACAAAAACAAAAACAAAACAAAACAAAACAAAAACGCCCAGTGCCCGCGCCTCAGCGTTCAGGTACTAGGCCCGTCACCGCAGCCCGCCCCTCGACCTACCTTCCTAAGCGCTGGTTGTCGCTCCCCGGGGGACGTCGCCAGCCCTGACGACTTGGAGGGGACACTGTCCCCAGATGTTGAGCGCCCATGGAACTTGGAGGCACCCAAGGGGCCAAGACCTCGGGGAGGGGTGTTGCGCTGGAAAGGCAAGACCCCAGTGCCCGACCACGAGCCCAGATGGAAGGAGGATCCCGGTCACCAGAGCCGCCACAAATGGAGACAGGGTGCGGCTGCTCAGAGAGCGTCTAAGTCTCTAGGTGGAATACCCGAGGATCACGCAGTGACTTCGGGCCTTGGCGCTGTGAGGGCAGGGAAGGCTAGAAGATCAGGGGACTCACCAGCGGGCGGCGAGCCTCCAGCGTTAATCCCTGAGGCAGCCAGATTACGGTGGCAGTGATGACACAGAGGGCATGCGAGTTTGTGCCGGAGATATGGGGCGGGGGCGACAGAGGGGGGGAGCAGGGGGAGCAAGGCGCACCTCAACGTCCTCAAGTCCTCAAGTTCTCAGTGCCTGGGCATCCCGCTATCTGAGACAAGCCTGTCAGAGAAGAGGAGCTGTCCCCACTGTCCCCTCTAGTATTCTTCTGGGGGGACATTGCTTCCATGAAGAAGACTTTCCATCAAATCCCAGTCCAGGAGAAGGCTACACAGTAATGTTCTGGGGGAGCCTGTGGGTCAGGGGAGGACACGGGATCCTAGGCTGCTGTCCCGCTCAGTCAGGGAGTCGGGCTCCTGGTATTGCTGGTGCGCCTAACATTGCTGCCAGGCACCGCCCCTCTGCTGGGCACCATGGGCTGCAAGGGATTGGGGCCATGACCACCAGAGGGATCTGAGGCCTGCCCCACCTCAGACCTGCCCCCTCCACACAGGGTGCTCCATGCCTGGACCTGTCCCCCAGCAGCCCTACTTGGGCCATGGTGCTCAGAGGGGCTTCCTAGGACTGTGGTGCTCCTGGACCTGGCTTCTTTCTCTGCTTGCAAAGACCTGCTAGGGGACAGGGGACCCACTGAACTTGCCTGCCTGTGACTCTGAGCAGATAGGCCTAGCCCGCAGGAGCCCAGCTAAAGGGGGGGAAAAAATCCCTGTGAAACACTTGTGAAGTTCACAGTCCAGACGCATAGGCACACTAAAACGCAGACCTCATAATAGCACTATAGAATATTTTCCTTCTCCAGAACCTCACTAGGCATTATTAAAGGCCTATTTACTGCAGTTCCTTTTACCCAGTACAGTATGTCTAATTATCAAGATGGAGGTATAAGGCAATAAAAAAGGAAACAAAACAACCCCCCTTCTCTCACACACATACACACACACACACACACAATTTAAAGTGACAGAGTATATATCACATCCAGACATGGCAGGGAATTTAAAACAGCTATGAGTTATATAGGAAGAGCTCTACTGGATAAAGTAGACAAATGCATGAATAGATGGACAATGTAAGCAAAAGATGGAAATCCTAAGAAAGAACCAAAATAAATGCTAGAAGTAAACAAAACAAAACAAAATACCAGAAAGGATGTCTTTAATGGGCTCATTAGTAGATTAGACATGGCTGAAGAAAAACTCTCTGAGGTAGAGGATATATTAACAGAA
The DNA here is from genome assembly GCF_902655055.1 of Lutra lutra. Taxonomy (NCBI): domain Eukaryota; kingdom Metazoa; phylum Chordata; class Mammalia; order Carnivora; family Mustelidae; genus Lutra; species Lutra lutra. The sequence goes on along the minus strand of NC_062282.1, from coordinate 158,713,254 downwards.
TACTGAAAAACCAAAGGGAAGCGAACACTGGGCTGAAGCCGAATGTAGTTTCTAAGGACTATGGGACAACTGTAAAAGTGTAACATATACATAATGAGGATACACATTGGAAAAACCATTGGGAAGGAGAACAAAAAGTGAAAGGAACAGAAGAAATGTTTGAAACAATCATGACTGATAAGCTTTCCCCCAAATATGTCAGACATGAACCACAGATCAGGAAGCTATAACAACACTAAGGAAGATAAATACCAACAGACTATACCTAAGTACATCCTTCCTAACTTATAGAAAATAAAAGGTGGAGAAAAAATAGAAAATGAAGCCAGAGGAAAAAGACATCTTACTAAAGAGAAGCCAAGATAATAACATGTGATTTCTTAGAAACCATGCTACTGTGAAGACAGTGGAGTGGAATATTTAATTTATTGAGAGAAAAAAAATGCCAACTTAGAATTCTACACCCCACAAATATTTTATTAAAAAGTGAAGGAGAAAAAAAAAAGTGAAGGAGAAATAAAAACTTAGATAAATAAAAAATAAGGGAATTTCTTGACAAAAGACCTGCCTTACAAGAAATGTTAAAAGAAATTCAACTTTTCATAGTCTTAATTATTTCAATCCATGAACATGATGTATTTTACCTTTATTAGTTCTTATTTAATTTTTCCTAGAACATGTAGTTGTTGTTGTTTTGTTTGTTTCTTTGTTTTAATTTCAGTATAGCTAAACATATAGTATTTTATTAGTTTCAGGTGTACAATATAGTGAATATCATTTTTAAATATATATTTTTTTTTATTTGAGAGAGACAGAGGCAAAGAGAGAGCAGGGGGGAGAATCTGAAGCAGACTCCACACTGCTCTGTCTTTTTTTATTGTTGCCTTTTTTGTGCAAAAGCTTTTCATTTTATTGTAATCCCCATAGTTTATTTTTGCTTTTGTTTCCCTTGCCTCAGGATACATATCTAGAAAGTTATTGCTATAGCTGATGTCAGGGAAATACTGCCTGTACTCTCTTCTAGTATTTTTATGGTTTCATTTATCACACTTGGGTCCTTCATCCATTTTGAATTTATTTTTGTGTCTGGTACAAGTAAGTGGTCCAGTTTCATTCTTCTGCATGTTCCCGTCCAATTTTATCAACACCATTTGTTGAAGAGACTATGTTTTTCCCCTTTCATGTTCTTCTCTCCCATGTTGAAGATTAATTGACCATATAATTGAGGTTCTATTTCTTGGCTTTCTATTCTGTTCCAAAGATCTATGTGTCTATTTCAGTGCAAGTACTGTGCTGTTTTTGATTACTACAGCTTTGTTATATAACTGGAAACCTGAGATTGTGATACATCCAGAATTGTTCTTCTTTTTTAAGATTGCTTTGGCTACATGTTATCTTTTTGGCCCCATACAAATTTTAATATTGTATGTTCTAGTTCTTTGAAAAATGTCAGTGGCATTTTGATAGGGATTGCATTAAATAGTAGACTGCTTTGGGTAGTATAGATATTTTAACAATATTTCTTCTTGCAATCCATGAGCATGGGATATTTTTACATTTCTTTGTGTGGTCTTTAGTTTCTTTCATTAGTGTTTTACAGTCTTCAGAATACAGATTTTCACATCCTTTGTTAAGTATCTTATTGTTTTTGGTGCAACTGTAAATATTTTCTTAATTTCTCTTTTTGCTGCTTCATTATTGGTGTGTGTACAAAAGGAACAGATTTCTGTACATGGATTTTGTATCCTGTATCTTTATTGAATTCAATTATTGGATCTAGCAGCTTTTGGTGGAGTCTTTCAGGTTTTCTCTGTAGAGTATCATGTCATCTGTAAATAGTGAAAGTCTGACTTTTTCTTTTAGATGCCTTTTATTTATTTTTGTTCCGTGATTGCTGTGGCTAGGTAGGAGGACTTCCAGGACTATGTTGAAGAAAAGTGGTGAGTCTTTGTCTTATTCCTGACCTTATAGGAAAAGCTCTCAGTTTTTCCCCATGAAGGATTTTTCATAAATGGCCTTTATTATGTTGAGGTATGTTCACTCTTAATCTACTTTGTTGAGGATTTTTATCATGAAAGGGTGTTGTGCTTTGTCAAATGCTTTTTTAGCATCTATTGAAATGATGATATTATTTTCATCCTTGCTCTTATTAATTTGATGTATCACATCAAATGATTTGTGAATATTGAACCATGCTTGCCACTCAGGAATAAATCCCATTTGATTGTGGTAGATTTTTTTTTTTTAAATGTATAGTTGGATTTGGTTTGCTAGTATTTTGTTGAGGATTTCCCCATATATGTTCATCAGGGATATTGGCATATAGTTCTTTTCAGTGGTATCTTTATCTGGTTTTGTATCAGGGTAATGTTGGCTTCCTAGAATGATTTTGAAAAATTTTCTTCCTTTGCTATTTTTTGGAACAGTTTGAGAAAAATAGGTATTAACTCTTCTTTAAAGGTTTGTTAGAACTTACCTATGAATCCTTCTGCTCCAGGACTTTTGTTGTTGGGAGTTTTTGAATACTGATTTAATTTCTTTTCTGGTTATTGGTCTATTGAAATTTTCTACTTCTTCCTGCCTCAGTTTTTATAGGTTATATGTGCCTAGGACTTTATCCATTTCTTCTAGGTTGTCTGGATTTTTAGCTTATAGGTTTTCATAATCTCTTAAAATTGTTTGTATTTCTGTGATGTTGACTACTATTTTTCCTGGAATTCTTTTTTAAATTTAATTTTATTTTTTCAGTGTTTGAAGATTCCTTGTTTATGCACCACACCCAGTACTCCATGCAATACATGCCCTAATTAATACCCATCACCATTTCATAGTAATATTATTTGAGTCCTCTCTCTCTGTCACTTTCTCTCCCCGCCAAATTTTTTTTTTTCTTTTAATGAATCTGGCTAGTGGTTAATCATTGTTGTTAACATTTCCTAAGAACCAACTCCTGGGGGCGCCTGGGTGGCTCAGTGGGTTAAGCTGCTGCCTTCGGCTCAGGTCATGATCTCAGGGTCCTGGGATCGAGCCCCGCATCGGGCTCTCTGCTCAGCGGGGAGCCTGCTTCCTCCTCTCTCTCTGCCTGCCTCTCTGCCTGCTTGTGATCTCTCTCTGTCAAATAAATAAATAAAATCTTTAAAAAAAAAAAAAAAAGAACCAACTCCTGGTTTCATTGATCTGATCTATTATATTTTTTAGTTTCTATGTCATTTATTTCTAGTCGAATCTATTATAATCTAATCTAATAATTTCCTTCCTTTTGCTGGGTTTGGATTTCGTTTGTTGTTGTTGTTTTCTATCCCTTTTAGTTGTAATGTTAGGTTGTTTATTTGAGATTTTCCTTCTTTCTTGAGGTAGGACTGCATTGTTATGAACCTCCATCTTAGAATCACTTTTGCTGCATCCCAAAGATTTTGGACAGATATATTTTCATTTTCATTTGTTTCCATGTCAATTTTAACTTCTTTTTCTTTTATTTCTTTGTTGACTTATTCATTATTGAGCAGCATGTTATTTAACCTCCATGCATTTATACTTTTTCCAGACTTTTTCGAGTGGTTGATTTTTATTTTTATTATTTTTTAATTTTTTCTTTTTTTAAATTCTATTATTTTTTTCAGTGTTCCAAAATTCATTGTTTATGCACCACACCCATTGCCCACGCAACACATGCCCTCCGTAATACTCACCACCAGACTCACACCGCCACCCACCACCGTCTTTCCAAAACCCTCTGTTTATTTCTCAGAGTCCACAGTCTCTCATGATTCATCTCCCCCTCTGATTTGCCCAAACTCACTTCTCTTCTCCAACTCCCATTGTCTTCCATGTTCTTTCTTATGATCGAGAAGTAAGTGAAACCATATGATAATCGACTCTCTCTGCTTGACTTATTTCACTCAGCTTAATCTGTTCCTGTCCCATCCATGTTGATACAAAAGTTGGGTATTCATCCTTTCTGCGGGAGACATCATACTCCATTGTATATGTGGACCATATCTTCTTTATCCATTCATCCTTTGAAGGGCATCTTAATTCTCTCCACAGTTTGGCAAATGTGGCCATTGATGTTATGAACATTGGGGTATAGGTGGCCCTTCTTTTCACTACATCTGTGTCTTTGGGTTTTTTTTAATTCCATGGCCTCATGCCCAGAAAAGTGCACAGTATAACTTCGATCTTTTGGAATATGTTGACACTTGATGAGTAGCCTAGTATGTCATCTCTACTGGAGAATGTTTTATGTGCTCTTGAAAGGAATGTGTACTCCACTGTTTTAGGATGGAAAGTGCTGAATATATCTATTAAATCTATCTGGTCCAATGTATCATTGCTACTCTTTCCTTATTGATTTATGGTCTAGATGATCTATTCACTGATATAAGTACAGTGTTAAAGTCCCCTATTAATTCTAGTAGTTCCTTTATGTTTGTCATTAACTGTTTTTAAGATTTGGTGCTCCTGTGTTGGGTGCATAAATATTTATAATTCTTATATCTTCTTGCTGGATTGTTCCTTTTTTAAAATCCACTTTGTCCAATATATGTATTGGTATCGTGCTTTCTTTTGACATCCAATTGCATGACAAGTGTTTCTTCATCCCCTCACTTTCAGTCTCCTGGTGTCATTTGGTCTGAGATGAGTCTCTGTAGGCAGCATATAGATGGATCTTTTTTTTTTTTTTAATCTATAATCTCACTGTCTGTCTTTTGATTGGAGCATATAGTCCACTTACATTCAAAGTATTTATTGATAGATATGTGTTTATTGCCATCTTGTCACTTTTTTGTGATTGGTCTTCTAGTTTTACTGTGATCCTTTTTTCTCTTTCTCTACTTCATGGTCTGCCAGCTTTATATACTTGAATTCCTGTCTATTTATTCTTTGCATGTTTATTATTGGTTTGTGATTTGTGGTAACTCTTTGGTTGGTATTTTACATCTTGTGTGTACAAAGTTGATGGTTGAACCCATTCTTTACTCCTCACCTCCCCACTGTTTAGGTATATGGTATTATATTTTACATCTTTTTATTTTGTGAATCCCTTGACTGATTTTTGCACATATACTTATTTTTATTGCCTTTGAGTTTCCTGCTTTTTATATACTTACTTATTGTCATTTAAGGAGTTCCTTTTAACATTTCTTTGAGCTGGTTTAATTATCATGTACTTCTTTAGCTTTTGTTTGAGGAACTCTTTATCTCTCCTTCTATTATGAATGATAGCCTTGCATGACAGAGTATTCTTGGCTGAAAATTTTTCCTTTCAGCACTTTGAATATATCCTGCCATTCCTTCTGGACTCTAAACTTTCTAATGAAAATCCACCCATAGCCTTATGGGGCTTCCCTGTCTCTTTGTACTCTAAACTTTTTTTTTTTTTTCTTGATCACTACTTTTTGCCATTTTAATTGCACTGTGTCTTGGTTTGGACTTCCTTGGGTTGATTCTTTTGGAGGATATCTGTCCTTCCTGGATGTAGGTATCTGTTTCCTTCCCCAGATTAGGAATGCTTTCAGCTATTATTTCTTCAAATAAATTTTCTGCCCCCTTTCTCTCTCTTCTTCTGGGATTTCTGTAATATGAATGTTATTACACTTGATGGAGTCACTGAGCTCCCTAAGATATTCTCATGTTGTGTAATTCTTTTTTCCTTCTTTTGTTCAGTTTGATTACTCTGTGTTCCAGGTCATTAATTTGTTCCTCTGCTTCCTTTAACCTGATATTTTTTTTCTATTAGGTGTATTTTTAATTTCATTTATTGTGTTCTTCATCTCAGATTGGCTCTTTTTTAAGGGTCTCCTAGATGTTCTCTATTCTTTTCTCAAGTCCACTGAGTAACTTTATGATCCTTATTTGGTCATATTCTTTTTTTTTTTTTTTTCTTTCTTTTTGGACTTTATGTATGTATTTGACAGAGAGAGAGAGATCACAACTAGGCACAGAGAGGGATGAAAGTGGGCTCCCCACCGAGCAGAGAGTCAGAAGCTGGATCAGTTCCAGGACCCTGAGATCTTGACTTCAGCCAAAGGAAGAGCCAAAGGAAGAGCCAAAGGGTGACTGAGCCACCCAGGTGCTCCTCTTGGTCATTTTCTTTATATCCATTTTGCTTAGGTCTCTTGCCGTGGTTTTGTCCTATTCTTTCATCTCATGCAAGAAAGTCAGCTCTGTCTCCTGCTCCTGATGGCACTGGCCTTATGAAGAAGAAGTGCTGCAGTGCCCTGCAGTGCTGTGCCCCTGTTCCCAGGACCTGGCACTTTAGGGGGTATATCCTATGTGTATTGCATTATGCCTGTTAATTTTTCCTGGTTGTTTTTTTCTTAAGTCTGGTCAGCTCCAGAAGCTACCTTTGCCTGTTGCAGGCTGTGTTTCATACCTGACTGGGGTGGTGTGTGTGGTTTGAACAAGGGGCTTGCTGGGATTCTTGTGAAATGAGACCTGCTGCCACAGCCAGAACTGGGGCTGTGTGGGTTGGACATGAGTTTTACTGTGGCACACCTCAGGCTTCTGCTGGGCTACTGCTGCCACCTCTGCCACCCCTGGACCAAGGCCCCACAAAATACAGGCATGGGGAGGCACAGTAATGGCCAGAATTATGTGAGTCTTCTGGGGGAAGGGTCCTGCAGCTCTGGAACTGAGGCAAGTATGCCCGGAAAGCAGGGATCTGCCAAAGAGGGCCTGGGGCTTGGTGAAAGCCAGTTAGGTAGTAAGGATCTGCACTGTGCTGGTTCCTGTGGTGGTCAGGTGCTTATGCTGAGGGGCAGGGCAGGTAAGTGGCACCTCCTAGCTCCTATGTTCCTGCAGGGTCTCCCTGGGATCCTTGAATTTGGGGACATGCTCTAAGATGAATACATGTCTCTATCTCCCATATTCCTCAGGCATTTTCACACTGCTGCTTTTATCCTGGGTCTCCAATGGCTGATTTTCATGCTCCCTCCTCTCAGAGCCCAGCCCTCTGGCTGTTCAATATTCCAGGCTTTAGGACCTGCTGGTTGTAAGGAATGATAGTTTGGTGCCTCTTGCTTCTGAAGCCAAATGTTATGGTGATTTTTCTTCACAATGCTGGCTCCCAGTGCAATTATATGTTTATCCCTCCCCTCCCTGCCCCTCTTTCTCTCCTAGCTTCAGACATCTGGGGCTATTTTAGCTCCCCAGGGTGTCTCCACCCTTCCTCTCTTCTTCCATTTGGCCTGTTCTCTACCTTTAGTTGTGGAGTTTGCTCTGCCAAGCTTCTGGTTGTATTCTGGGTAATTTATGCTGATCTAAGTGTTATTTAGTTTTATCTATGGGACCAGGTGAGCTTCAAATCCTCCTGCTCTGCCATCCTCCCAGACTCCCCCTAGAAGATGTAGTTTTTTATACACTTATTTCTCAAGTCTTATAATACTTTTTAAAATCTTTTCTCTAAGTATTTCATATTTTTAGAGCTTTTGCAAATGATAAATTTTTATTACTTCTAAATTGATTGTTGCTAGTGTATATAAATGCAGTTGTTTTTGTGTTTTGACCTTGTATACTGTGACGTTGTTGAACTTAGTCATCAGTTCTGGTGGCTATTTATAAGATTTCTTTGGATTGTCTATATACTTAATCATTTATGAATTAAGTTATATGCCTTCATATTTAACATTTATGCCTTTATTTTATTGCTGATTTCACTGGCTAGGATCTCTAAAACAATGCTAACTAAAAGTGGTAAGAGCAAATACCCTTTATTTCATCCTAATTGTAGAAGGAAAGGGTTGGATATTTCATCACTTATTGTGGTATTATCTGTAGATCATTTCACAGATGCCCCCTATCAGTTTGAGAACACTTCTTTCTCTTTCTAGTTTGGAGAAAGTTTTATTTTTAAAACATGAGTAGATACTGTATTTCATCAAATGCTTCTGGTGTTTTTCCTCTTTTGACATGATTATATAATTTCCTCCTTTACCCTTAATGTGGCAAATTATAGTTATAGTTTCTACAAACTGTAATCTAGTCTTATTTTCCTAGAATAATTCCCACTTCAGCATGATTTATTACCTCATGTCTTATTGCATATATTTAAATTAAAATTTCATATTTCCTCACTTATGATTATAGGCAAAAAAAACCATAGTAATATTAGCAATACTCGTAGTATATTCACCAGTGAAAATGAGAGAGTTAAGACCTTATTATACTTACAGATATCTTGAATATTATACATGGTGCTTATTAGGCCTACTGCTATGTCACATTGCTTAAATCAGTAAAAAATGAAATACCTTTCATTGCAATATAATAAGTATTTTTATATTTGATCAATGAATTTTAATACAATTTATTTTGTTTTGTAATATTCTGTGTTTTATCTTATACGTTTAAAAATGTTATCCTGTGAATGGCTTTATCAGACTGCCAAAGGGTTCAAAGAACCAAAGTTTAAGAATTCCTGAAATAAAACTTAAACTTTCAAAGTCTCTATCTTAAAACATTTGGGACTAGATGAGATCACCTAGAGAGGATACAGAGAGAATTAAAGAGTGGAGGACAGAATCCTATGCTATGCAAATGAAATTTCAAAATTAAATATTTGCCTTGTCTTCAACATTTGATACAGTTTTCTTCCTTTTAGATTTTTTTAAAATTTTGGTAAGATACATACACCTTAAAATTTACCATTTTAATGATTTTAAGTGTATGGTTTAATGGTATTAGGTGCATTTATGTCAATGTACAAACATCACACGATTCATCTCCAGAGCTCTTTTCATCTTCAGTTTAGATTGTATACCCACTCCCTTCTTCATCCCCTAGTGTAGCTTTCAAGTAATTATTCCTAAAAATAAACAAGATAAACTGGTACAAAGATCGCATAATCAAATAACCAAAAATTGTCCATTTTTAGCCTTGTCCTGTAGATATCTGTCTATGTTTACTTTGTTATATTTGGATTTGAAGATTGGATCCTAAGGCTTTTCAGTTTCTGTATTTGCTTTCTCTTCTAGGTTCAAGTTGCCTACAAACTGTTATTGTTGGTGGCAATAGTGATGGTGGTTGGTGTGTATAGTTTGGTCATCTATACATTGTTAAATTGGACTGAAGAAATACCCAAGGAGTGTTCCCTCACTGTGCTGAGATCCTTTGTAATGAGAATAACATGAGCTTGAGGTACTCAGTAAAGCCAATACTCACAAATTGGCTTTGGGAAGAATGCTTCAAGGATTACTGGTCTCCCAGCAGATATTGTTGGGTCCCCCCAAAAATGGATACCCCAATAATGAGTCTGATTAAAGGAGCGAGACTGATACAAAGTGAAAGTCAAGCAAAGCTTTATTTCATGCCAAGCATCAAGAATCAGACCGACCATCAAACAGACAGGTCAGGACCCGCCCCTTACAGAGAGGACAACCCCTCCCTGCTTTCCAGACTAACTTTTATAACTAACTAACTAAATTTATAGAGCAAAAAAAATCTAGTGTTTTTTTTTTTGTTGTTGTTGTTTGTTTGTTTGTTTGTTTGTTTTAAGATAGGCTGCTGGCCTTTGCCAAGGCCCCAGAGTCTGAGTCAAACCTCCCTCAGTCAGTCCGTAGAGAGGTTGCTCCATCTCCATGAACTGTGGTATCCACAGCCAACAGTAGCCCACCATCCCAAGAAACACCCTTGTGCAGTTCAAATCCTAATTAAGTGACATGGCTCTGACAAAGCTGTGCTTTTGTTACTGACACCCGATACCCTTTTCCTGCAGAGTCTGTAAGAGAACTCTAGTCCCCTGCAAGCATGACCCATAGTCCTCAGCGGCTATTTCCATTATTACCATTAACTCAGTCAGATTCTTCCTTTCAAATCCTTCAATTTTCTTAAGTTTCCTCCTTATATCTATGGCTGACTGACTGGCAAAGGCAAGATCATCTAAATGAGCTATCTCGCAACTTCTCTGAAGTTTACCTCAAGTTATCTAGCTTAGGTAAACAAACATTTAAAGACAACCAAATCTAGAATTTAACACCCATAAAGGTGTGCTTTAAAACTATTTTTTTTAATCTAAAATAAACCTCATTTCCAGAGATAGGCAAATCAAGAGTAATTCACTTGAAAAACAAGTCCAGTTTTAACTTGGCCTAATTATTTACATAAGCTAAGCAAGAACAGTATGTAATCATACAGATCTTTTTAGAATCTGCTTTGCTGGAACTTCTTAATAAGAATCTCTAGGTTGAACTTTTAGTAGCCTCTCTGGGCCAGAAGCCAAGCCACGTACTTGCCATCATCAGACATGCCTGCAATACCTGTCAATTGGGGCAAATTATTCCTGAGGTCCTGCCCCTGCCAGGGAGTGGCATTCTTTACTCACCTGGTAAGGCTGCTGGGAACGCTGTAAGCAAGGTATCAGGCCAACAGTTCCAAAGGGCTTGACGGCTCCAGGTTTCATAAAGTCAACCTTAATTCCTTTAAACTGTCTGGTCATATCTGAGTCTTTTCAAATATGATGTCCCAGTCAAAGCCTTGGTAAAATACCAGTGTTTCCAATAGTGTCCTATTGCAAGAAGAACAGATTCTTATTGAACTTATGCAAATGAATGATTGCCAAGGAAGGAAAGAATACTTACTAAGACCTTTTGGTTTCAGAGGGTTCAGATAGAGAGAAAAGTTGAATGCCTCGATTCATTTACAAATGAGCACTTTTACATCTCTATAAATTACAGATAACTTAAGAAAAAGTTTCCCTAGTCTGGAAGAGCAAACATTACAGAACCAGTCATGTTTAAAACATTAACAGACACAACTTTACAACCTTTCAGTTCATCTAGTCCCATGTTGCTAATTCTGGTTTAGTCTGAATGGAGCCCTTCTGTAAATACTTACCCATTTCAGTTCCCAGGATTTTAACATATCAAAGACCTGTATTTGTCCTGAAAGTCTCCCATATGAATTCCTTTAAGGCGGAATTCATCTTACAAGAGAATTAAAACAATTACAAATGACAAAAACTAAGAATAGATATGGTTAAATATCAAGTGATGACACTTATCAAGACATTAAAGCTTTAGGAAATGTATAGAACCTCTAGAGTAATTACAGCATTTACCCAAATGTAACCCAATGTTTATCATTGGTTTAGCAGTACTCCCTGAGTAACTTAGCATATCAAGGAAAAGCCTTATGAGTCAAAGAGACCTCATTTACATCTCTGGGCAGGCAAAGAGAAAACCATTTACAGATCAACTAACCTAAGAAAACTTTGCCCTTTTAAACAGAGAGAAAACCAGCTTTTCTATACCAGTATCTTTCCTCTTTATTATTTTTTTTTTAATCTAAGATAGTGAGTTTTCTGGGTTTTCCCCCCATCCTAAATGGTGTCGCAAAGGGAGGGGGATTTTCAGATGCTGTCCTGCTTACATCCCTCATGGGAACTTAGGAGCATCTTAGCTAAGGTCTGTCCGTATAAACCCAGGACCAGGCTACTCCGTGGAGTACATGACCATTATGCCATATGACACCCCATGAGATTCAGGGTGCAGCCCACTCAGACTCCATAGCCAAAGCTGTGGAGCCATAAAGACACATTCACACAGTCAGGCACTCTTCAGATTCAAACAGGTTGGACTAATGGGAGGTGATCAGTCTCCCCTTTCACTCTTTACAAATAAGAGGGAGTTTCTCTGGTTACAGGCAATGGAGGATGGTAGCAGGGTGTTTTCATAGTCCCTCAAGGTCGGGCTGCTTTCTTAATCTCTCAAGGCCAAATGGCCCCTTCACTTGGAAGTATAATCTATGTGGAGGCTTGTCAGGAGAGTGCCTTCCATTCTTTATGAATGGGTCTAGCTCAGACAGTGGCCCTGGGGCTGTTACAATGGAATTCAGTTAAACACAAAAGATGTTTACCAACAGATTTCAAAAGCACAAACCTAGTTCCAGCGACCAGCGCTCTAGCATTTTATCCCATTTAGTTTAAAGTTTCAGGCTAGCAAAGACTTTGAAAGCTACTTTAACAATTACCCATTAAAATTTGAGACAGACAATTAACCATCAGTTTAGTCATCTCTTTGCTAACAGATTTAACACAGGTTTTAACACAGATTTTAACAGATTTTAACAAATAACAGGAGCTTATTTGACTTTAACTAAAAACTCTGAAGTCTCACATTTACTACTGATAACTCAAAAGACATGTTCATCCTAATTAACCCGACAAACTTAACTTAGTTCAAATACTGATTTACATTCCACCTGGGCCCACTCCACTTCGAATGTTTACCTGAGACCCGGGTGGGAAGAACTGGAGTAGGGGGTGTTAGGTCCAGGGGGTGCTCTTCTTGTTTACAGACAGTGAAGAACAGAACAAAGTGCCACCAGAAGGCAGAGAAAGGGTTCCCAGTTCTAGAGCTCATCAGCTCCAAGAGAGGAGCAGACACCATGCTTTCCCGCCAGCAAGGGGGAGGGTCGAGGCAGTCCACTTCGGGCCAGAGAAGGCAAGGAATGTCCCTGAAACAAAGGTAGTTTCAGCAGCTGCTTGGGAATATTCCTTAAAGTCTCTGTCTCGAGTTAGACTAACCCCAGTTGGCTCCAGTTATAGCCATGAACACACAAAATGAGTGAGGGAGAAGCCCCACATCTATTAGGAGGAACAGAGAGATGAAAGTCAGAGTCCCCTTACTCTCTGCTTGCCCCATTCCTTCAAACACAGCAAACACCACAACAGACTACAAAGAGACAAGACAACGACAGCCGCAAACCCAGTGACCCTTACCCAGAGCCGGGGTTTTCTCGGCCCCCTACAGACACTCACCAGTGGGGATTTCTCAGTCCTCTAGAGACACTCGCCAAGATGAGCCACGGAACAGAACCAGACCCAGCGGCCCTCACCCAGAGTCTGCAGCTGGCAGGGGTTGTCCCGGGCCCCTACAGACGAGGGTTACCTGGCCCCCTACAGACACTCGCCAGGACAAGCCACAGAAGAGAACCAGACCGAGATGACCACCTACGGGGGACTCGGACCCCTAGACGATCTACCAGAAGAGGGATGGGACATCCCCGCATCCACTCCAGCCCTGGGGAGTGTTGGGTCCATGGTCAAAGAAGCAAGATTGATACAAAGCGAAGGTCAAGCAAAGCTTTATTTCACACCAAACATCAAGAATCAAACTGACTGGCCAGGGCCATCTCTTGCAAAGAGGAGACCCTTCCCAGCCTCACAGACTAACTTTTATAGAGTAAAGGCCATGGGGTTGAGCTTGGCCACACATAGGTGGCTAGTTGAATTACAATTTACCCTATAGTAGCTATTTGAACTAACCTATCACTCTGGTCAGAATTGACGCCCAAAAGGCAGGGCCCACATTCATGGGTGGTTAGGGAGGTGCTTTACTGATTGGATGTCTCCACCTGGCTTGACTCATCCTTGGATTCTGGGCTCTGTTACCTCCCTGAGGCCTGACATGTCCTGTTATATGGGCTCTGTTATCAGGGGCTGGTCAGTCATGTTTTATTGGTTTCCCAGACTTGTTTCTAAGTAAGTTCCTCTTGGGGGGAATGATCAATCTAAGTTTACTGCATAAACAACAAAATGGCTCACTCTGGCTAAGCAGGCCTTACAGGGAGCATGGTTGCATCCAGCTTCACCCCAGTGTGCCATACCTGGAGGTCGGCATCCAGACAGACAGATTCAGACCCAGAAATTCCGATGCTGGCTCAGTTCTCATCATTTAATCCCGGAAGCGCCCCCAATGTTGGGTCCCCCCCAAAATGGGTACCCCAATAATGGGTCCGTGATTAAAGGAGCGAGACTGATACAAAGTGAAAGTCAAGCAAAGCTTTATTTCACACCAAGCATCAAGAATCAGACCGACAGTCAAACTGGCCATTCGGGGCCACCCCTTACAGAGAGGACGACCCCTCCCTGCTTTCCAGACTAACTTTTATAGAGCAAAGGCCATGTGGTTGGGCCTGGCCACACACAGGTGGTCACTGAAATTGTAACACACAGAGAAAGCTGCACAGTCACGCTAGGTGACCAATTGAATTACAATTTACCCTAGTAGACATTTGAACCAGCCTATCACCTAGTTCAGAATTGGTGCTCAAAAGGTGCCCAAAGGGCAGGGCCCATACTCCTTGGTAGCTAGGAGACAGTATGCAGCCCCACTGATTGAATACCTCCACCTGGCCTGACCCACCCTTGTACTTGGACTTTGTTACTTGGGACTGGTTTCCAGGACTTGTTTTTATGTAAGTTCCCCTGGGGGGTGGGGCAAAGTCAATTTAAGTTTTACAACAAAATGGCAGTTCAACCGGGGTGGGGCTGCTCTGGCTGAATAGACCCTTACAATATCAGGAACTCTAATGAAGGAACAAGCATCAGCTTGCTTGAAGGCAGTGTAATCATCTTACTGTTTCTTTACTGTTTCTGTACTTCTTACTGTAATCATTTTACATGTCCCTAGAGGCATTTTGCACAATGCCTGGCCTAGGCTTAATATTCAGAAGCATGTTCTATTAGACAAAATGAATTAAACACACACTAGGGACAATAACTATACCTCTTTGGAAAAGCATGGTAACTGTCTCAGATTTGTATTGTATTTCCATATAGCAATAATAATCAAAATTTTTAAAACAAGAGGATTTGTATACTAGTCCCTAAAAATAGCAAGAGAATAGTGAAATTGTATTTCACTCTTTAGTCAGCCTTGAATGAAAAGAATATCAAGGATAAGTGAATGCTGGTAGTTTAAATAGATAGGTCAAAAAGATGAAAAAAAAAAATATAGGGAACTTGTAGGATTAGACAAGTTTCTAAGAACATATCCTCTAACTGTTCTTATTCATACCATGACAAATATGTTGAGGGTACAGGGTCTTAGCCCTAGAGCCAGCCACTAGAAATCTCCCTCAAAGTAAGATGCTGATGCATTAATCAATCCACTTCAACTGGGATTTCTTAATCTTATTCTTAAAGTTAAGAGACCTTCTGAAATGACCTGCTGTTTTCCAGATATGCCTTGTTATTGATACTGTGCCCACTTGTTCTGTTTTAAATATTTTAGAAATCTTTACCCAACCATGAACAAGTATGTATGTTCGATTGTTGTTCTTGGTGGTAGTTGTGGTCTAGGATGTCGCAGTAGCACTTTTTGTCCTTTACCATTTTTTAAAAAAAGTTATTGAAATAGAATTGACTACAGTGTTATATTAGATTCAGGTATGCAGCATACTGATTTGACAATTCCTTATATTATTCAGTGATTACCATGTTGTCATCATCTGTCACCATAAAATGTTATTAATATATTATTGATCATATTCCTGATGCTGTATTCTCACCTTTATGATTTATTTATTTTAAAACTGGAAGTTTGTATCTATGAATCCCATTTATCTATTTTGCCCACCATTACCCACCTCTACTCAAAAACATGTAGTGAATACCGAATCATTGGTCCAGGAAGAAATACGAGGATAAATTCCTATAAGCTTCTGATCATGATATGTTTATCAACTGATCAACAATATGTAAGCTCATTTTATGTGCATTCTGTTTAAAAACACTTGATTCAATATAAATCGTTGATTCATTAACACTGGGCATAATGCCAAAAGCACTATAACTCATACTTGAGTTACACTCTGGGACACCAGAGAGCACTTGGGCACTATGGTTAGAGGCTATTTTAGATAGAAGAACCACCATCAGAAAACACAAACTTGCAAAAATGAGACACTAAATAGATTCTTAAAAAGATACCTCTGGGGCACCTGGGTGGCTCAGTGGGTTAAGCTGCTGCCTTTGGCTCAGGTCATGATCTTAGGGTCCTGGGATCAAGTTCTGCATCAGGCTCTCTGCTCAGCAGGGAGCCTGCTTCCCTCTCTCTCTCTCTCTCTGCCTGCTTTTCTGTCTACTTGTGATCTCTTTCTGTCAAATAAATAAATAAAATCTTAAAAAAAATACCTCTATAGTATATGTGAGCTGAAACAAAAAGGCTGAATATCTCCTTGTTCGACCTCAACTGAGAATGTGCACATTGGGCAATTCAAAGTTTTCACAACTATGGGAGTGTCCACAAATGACTACAAAAGCACCAGGAGTATTGATTTTGGAATTTCAAATAAATTGTTGTGAATAGGCCAATTCTTAGATATGAAATGTAAAAATAATGAGGATCCATTCATTAAGTTTCTCTGAAGCACACAAGAAGTATTTACAAATACTGAGCACATTCTAGGCAGAAGAAACCATCCCATGACTATCAAGGTTATCAGGATCCTACAGATTATATCATATGCCAACACCATAATTGAAGTATAAACTAATCTTCCCCTCCAAAAAACTGAGAAAATACTTAGGGGGCACCTGGGTGGATCAATGGGTTAAGCCTCTGCCTTTGACTCAGCTCATGATCTCAGGGTCCTGGCATCGAGAACCACGTCAGGCTCTCTGCTCAACAGCGAGACTGCTTCCCTCTTCTCTCAGCCTGCCTCTCTCTCTATCCACTTGTGCTCTCTCTCTGTTTCTGTCAAATAAATAAATAAAATCTTAAAAAAAATAAAATATTTAGAAGAACTAAATTGGGATAAAATAATAGGATTCAAGATGTGTGATATAGCTAAAACAGTGGATAATAAGAATTTTGAGGCTTTGAATGATTTTATCAAAAAAGAAGAGTGAAATTTAATGAGTTAATGATAAATCTGAAGTTAGAAAAGGAACAATAGAACCAATCTAAAGAAAATAAAATTAAAGAGATCACAAATTCATAAAGTAGAAAAAAGAAAATGAAAATACCATTATTTTGATCAATATTGCCAGAAATTAATAGACACACCTCGGTAAAACTGATCCTGAAATAAGGTAAAAGAAACTCTTAGGAATGAAAAGTGCCCTTAATATATTATTATAGAGTTAGCTAGAGAATAATAAGAATCTAAAATCTATAATAATATAGAAGTTAGCTAGAGAATAGTTACATTTTGCACATAAAATTTAAACATATACAAAATAAACATACTCCTCAAGGAGAAATAGAAAACTGAAAAGTCCTATAATTAAAAAAACTAAAACAAAAACAAGAAACACTCCATCAGGAAGCAACAGTCTTCCTATAATAAAAACATTTTGGAATGATTTTATAGGTGATTTCCACCAAAATATAAGAAATAAATCATTTCAGTTTTATACAAAATCTTATTAAAAACAGTGGGAAAAAACAACTGAAAAAATTCCCATCTCATTTTATAATAATAAATAACCTTTATAATCATAATAACCAAATATGGACAAAGAGAATAACTTAAATAAAATAACAAGAAATAATTTGAATAAATAAAATAAAATACCAATCCACTTTCTTTCCCTCTAGAAAATTAGAATTCTGTTTACCTTTACTTCTTATATCTGCTAGGACTCCTTCTCTACTTTAGAGTTCACTAGTATTGATACAATGATTTTCCAGCAAGATTTCTGAGTCTCCTGGTTTTAATCCACTGGGGAACTTGAACTCACTGGGAGTGGCCGATAATTTCTTACAATCTCTCTATCTACCTCACCCATTTTATTCAATCCTTTTCAACATGGAGATAATTTTGCCTGAAAGGAAGAAGTAAAACAGGAATTGCACTCTATTTTTTTTCCTTTGTTATCCATTAACATGACACCACCATCCTTTAGTTAATGTCTGAAATGATTATTATTAATTGTAGTGTAATTATTAATAACCCATAACTTAATAAATTCCAAAGTGTGACCACATACTGGGCATGAAATAGTTATTGCAATTTAACAAAGAATTAACCTCGATAAAACTTGAACCAAAACCAAATAGGACAGATGGTTTCACTCATTTATTCAGCAACTTTTTATTGATTATCTCTTCCATGTCAGGCATTATGCTAAGCACTGTGGACAAAAAGTTATATGGTCCTGACCTAGAAGAGTTCACAATTTAGGAGGTGGGAAGGGGTGGGATGCAGAATTGGAGAGGTGGGATAATCATTAGGCATTTTAATACTAGAAAAGAAAGTGGTGATTGTCAGGAGGCAGAATGAACCATAAAAAAAGGTTTTCCTTCACTGTAGACCAGGGAGTACTACAGATAATATATCTTAATTTTAACAAAACAGCCTGGTTCCTTCTTACTTAACATGGCTTCTCAGTTAAATATTCTGGTGGGCAACACTGAAAAACATGGATTGACTGATAGCACAGGGAGGTAAAATTTAGAGTTGGTTCCATTTCAAAAGGGTAATTAATAACTATGTATTTACATGAAAGGGTGTCTTTCATGGTGCTATGAGGTCCTGTTCATGAATGTCCTCTTCAGTAAACCTAGAGAAGATATGGAAGGCATGCTTGTTGAATCTACAGAAGAGGCAAACCTTGTTGGGGGAACTAGGGTCCGCAAGGGCACTTAGATTTCAAGCCATCCAAAAAAGTTAAAACAATGTGCTTAGAGCAGATGAAATATTATACAGAAAAAAAAAAAAAACAAATATAAATTTGATTACGTGTTACAGGAAGAATAGGTATAAACAGTGGTTCCTAGGACAAAACCTGTATGTTTTAGTTGACCACAAGTTCAGTTTTAGGCAGTGGTTTGATATAGCTAGTAATTAGTGAATGCATTTGTATGCTATGCTAGAAATGTATATCATGAAAATATGCTTGTACCTACTGCTCTTTTAGCAAATACCAAGCTATATTAAAATGATTTGTTTAGTGTTTTTCCCATTAGATTGTGAAATATTTGAACATAAGGACTGTAAATTGTTTTCTTATATATTCTCAGGATTTAGCTCAATTCTTGGAATGTAGCAAATGTTCAGGAAATGGCTGCTGAATGACTAATAAATAATTATATGTAGAGGCTTCCTGGAGCATTTTAATGCAATTCAATCATTTTATCCTCCCAATACACCTATTAAAGAAATTTTTCTTATTATTTCCATTTTATAAACAAGGAAACTGGGGCTTCAGTAAGTGGTTTATGAAATAAGGGGCATAGAAAAGCAATACACAAAAACATTCAAAATCAGTATAGAAAGTAGTTCCATACTTTCCTTAATTTTTTTTCAAGAAACAACTTGTCCAAGGTCACATGCCTATGGCTAGTAGAGTGAGGGTTATTTAGTGTCAACATAATAGTATACTATGCGACTGCATACCTTAGAGCATAGTAAGCTCCAAGGGTTAATGGAGATACTTGCCACTCTTCCCCCATTTTTACTTCCTTCCATTTCCTTACCTTTTATAAAAAATTATTTAAATTGGTATAAAAAATAACTGTAATAAAATGGGAAAAAATCCAGCTAAGAGGAAAGAAGAGTATGTAAATAAGGTGAGCCACGGTAAGGCTAGGACGCAAAACACATATAATGAGGTCCTATCCCCATGAACTTCTTTGTGACTAACTATCTTTGTAGATATCTTTTTTCACCTTCTATTGCATTTCTTGACTACATGATGCATTTCACACATAATGATGGACTTCTAGCAATTTTATGGGACAACTTTTACCCCTCAGCAAGATTGTATCTGTCTAGACGTAAGGGCCTGGTGATATTAAGTTAAATATTCATTTGGCCCCTTATATAATGCTAGATTCCTACTAGATTCTGTATAAGTAACAACTGTATAGAAAGACTTTTCAATTATTGGGATTAATACCTACTTCTGGACTTTTCTCAGACCCTCTTTCCCTTTCTTTCTGGAACACCAAGCAGAATTAACTGTTCTTCCCCAGTGTCCTGAAAAAGGCAATTTTCTTTATATTTCTACTCTACAACTTTGACCTATTATTTATATGTTGCCACCTGTAGATTGTGATCTATTTCTGGACATTACTTATGCTCATTTTCTACTCTGAAGTCACTTACTAGTAAGAGTTAAGATTCAGTAAATAAATATGGGAAGGAAGGAAAGAAGAAAGGAAAAGAGGGATTTTTTTTCTTCCTTTTGTCCATTTGACTTCTGGTCATTACCAGAAAGACAGTAGGAGAAAGACCTAGATGAAACACTACATCATCAAAGAGTCTTAATAAGGAGGAAATAGTTGAAATTACTTGCTCTAATGGGATTTTGGAGTTTGTCTTTTGCTTTTTTATGCTCCCTTTCTAAGAATAAAGAGCCTAGTAGTTATGAGTCTGACACCATGCTATTTGGATTCAGATGCTAACACTACTATTGCATAGCTGTATGACCTTGGGCATGGAATTTCTTTCTCTGTGCCCCACCCTCATCATATATAGAAAGGGTTTAATAAAAATACCTACCTCATAGTGTTATAGTTTGAATTGACTAAATTTGTATAGCTAGAAATAATTTAGACTAGTGCCTGAAACATATATATAGTACTCAGGAAGTGTTTGCTATTATTATGATCCCTGATTTTGTAAGACTGTATTTCCTGTCTGGTATTGCAAAGTATGGAGTGCCAGCTACTGCTAAAGCACCAGTTTCCCTTTTTGTAGTTGAAACACTCCAGGACTCACTTTTAGCCGGGGCACTCTATTTTCCAGAACAATGCTGGCTACAAAAGCAATGCTCACAGAAGATAATAAAGTACCATATGATTGCAAAGTTAAGAATGTATAACCCCTAAAAACACCTGAAGAAACGTGGTTTAGGTTTTTCATGTGCTTGAGAGAATAATTGATGAGGCAGGCTAAGTTCCAACTAATGGGTGGCCCTAGAACTGGAGAGGAGGTCCTGGGGATGGGAGGATGGTCCCACCAAACACCCTGACTCAGATGTGACATTCCTGACAGTTGGACTTAGGATCTGGCTCCAGGGTATGAGTCCAAGTTTACAAATTCCTTCAATTAAAAGACATGGAAAAGGCCCAACTGAAGCCAGCTGCATTTTTATTCTTAGAGTAATAGCTTTACATGGCATAGTCATTTGAAATAGCCAAATATTCTTTCTAATACATTATATCATTAATCCACCTCTCAGAAAAAAAGGGCAGATATCTTTATTAAAAATGTGTAATATAAAAATAAGCATTAAGGGGAAGATACAAATTCACTTATCACTTCCAAAGTCATTTCTAATCTTTCTTTTCCTACTCACTGGAGTTCAGTTTTCTTAAGGAGATAAAACCCTGGGTCCAGAAATAAGTAAACAAATTTGGGCAAATAGAATTATTAAAAGGATCTTTTTCGGGGTCTTCTGGGTAAGATGATCATTAGTAATATCAGAAAAACGGCTCAAATGTTTGAATTTGACTATATACCCTCATCCTGTCCAGAAAGTCATGAGAGACCCAACTCTTCCAACCCTATGGTTTACTGCTTCAACTCTATCCTACAATCTGTTTAGAGTTTACTCCAGATTCGCACTTGCCCAACCTGTCCTGCTTTGCTCAATCTAGATACTCCCAGTAGGAAGTGGTAGCTGACAGTCAAATAGGGCAGTTAAATTCAGTTAAACATTTTATTTATTGAGACCCTAATAATACAAACTACATGAATGTGCAAATCTATGTGAATGAACTAGGTTCAGGATTGGAGATACAAAGACATTAAGGTATTCCTGCCTTCAAAGAGCTTTCAAATTAATGAGATACACTTACATAAAATTATGTATAAGGGCTAGGCTGTGGGGTGTCTAACAGGAGGAAGTTAAAAAAAAGGGGATTGGGGGGAGACAAGATAGCGGGGAGGAGGCGCTGTTTCAACCTGTACCCTAAAGTGAGCTGATTACCTACCAAAGAACGCCAATCATCCATGAAATCAGCCTGAGATCAGAATTATACATGTCTGGATCTCTACAGGGGCAGAAGATGCCAGTGGGCAGGTAAAGTGGAGTGGGAACATAGGACTGATATCAGAAGATAAACAAAAGGGGGAGGGAGTCACCAGAAGTGACCAATTGGAAAGTAATACCCCAATACAAGAGTGCCCTGCATCTGGGGATCAGCATTAACTTGGAGTCAGGTTGAAAGCACTCAAAAAGGGCAAAGGATCACCGGGGGAAATTGTGGGAATCGGGGCAGTTAGGGACAGGGGTTTAAGTCCCTGGATCCAGGACAGCCACCCCTGGTGCTGAGACAGAGAGAGTGCAGCTGGGAAACCAGGTCTTGGTCCCTGAGCTGCCAGCACACCTGAGAATAGGTGGGGTCCGGCTCCTGTGATGGGCTGGGAGGCTCACCAGATGGCAGAACACCAGGCCATGTTATCAGAGCCTGAGACGCAGGCGCCCCACATCCTGCCCTGAGAGAGGTGCACCCAGGCGCCAGCCTGGTGCTCTTAGACCCCCGCCATACTATCAGAGCCTGAAACACGAGCTCCCCACACACTCCCCTGAGAGAGGTGCATGCGGGCACCATCTGGGAGCTCTCGGATCCAGAAAGAACAGGTACTCCCAGCCCGGGCAAGCAGGAAAATCTCAGTGTGCGATCTCTGCTTGGAACCTCTCTGGTGGTCTGGAGCTGCCCAGACAGCTGCCACTGCCATGGTTTTGGATACAACCAGGAGATCCTGCATCCCCGGGGACGACGACTCAGAACCTGCTCTGCCAGCAGCCAAGGGGGAATATATACACTCTCCAACACCCACAGGGGAGCAGACTGAGGCTTCTCTCTGAGAGGGAGGTCAGGGTGCAATTTGCTTTCCTCTAAACCTCCAAAAACCATCAAAAGCTGTCAAGGTGAGAGAAAACAAATGAACAAATATAAAAACCTCCAGAGAACAAAAGCCTGAAAAAACCGGTTTCCTCAGAGCCCACCCCTTTGAGGGGGGCATGATGACTTAACTCAGGGAACATCACTGACTGAAAACCCATGTGGCAGGCCTCTCCCCAGAAAACCAACCAGGAGAGAGAGAAAAAAAAAAAAGACAAGAGAACAACCACCACTACTTCATAGATACAACTTTTATTTTTGACTCGTTCCCACTATTCTGGTTCATTTTTTTTTTTTATATAGATAATTTTTTTAAATATTTTTTTTTTAATTTTTAGAAAACATATAATGTATTATTAGCTCCAGGGGTATAAGTCTGTGAATAGCCAGGTTTACACACTTCACAGCACTCACCATAGCACATACCCTCCCCAATGTCCATAACCCCACAACCCTTTCCCTCCCCTCCTCCCCCCAGCAACCCTCATTTTGTTTTGTGAGATTAAGAGTCTCTTATGGTTTGTCTCCCTCCCGATCCCATATTGTTTCATTTATTCTTTACCTACCCCCAAGCCCCCCACGTTGCATCTCCACTTCCTCATATCAGGGAGATCATATGATAGTTGTCTTTCTCCGATTGACTGATTTCGCTAAGCATGATACCCTCTAGTTCCATCCACTTCATCGCAAATGGCAAGATGTCATTTCTTTTGACGGCTGCATAGTATTCCATTGTGTATATATACCACCTCTTCTTCTTCTTCTTTTTTTTTAATTTTATTTTTTATAAACATATATTTTTATCCCAAGGGGTACAGGTCTGCGAATCGCCAGGTTTACACACTTCACAGCACTCACCATAGCACATACCCTCCCCAATATCCATAACCCCACCCCCCCTCTCCCAACCCCCCTCCCCCCATCAACCCTCAGTTTGTTTTGTGAGATTAAGAGTCACTTATGGTTTGTCTCCCTCCCAATCCCATCTTGTTTCATTTATTCTTCTCCTACTCCCTTATATAGATAATTTTTTTAAAGATTTTTTATTTATTTATTTGACAGAGAGAGATCACAAGTAGATGGAGAGGCAGGCAGAGAGAGAGAGGGAAGCAGGCTTCTTGCTGAGCAGAGAGCCCGATGTGGGACTCGATCCCAGGACCCTGAGATCATGACCCGAGCTGAAGGCAGCGGCTTAACCCACTGAGCCACCCAGGTGCCCTATAGATAATTTTTTAACCTATTTACCATCACAGAGAGATGCCCAGCACATCAAATTCCATAATAACCTCCTGACCTGAACTTTTTGATACATACACCCATGTTTTTCTTTTGCTTTTCTATTTTTTCATTTTTTTAAAATTTTAGTTTAGTTTAGTATAGTTTATTATTTTTTTAATTTTCATTCTTTAATAGTCATATAGAGTTAAACTTCAAGGTAATCCCATTACCCAATCAATGCTACCCCTATAGGTAAACCAATTTTTAATCTCTCTTTATCTTAGGAAAGTTGAGTTCTTTAACAAAGATATCAAGATACAGTCAGAAACAGTCAAAATAGTCTTCCTTGCCCACACTGAGAATTTGTAACCACACTCCCATCTTTTTCTTCTGCCAGTGATCCTGTGAATTTGTGTTTGTCCTGAGAGTATATAAATCTTATACTTGGGATTCTTTTTGATGAGGTTCTTCCTTTTTTTGCTTATATATATTTTTTTTACTCTTCTCATATACTTTTATTAGTCTTTTTGTTTGTCTGCTTTTGTTTGTATACTTCATGAATTTTACCTTGGAGTCCATTTGGGCTGAACCTTCTCTTTTCTCTTTCCTTTTTTTCCTGTCTCTCTCTCTCTTTTCTTTTTCTCTTCTTTTTTCTTTCGTTTGCGTGGGGAATCCTGATTGCTCAGAAGCGTTCCAGGGTGCTCCTTGACTGCACCACAGTTGATACATCCAGCTACATCCATTCAGTCATCACTCACCAAAATGACTAGGAGGAGGAATGCCCAACAGAAGAAAAATACAGAGGATGGGCCTTCTGCAACAGAGCTAATGGCTATCGATAGAGACAATATGTCGGAAAGGGAATTCAGTCTAACAATTCTCCAGGCAATAGCTAGGTTGGAGAAAGCCATGGATGACCAAACGGAATTGATTAGGGCAGAACTGAAAGCCACCAGGGATGACGTTCACAATGCTCTCAATGAGTTCTAATCTAATTTAAATTCTCTAAAATATAGGGTAACTGAGACAGAAGATAGAATTAGTGATCTGGAGGACAAACAGATAGAGAGAATGGATCAGGAGAAAGCCTGGAACAAACAGCTTAGAAGCCAAGAAAGCAGAATCAGGGAAATAAATGATGCCATAAAACGTTCCAATGTCAGAATTATTGGAATACCTGAAGGGAAGGAGAATGAAAAATTTCTAGAAGATATAGTGGAACAAGTTGTCCACGAAAATTTTCCCAATCTCACACATGGAACCAGCTTTCATGTACTAGAAGCAGAACGGTTCCCCCCCAAGATTATAGATTCTTGAAAGTCCTCAAGACACCTAATAGTAAGAATGAAGAATTATAATTGTAGGCAGACCCTCTTGAAAGCAGCTAGGACAAAGAAGCTCCTTACATACAGAAGAAAGCCCATCAGAATAACACCAGATCTGTCCACAGAAACCTGGCAAGCCAGAAAGGGCTGGCAAGATATATTTAGGGCACTAAATGAGAAAAACATGCAGCCAAGAATACTTTATCCAGCAAGACTGACATTCAAAATGGATGGAGAGATAAAGAGTTTCCAAGACTGGCAAGTCTTCAAAGACTATGCAACCACCAAGCCAACACTGCAGGAAACATTAAGGGGGGTTCTATAAAAGAGAAAAAAAAATCCTAAAAATATCATTGAACAGAAATATAGACAATCTACAGAAAGAAAGTCTTCAAAGGTAACACGATGTCAATAAAAACGTATCTATCAATAATAACTCTCAATGTGAATGGCCTAAATGAGCCCATAAAATGTCTGGGCAGATTGGATAAAACGACTGACCCATCCATATGTTGTCTACAAGAGACACATTTAGAGCCTAAAGATACACCCAGACTGAAAGTGAAGGGATGGAGAAGCATCTTTCATGCCAATGGGCCTCAAAAGAAGGCTGGGGTTCTGATTCTCATATCAGATAAATTAGATTTTAAACTAAAGACTGTAGTCAGAGATACAGAAGGACACTACATAATTTGTAAAGGGACGATCCACCAAGATGATCTAACAATTGTAATTATCTATTTCCCCAATATGGGAGCAGCCAATTACATAAGAAAACTATTAATCAAGATAAAGAGTCATATTGATATGAATACATTAATAGTAGGAGATCTTAACATGCCTCTTTCAGATATAGACAGATCATTGAAGCAGAAAATCAATAAAGAAACAAGAGCATTGAATGACACATTGGACCAGATGGACCTCATAGATATATACAGAACATTTCACCCCAAAACAACAGAATACTCATTCTTCTCAAGTGCACATGGAACCTTCTCAAGAATACACCACATACTGGGTCACAAATCAGGGATCAACGGTTACCAAAAGACTGAGATTATTCCGTGCATATTCTCAGATCACAATGCTTTCAAACTGGAGCTCAATCACAAGGAAAAGTTCGAAGGAACTAAAACCCCTGGAAGCTAATGACCACCTTGCTTAAGAATGCTTGGATCAACCAGGAGATCAAAGAAGAACTGAAACAATTCGTGGAAACCAATGAGAATGAAGACACTTTGGTCCACAACCTATGGGATACAGCAAAGGCGGTCCTAAAGGGAAAATACATAGCCATCCAAGCCTCCCTCAAAAAAACTGAAAAATCCAGAAGACACCAGCTGTCTCTACACCTTAAAGAACTGGAGAATCAACAACAAATCAAACCAACTCCACACATAAGGGAAATAATCAAGATTAGAACAGAAGTAGACACATGAAAAAATGTTCATCATCACTAGCCATCAGGGAGATTCAAGTTAAAACTGCATTGAGATTCCACCTTACACCAGGTAGAATGGCCAAAATTACCAAGACAGGAAACAACATGTGTTGGAGGGGATGTGGAGAAAGGGGAACCCTCTTACACTGTTGGTGGAATGCAAGCTGGTGCAGCCACTTTGGAGAACAGTGTGGAGATCCCTCAAGAAATTAAAAATAGAGCTTCCCTATTACCCTGCAATTGCACTACTGAGTATTTACTCCAAAGATATAGATGTAGTTAAAAGAAGGGCCATCTCTACCCCAATGTTTATAGCAGCAATGGCCACACTCGTCAAACTGTGGAAAGAACCAAGATGCCCTTCAATGAATGAATGGATAAGAAAGATGTGGTCCATATACACTATGGAGTATTATGCCTCCATCAGAAAGGATGAATACCCAACTTTTATAGCAACATGGACAGGACTGGAAGAGATTACGCTGAGTGAAATAAGTCAAGCAGAGAAAGTCAATTATGGTTTCACTTATTTGTGACATATAGTTTCACTTATTTGTGTAGCATAACAAATAACATGGAGGACAAGGGGAGATGGAGAGGACAAGGGAGATGAGGGAAATTGGAATGGGAAGTGAACAATGAGAGACTATGGACTCTGAAAAACAATCTGAGGGTTTTGAAGGGGCGGGGGGTGGGAAGTTGGGGGAACCAGGTGGTCGGTATTAGGGAGGGCACGGATTGCATGGAGCACTGGGTATGGTGCAAAAGGAATGAATACTGTTAGTGTGAAAAGAAATAAAAAAAAAAGGGATTATGTGGGCAGAGAAGAAAATATCATGTTGATCAACAGTGGAGAGAATGGATATCCTTGTTGTTATGAAGTTGAGGAATGTTCCCCTTATCCCTGTACTTTGATGTGTTATAATCAGGAACACATGCAGAAAACTTCCAGACTCTTTCCATGAAGCCCACATTACCCTGATCTGCACCCAGGAAAAGATCCCATCCAAAAGAACAATTTCAGACCAAAATTCCCAATGAAATAAAGGCCAAGATTTTCAACAAGATCCTAGCTAATAGGTTCCAAGAGTTCATTAAAAACATTATCCACCATGTCCACTTTGTATTTAACCCTGGGACACAAGGGTGGTTCCACATTTGCAAAACAATCAATATGATAGACAAATCAATAAGAGAAGAGAGAAGAATCACAAGGTCCTCTCAATTGATGAAGCAAGTACATTTCACAAGATCTAATTGCATTTTTAGTGCTTTTTTAAAACTTTTTAGTAATTTTGATGTTTATTTTTACCTATAAGTTATATACATGTATATTTTTTCAAGTCCTTTTCATTAAATTGTTTTATATTTGTAAAATTTTATTTTTTCTTCCTTTTTTTTTTTCTTTTCTCCTTATTTGGCATCTAGGTTCTTTTAATGAACAGTTCCAAACATACTGAGTCTAGTTTTTTGTATCCTTTTGTTGTTTGTTTTGGTTTCCAATTTTTTGTTGTTGTTGTTCTTATTGTTTCTCTTCTCATCCTGTTTTATGGCTGCTTTTGCTTTCATAATTATTTTCAGGGCGAAATGAGGAAATGGAGAATTCACTGCAAAAGAATGAACTCACTTAGAGGGATTGAAACAATATGGATATAAGTAAGATCTCTGCACAAGAATTGAAAACAATGATTATAAAGATAGTAACTGGGCTGGAAACAAGCATACAAGGCCCTAGAGAATCCCTTACTGTAGACATAAAAGAACTAATATCTACTCAGGTCCACTTTGAAAGTGCTATTACTGAGATGTAGTTCAAGTGGAGGCTATCCAAAGACGATGAATGAGGGATAAGTATGAATCAGTGATATAGAAGATTAAAGGATCAAAAAATAAGAATGCTGAAAAAATGAGAGAAACAAAGCTATTGGATCATTAAGGAAGACTTTGAGTTCTTGGGAATTCCATGAATGGAAATTATATCCTTATTGGAGGGGTCCCAGAAGCTGAGGGCAAGGAGAAAGGGACAGAAGGTTTATTTCAACAAATTATAGCTAGCTGAGAAACTCCCTAATCTGGGGAAGGATACTATCATTCAAGTCCAGGAGGCACAGAGAATACCCCTCAAAATCAGTAAAAATTAGTCAACGCATAGAAATATAATCCTGAAGTTTGAAATTCAAAGACAACTAGAAAATCCTCAAAGAAGCTTGCCACAAGACGTCCTTCACCTCCAAGGGTAGGTACATGTGTCTGGTAGCAGACCTGTCCACAGAGACTTACCAGGGCAGGAAGGACAGGTAGGATGTACTTAATGTGCTATATGAGGGAAAAGAACATGCAGCCACAAATAGTGTATACACCAAGGCTATCATTCAGAATGAAGGGAGAGATAGAGAGTGTCTAGGACAAACAAAAAAGAAAGGAATTTCTGAACAATAAACCCTCCCTGCAAGAAATATTAAAGGAGCTCCTTTGAGTAGAGAGTGAGGGAGCCCAAATTCGAAAAAAAAAAAAAAAAGAAAGAAAGAAAGAAAGGAAGAAAGAAAGAGAAAAACAGTACACAGACGACATAAAGAAACAGTGACATTTCACGTTCTAAATGGCACTAACATCATACCTTTCAATAATTATTTGGAATTTAAAAAGACAAAATGCTCCTACCAGAAGACATAGGGTATAAGAATGTAATGAAAAAAAAAAAAAAAAAAGGAAACAAGAAGACCCTTTGATGTGGTCTGTACAAGAGACTCCTTTTAGAAAAATAAACTCTTCCAGATTCAACATGAGGGTTGGAGAACCATTTATAATGGTAGTTTACGTTAAAAGAGCATTGGATTATCCACCCTTATATCAGATAAAGAGACTGTAAACCCATAAAAGTAATAAGAGGTAAAGGAAGACCCTATATCATAATAAAGGTATCTATGCAATAAGAAGATCTATCAATTGCAATTGTTGATTCCCCTATCCTGAAAGCAGAACAAAATATAAACTAATTAATAACTAAATTAAATACACACTTTGATAAAAAAATACATGAAGAGTGGGATACTTTAACACCCTACTCACAGCAAGGGACATGTTGTCTAAGCAGATCGCCAAGGAAAAAAGGGCTTTAAATGACACATTGGACCAGATGAACTTCACAGAGATGTTCGGAGGATTTCACCCTAAAGCAAGGGAGCATACCTCCTTCTCGAGTGCACAAGGAACATTCTCCAGAATAGATCACGCACCAAGTCAAAAATCAGTTATCTTCTGGTTCACAAATATTGAGATCATACCCATACTTTTCTCAGGCCACATGGCATAGATATCTGAAGTCAACAAAAGGAAACATGTAGAAGGGCCACAAATACATGGAAGCCAAAGAACATCATACTAAAGAATGAATGGGACAACCAGAAAATTAAGAAGACTATTTGAAATACTTGGAAGGGAATGAAAAGTAAAACCATGACAGTGCAAAAGCTTCGGGGTGCAGCAAAGTCTGTCCTAAGAGGGAAGTGTGCAGCAATACAGGCCTTCTTTTAGAAACAAAAGTCTGAAATACACAATGTAACATCAAGGATCTGGAAAAATGACAGCAAAGAAAGCCAAAATCTAACAGATGGAGAGAAATGATAAAGATTAAAGCACTACACAATATATAGATGTTAAAAATATATATATATATATCATTGAAACAAAGAGCTGATTCTTTGAAATAATTAACAAGATTGAGAAACCCCTAGTCAGACTTATCAAAAAGAAGGAAAGCACACAAAATCAGGAATGAAAGAGGAGAGATAAAAACCAACCCCATAGATATAGAAACAATTGTGAGAGAATATGATGACCAATTTTGTCCCAACAAACCTTCCAAAGTCATTCCAAGAGGCCAGGAAAACCTGGATCCCCAAAGCAGATGAATACTCCACCAGAAAGGAGAATTATAGGCCAATATCCCTGATGAATATGGGTGTAGAACTTTTCACAAACATACTAGCCAAGGAGATCCAAGAGTACATTAGAAGGATTCTTCAACACGACCAAGAGGGATTAATTCTTGGTCTGCAGGAATGCTTTGATATCTGCAAACCCATCTGTGTCTTACTCATTAACATAAGAATGAACAAGAGCCATATGATCCTCTCCATAGATGGTGAAATGGCACATGAAAAAACACAGCATCTTTCTTGAAAAGATCCCACTGTGTGTTGGAATAGAGGGAAAACACCTCAATATCCTAAGTCACAGAGGAAAGGATGAGAGGTAATATCATTTTCCATGAGAAAACACTAAAAGCTTTCCCCCTAAGGTCAGAAACATAACGGGAATGTCCTCTCTCACCACTGTTGTTCCACATTGTACTGGAAATCCTAGCCTCAAGATTCAGACAACAAAAGGAAATAAAAGGAAACCAAATCGGCAATGAAGGAATTGACATTTACACTCTTCTGTCCTCATGAGAAGACAGATTGCTGGGTGTAGAGGACCGAAAAGTTTCCACCAAACATGGCAAGAAATGACCAAGGAATCCAGCAAAGCCATGGGGTATGACATCAATGTACATGGTATTGTGCTTGTATTTTTACTGTAGTGTATTTCTATACACTTACAATGAAGCAGCAGAAAGAGATATCAAGAAATTGATCCAACTGACAGTTACATAAAAACCTCGAAGATACTGAGGCATAAACCTACCAAAGCAGTCAAGAGATGGATTCTGAAAACTATAGAACACTTATGAAAGAAATGGAGGAAGACGCATACATGGGGGAAAACATTACATGCTCATGGGTTGGAAGATAAATTTTGTTAAAATATCATTATTACCCAAACATTCTAGGCATTTAGTGTAATCTCTATCAAAATGCTGTCAGCATTTTTCACAGAGCTGGAGAAATAATCCTCAAATTTTATGGAATCAGAAAAGACCCTGAAGGGCTAGAGGGACACTGAAAAATGAAACCAAACCCGGGGCGTCACAATGCCTGACTTCAAGGTGCATTACAAAGCTGTAGTCTGCACAACAATATGTTATGTGCACAAAAATAGACACAAAGATCCATGGAACTGAATGGACAACCCAGAAATGGACCCTCAACTCGATGGTCAACCAATCGTCAACTAAGGAGGAAGGAATTGCCAAAGGAAAAAGAAAGACATTCTCTTCAACAAGTGGTGTTGAAAAAGTTGGAAGTCCCATTCAGAGGAATGAAACTGGAACATTCTACTAGCACATACACAAGTTAAACACTAAATGGATGATACACATAAATTTGAGACACAACTACATCAAAATACAAGAGCAGAACGTAGGCAGCAACCACTTTGGGCTCACCTGCACAAACTTCTTGATAGATATATATTTGGAGAAAGGGAAAGACAACCAATAATGAACTATTGAAACTTCCTCAAGATTGAAAGCTTTTTCACAGCTAAGGGAACAGTCAACAAGACTAAAAGAAAAGCCATGACAAGGGAGAAGATAATTATAAATAACTTCTCAGATAAAGGGCTAGTATCCAAAACCTATAAAGAACTTCTCAAACTCAACAATAACAACAACAGAAACAACTACAATAATCATAATCAACTCAAGAAATGGGTTTAAGACTAGAACAGACATTTCCCGGGGAAGAGGTACAAATGGCCTACAGACAGATGAGAAAATGCTCAACATCGCGTATCATGAGGGAAATCCCAATCAAAACCAGAGTGAGATATCAACTCACACATGTCAGAGAGGCTAAAATTAACAAGTAAGGAAACAACAGATCCTGGCAATGGTGCAGAGAAAGGGGAGTCCTCTTACTGAATGGTGGGAATGCAAACTGGTGCAGCCACACTGGAAAACAGAGTAGAGGATACACAACATTTAAAAACAGAACCACCTTACAACTGAAGAATTGCCCAATTACCTTTCCAATGGATACAGCCTACTTATTCCAGTAGGCACCTATACCCCAAAGTTTATAGCAGAATTGTCGACAGTTGCCAAAATATGGACAAGTCCCAGGTGTCCATTGACAGATGTTTGGAACATATGTAACCGATGAATCACTAAAGTCTACCCATGAAATTTAAAATACACAATATGTAAACTAATTTGAATATCAATTAAAAATGATAAAGTCCCAAAAGTTCGTTTTCACACTGGTTTCTTTTGCCTTTGGAGACATGTCTTGAAAGAAGTTGCCCCAGCTGATGTCGAAGAGGTTAATGCCTATGTTCTCCTCTAGGATTTTGATAGATTCCTGTCTTACATGGAGGTTTTTCATCCATTTCAAGTTTATCTTTGTGTATGATGTGAGAGAATGGTCTAGTTTCATTCTCCTATATATAGCTGTCCAATTGTCCCAGCACCATTTATTGAAGAGACTCTCTTTTTCGCACTGGATATTTTTTCCTGCTTTGTGAATGATGATTTGACCATAGAGTTGTGGGTTCATATCTGGGCTCTCTACTCTGTTCCATTGGTCTATGTGTCTGTTTTTCTCCAGTACCATGCTCTCTTGGTGATCATAGGTTTATAGTAAAGCTTGAAATCAGTTAACGTGATGCACCCAGCTTTGGTTTTCTAATTGAATATTTCCTTAGTGATTTGGCATCTTTCCTGGTTCCAAACAAATATTAAGATTGTTTGTTCCAGCACTTTGAAGAATGCCACTGGAATTTTTATCGGGATGGCATTGAAAGTCTAGATTGCTCTGGACAGTATAGAAATTTTAACAATGTTTTTTCTTCTGATCCATGAGCATGGAAGGTTTTTCCAATTTTTGTGTCTTTTTCAATTTCTTTCATGAGTGTTCTGTAGTTCCTTGAGTACAGACCCTTTACCTCTTTCATTAGGGTTATTCCAAGGTATCTGATGGTTCTTGGCAAAGGAAACAAAAGCAAAAATGAACTTTTAGAACTTCATCAATACCAAAAACTTCTGCACAGCAAAGGAAAGGGACAAAACAAAACAAAACAAACAAACACAAACAAACAAACAAACAAAACACAAACAAACAAACAAAAACAAAGTGGCAAACCATAGAATGATAGAAAATTTTCGCAAATGACTCTTCAGAAAATGGGCTGATCTATAAAGAACTCCATAAACTCAACACCCAAAAAACAGATAATCATATCAAAAATGGGCAGATATCATGAACACATACTTCCCCAAAGAACACCTACAAATGGCTATGAAACACATGAAAAAAATGTTCATCGTCACTAGCCACCACGAAAATTCAAATCAAAAGCACTTTGAGTGGCACCTGAGTGTCTCAGTGTGTTGAGCCTCTGCCTTCAGCTCAGGTCATGGTTGCTGGGTCCTGAGATGGACCCCGCATTGGTCCGCTGCTTGGTGTGGAGCTTGTATCTCCCTCTCTCTCTGCCTTTCTCCATGCCTACTTGAGATCTCTCTCTATCTGTGTCTCTGTCTGTCCCTCTCTTTGTGTGTGTGTGCATGTGTGTGTGTGCGTGCGCACGTGTACCAAATAAATAAATAAATAAAATCTTAAAAAAAGAAAAAAAACATTGAGATACTACTTTAAACGAGTAAGAATGGCCAATATCAATGGGACAGGAAACAAAGGATGGAGGGGATGTGGAGAATGAGGGACCCTCTTACATTGTTGTTAGAATGCAAGTTTGTGGGGCACATGGGTGGCTCAGTGGGTTAAAGCCTCTGCCTTCGGCTCAGGTCATAATCCCAGGGTCCTGGGATTGAGCCCTGCATCAGGCTCTCTGCTCAGCAGGGAGCCTGCTTCCCCCGCCCCCTCTGTCTGCCTCTCTGCCTACTTGTGAACTCTGTCTGTCAAATAAATAAATTAAAAAAAAAAAAGAATGCAAGTTTGTGCTGCCACATTGGCAAACAGCATGGAGATTCCTCAAAAAAATTAAAAATAGAGCTATCCTATGAGCCTGCCATTGCACTACAGGGTATTTACCCCAAAGATACAGATGTAGAGAAAAGAAGGGCCATCTGTACCCCAATGTGCATAGCAGAAAAAATACTATCTAGCCATGAAAAATGCAAATGATAACCTGACTGAGTTGTCAGTACTACCCGCCTTTTAGGATAGTTGGTTAATATAAAACACAGTACAAATATCAAACATTGAAAAGAGCCAGCTCTCCTACATTGAAGGAGGAAGGGTCAATGGAAGAGCAGATCTGGTAAGACCATGTGTTGGGTTCTACAGAAACAAAACCTAAACCATGTAACCCAGCAAGCACTTTCCTGAACACAGAGAATGAAAATTTGAGATGCCATGAAACACAGTGCACAAGTTTTCACTTCATATTCTTTTGTAACTGCTGAAAAGAATGGAAGCAGCCAAAATGGGTGATGATTGCCTCCGTGAAGGGACCTCCTGAAGTACCTGCAGCTTCTCGGAATCTAGAAATCTACCTCTCTACCTCCCCCTTCCTATCTGTAGTAGTACTCTACCGGTCAGCACACCCCTAAGTCTAGTATCCCCCACCCTGGCTCACTGGAGTTGGAAATGTCCCTAAAGGCCCCAGAAACTTAAGGTGTGGTTGTCAAGCAACAGTGAAGGAGGCAGGATGGGTCTGGTGCTGGTCAGTGACTTGGCAGATGCTGTCCTGTGATGCCCTATAGCCCAAAGGGGCAGTGAAGTCTTGGTATGGGACAGAGCCATCTCACACACTGCCTTCCCAAAGCTGATATTTTGCTTTTGGGGTGAAAAGGCCGGAACAAGGACCCGGCTCACAGTCTACCATCTCCTCTTCCCTCAGTCCTCTAGACTGCATCTGTCCATGCTTTGTAGATCCCCTCCCCAAACCTGCCTTCTCCTGCCTCCTGCTCACACAATCACCTCCTACGAAATTTGCCCTCATTTTTGACATGAAGGAAGAGGGACTGAAAAGATGAGCAGCTCTGGGGTGCCAGCCCACGCAGGGGCCTGATGTTTGTGGAACTGTTGGTTCTGTGAGCATGATCTGAGCAGATAATCACAGGAATTTCTGAGTTCTAGCATCACATAAGCAACCCATACCCCCCTTACATTTAAGTGTCCTGGACTTTACCAGCCTCCACACAGGCTCCTGGAAGCAGCCTCCACCAATCAGCTCAGACATCATCCATCTTATGGTTGCAAGTCTCCCACTTTCCAAGTTTCCTTGAAGTTCATTTTGACCCCCAGAGGAAACTTCCTCATGGTTCCCATCTCTGTATGCCCAGGTGCTATGAGCACACTGTCTTTACTGAGCCCAGCCCAGGAACCACAGATCTAGACACTTCCCCTACAATCTCAGTTGGAGTCAAATGTAGATGCCAGATTATTTGCTCCCCACCTGCATTCCCACTTCACATCCCTGGAGCTAAAATGGAGCATAGCCCAGGAGGGGTCAGCCAGGAATCTCACCTTCCAACTCCATTCTGACCCCCTCCCCCATGTCCAGTTTATCAGAAGAGCAGCACTGACTCTTGGAAGCGGGCTCATTCTTTATAACCAAGCAGACCCTAAAGTCTCCAAAGGGCAACTTTTCCCACCTCTGTCCCACTGTGCCTTAATCTGTGCAAACCCCAATGCACATAAAGCACCTAATGTGAAACTCTCTTGACTCCCCAATTCCTGCAGTTCCTCTTTGGTCAGAATGGCACCCATCAGCCTGGCAACTCATACCATTCTGCTTCCTGCTTTGACCCCAAACCTATTCACCCAGAGACAGGGAATCATCCCCCACCTCTGGAGTCACTCTATCCTTCTTACCTGGTCTTGTCACATTTGTTCTTCTAAGGACTGCATCACAGATGAATCTCTCCTAGACCAACAGCTGTTTTCCTGGCCAAAATCTGAAGCCATAACATCAGGGGCCAACCTCCAACTTAGTAAAAATCTGAGAAATTGGTCTCTGCCAATACTTTAGGCAGAAATACCTGTGAAGAGACACACAGATTCTTTATTCCTTCCAATCAGAATGCTGCTGAACTTAGGTCCTCTGCTTTGTTTCTAGAGTTTAGTATATCTGAAAGTGGTGATGAGGTCAGGCAGTTTATACTCAATTTCAACTCTGCATACTTTATCGACATATTCTCAGAGCCATGGACACCCCAACCTCAGAAGAATGCAATGGATCTTAAGGGATAATAGTGACTCTAAGACAGGCTGCCCTTTATAATCACACAGAGTTTGTTTTTTGTAAATCAGTTATTTAGGAATAATCAATTTTGTAGTTTATTTTTAATCTTTTTTATTTTAAATGGCTTATTTCCTTAATATTTAAATTCATAATATACAAGCAATTGGGGAGATGAAAACCTATTTCCAAACTCCCCTTCAATGCTATAGTAGGTGGGTGCACAAACATTAACATTTGGGACCGTGTGTAAGGCAGAAATATTTAGGAAGACCTTCATTTGAATGAAGAAACTCTCCACATCATGGAGCTGAGCCTACCCCTAAGTGCACTGCTTGACTTCTTGCTTTAAGGCCTCCACCTCTCCCTTGAGGATGGAACACTACTCCTTCAACTGGAGGATTTCTGCAAGGACTCCACATAGTTCAGGGCCTAGGTCTCCTGCTCTATTTCCTCCCATTGCCCCTCTTCATTTCCTGCCATGAATTTGAAAACAACGTTTTCATACTACTGGCCTGTTTCATCTCCCTGGGCATGGCATAGTTTTCTTCTCAGGAGTAGACCTCCCCACAAAATGAATAATGCGGAGATAGCAGGCCACATGGACCTCAGGTGGAAGGACATCAAAAGTGAGAAGAGATTGAATGCTCACTTTTCTGCAGAGGTGGAAAGCATGCAGTCGTAGATTTTTGGACCAAGCTGGTGTCCCAGTGTCTTCTCAGCCCCGTGCTTTCCTAGGATGGATGGTTCATGGTTTGGAGACTTCCAGGTCTCCATGGCTGCATTCGACAAATTGGTGCAATGCTGAGCAGGTTTGCAGGTCTCCTAATCTGATGCCAGCTGGAAAGCCCAGTGTTTGAGTGCCCTGTACTCTGGGGAGAAGGAAGGATCTGTGTCCAAGACAACATGCTGAACTCACTGTCTAGCTGCCTTCTTGGCCTAGTGCAGAGCTACATTGTTGGTCTCCAGATCCATGGAAACACAGCGAAACTGCCATCCAGGTGTCTGCTAGGCCTATCAGACAGCTCACTTCTTTGTCTCCAGATCCAAGGGTATAAGGTGAACCCACTTTCATCATGCCAACTTCGCCTAACACAAAACTTATTTTTTTGATCTACTGGTTCAAGTTTCCATTGTAAGCCTGCTATCAACATTCCTAGTTGCTTGAGCACAGAGCTCAGCTGTTGGTTTTGAGGTCTAAGGGCCCATGGTGCAACTGTTTACCAGGAGCCTACTTGGCAAATCAGACAGCTGAGTTTGTCCCCAGGTCCAAGGGCACATGATGAGCCTGCTGTCCAGGTGTCTGTTTGGCCTACCAGGCAGCTCAGTTGTTGTTCTCCTGGCCCAAGGGCACATGGTGATCCCACTATCTATTTGCTTGGCCTGGTGCAGAACTGTTTGTTTCTTATCGCTGTTAAAGAACACATGGTGAGCCTCCTAATCAGGTGACTTCCTGGCCTAGCAAAGTCCTGTGTTGTTAGTTTCCAATTCCAAGGGTACATGATGATCCCACTCTCAAGATATGTGCTTGGCCTAGCCAAGAGTCCCTTTATGGTTGCTAGGTCCGAGGTCTATGGTAAGCCTGCTGTCCAAATGTCTGCTGGACCTAATAGAGAGCTGAGTTATTGATCTCGAGGTCCAACGGCACATGGGGAACCTGCTGGCCAGGTTCCTGATTGGCCAAGTAGAGAACTGATTTTGTGGCTTCCAGGTCCATTGGCACATGTTGAACCAGCTGTGAAGTTTCCTGCTTTGTTTGTCACAGAGCTTTATTGTTGGTCTACAGGGCCAAGGGCACATCCTTATCCCAATGCCAAGGAGACAGCTTAACCTAGCAGACAGCTCAGTTTCTGGTCTCCAGGTCCATGGGCCCATGATGAGCCTGCTGTCAACGTGTGCCAAGCTACGAGCTGAGATGTATGTCTTGAGGCCCAAGGGTACATTTTGAGCAACCTGTCTGGGTGTCTTGTTGGCCTAGCCAGAGTTCCTTTATTGGTCTACAGGTCCATGGGCACATTGTGGGCCAGCTGTCCAGGTGCCTGCTTGTCCTAGGGGAGAGCTGAGTTCTTGTACACTGGGAATAAAGGCCCATGGTAATGCTTCTGTTGAGTTGAATCATTTTCCCAATACAGTGCTGGGATGCATGACTCATGGTTTTTGGCACTTGGCAAGCCTCTTCTCGGGGCTTACTTGTCTTGTCCTACACTGGGCTAGCCAACTTGAGGTATGGTGGCTCTTTGTCCACCAAGTGTCTGTGTGACTCATTGGCTCAGTGTCAAATGGGATCAGAAGGATGCCAGTCTTTGGGTTCCTGACAGGTGCTCTGTTCTGAGGTCTGAATTTCTCTTTGTTAGTCTGTGTTTGAGGATTTATGGTCTGTGGTCTCAGGGTTAGCAAGATTTCTGGGGAATTATTTTGTCCACTGCTGAGCTGTTTTAGGCAGTCCATGGACTGAGGGCCAGTGTTGCAATGACTAACACTGCATACAGAGACGTGGTGATTCCTTTTCCCAGTACCTACTTGTTTCATAAAATTCCCTCTCTGCCTGATGTCTCCAGACATCCCCCACACTGTGCATTTCTGGGTTGGCTGGATGTTCAGAGGATTCATGTGCCCTGTGCCCAGTGATCCATCAGGATGTGGACTCAGCTTTCTTGTAATGAACATGCCTGTGACCGTGGGGGGCGGGGGCAGTTGGCTGAGAATCCATGGTACTCTGGTAGCCAGTGTCCCACTCCCACGTGCCAAATGAGAATGCCTCCCTGAGGACCTGGTTCATCCTCTTAGTATGAAATGGGTCTAGGAGTAGCTGTGGACAGGTTTGAGGACACTCCAGAACACAGAGGGGCACAAACATAGGTGCTAACATGAAGGTGGTGCATTGCATATTGGGGAGAGGCTCAGGGCAAGAGGAGTGGGCAGGATGCTTGCCATGGGCAGGGGCAGGGAACAGGACATAGAAGTCAAGGAAGAGCAAGAAGAGCTGTGAGTGAACTGCCATCACTCTCCTCACTGGAGCCTGGGCTGTTGCCAAGCTTTTATAACTGCCCTGGGATATCACAATGCCTTCTTCATGTGATGTCACCACCATGTGTTGTCACTAATGTGCGCTGGCCAATCACCAGGGATTTCTCAGATTGGCCTCATACTGGTGACCAACCACCAGGCAGGTCAGCTGGCCAATTACTGATGGCTTTCTCAGTGACACCCTTGATTGATATCATCACCTGGAAACTATGTTTTAAAGGAAAAGAGGTAAACAGTCCTTCAAGAAGAAAAAAAAATAATATTTTTAAATATTTATACTGATGGTCATAGTGAGGCTAAAAGACTCAAATACTACAAAGGTAAATGTGCCACACAGAGGCACCATAAATTAGAACACTGACATGGATATTAATGAAGACATGGTTCATTAGACCTCATGAAATGTCACAGTTGTACGTAAGTCAGACAACATGGCCGTAGAAAAAATGCTTCTCTCAGCTCGTCCATCAAAGCTTTTATAACACGTGGAGAAAATGGTAGGGATTATGTTTAGTACATCTTCCCACAATAAATGTCAACCTGGAAGGGATGAAGCAATGTCACCAGTAACTAAATGCTTGCCAATATCATAGTGGCATTAAGCTCTCATAGAAGGGAAACAACAAAATCCATCCTGTCACCAAGTTCATAGTCTTCATGTCCAATAACCAATCTGAAAATTCTGGGGTGTGTGTGGGGGCGAATTGCATTGTTCTCCTCTCACAAATACAAGTACATACTTACCAGATCATTCTGAACACTCAAGAAATCAATCAAATTTTTGATCATATAATTGCTGCAGGGGTACAAGTAGAAAAATTATCACCATTGGGAAGGCAGGATGATGGAAACTTGAATCTGTTGTGGTATAGCTGACGATAACATGGACGGAAGTGAGTCTGCTTCAGGAAGATACCACAAAGTATTATAAAGAGCTGGGTGCAAAAGCAGAACTTTTTAAAGTCTGGATAAAGAAGAGGTGGTACATAGATACAATGGAATATTACTCAGCCCCCAAAAAACTGACATCTTGTCATTTGTAAGGATGAGGATGGAGCCAGAGTGTATAATGCTAAGGGAAAGAAGTCAGTCACAGATGGGGCGCCTGGGTGGCTCAGTGGGTTAAGCCGCTGCCTTCGGCTCAGGTCATGATCCCAGGTCCTGGGTTCGAGCCCCACATCAGGCTTTCTGCTCAGCAGGAAGCCTGCTTCCTCCTCTCTCTCTGCCTGCCTCTCTGCTTACTTGTGATTTCTCTCTGTCAAATAAATAAATAAAATCTTAAAAAAAAAAGAAGTCAGTCACAGAATGCCAAATGTCATATGTTTTCTATCATAAGCATAGTATAAGAAACAAAACCAATGAACACAGGGGAAGGGGAGAAAAAAATAAAACAAGGTGCATATAAAGAGGGAGGCAAACCATAAGAGACTCAACATCTGGGAACAAACTGAGGGCTGCTGGAGAGGAGGTACCTGGGACATGGGGTAACCGGGTGGTGGGCACTACAGATGGCATTTGATGAAATGAGCACTAGATATTATATACAACTGATGCATCACTAAATTTCATCCACAAAACTTAAAAAAATAAGAATGTTTTCAGGGGCATTCCATAGCTCTTCCCCACCAGCACATAGGAAGTTCCTATAAAGTACTTGTTGAATGAATGAGCGGTCAGATGGAGCCGTCTCATCTGTGCAGATACACAGGCTCTAGAGCTCAGGGTAGAGAAGAGAAGAATATGAACAGAGAAGTACTCTCAAAAAAATGGGACCAGATGGACTTCCTCCATGTGGACCATAAAGAGAAGCAGAGCATGTGGCCTGGGACTGAACACCAAACAAAGAGGCACACAGGGAAAAGCTGGGAACAGATTCTGAAACAGAAATCTGCAAAGAAGTGAACTAGAAGTAAATTACCTCAGATGTGAAGAGTGGGGTCTCCCCAAGAGACCAGTTACCTGTCGCTGCTAGAATGGTGGAGTGAGGATAATTCCAGCTGGATTGCCTTTAGGTTGCTGTCACTCTGAGACAAACCCATTCCTGTTATATATGTATATTCTCTGACTCATTATTTTTTGAAGCATAGCTGACCTGCAATATTTTATTAATGTCAGTTGAACTTTATAATGACTGGGAAAGTTTTTATATTATATTATAATCACCAGAAGTGTATATACCATCCGTCACCAGAGACACTATACCAATACAATTGACCAAATTCCCTAAGCTGTGCCTTTCATTCATGTGACTTATTCAAACCACAATGGTAAGACAGCATCTTCTACACCCCTTCACCTATTTCTTCCTTGACCCCTCATGTCCCTTCTTAGAAACATCTTTTTGTTATCTATATTTACATTCTGATTCTGCTTTGTGTTTGTTTGTTTGTTTATTCATTTGTTTTGCTTTTCAGAATCCAGACATGAGTGAAATCCTCTAGTGTTTGTCTGTCATATCTTACCCATTTCACTTTAGTGTGTGCACTCTGGGTCCATCCATGTTGAAAAGGGCAAAGAATCTCATCCTTTTTTATGGTGGAGTAATTTTCCATTTCTTCCTTGTTGCTTAACTTATTGGCATATAGTCATTGATAATAATTTCTGATAATCGTTTCTATCTCTTTGGTATTAGTCCGAGTTCTCCCCTTTCATTCATAATTTTATTGATTTGAAACTTTTCTCTTCTCTTTTGGAATAGTTTGGCCAGTGGTTTATCAATGAAATATATTTTTTCAATGAACCAGCTTCTATGTTTGTTGATGTATTCTACTGTATCTTTAGTTTCTAACTCATTGTTCTCTGCTTTATTCTTGATACTTTCTGTGCCTTTGCGTGGTTTTGGCTTAATTTTTG
Organism: Lutra lutra; assembly: GCF_902655055.1. Lineage (NCBI taxonomy): Eukaryota > Metazoa > Chordata > Mammalia > Carnivora > Mustelidae > Lutra > Lutra lutra. The sequence goes on along the minus strand of NC_062282.1, from coordinate 158,670,721 downwards.
TTGATTTTCCAGTTCTTTAATGTGTAAAGGAAGTTGCTGTATTTAAGGTTTTTCAATTCTTTTGAGTGAGGCTTGGACAGGTACCTATTTCCCCCTTAGGATTTGGACTAAGGACTGCCTTTGCTGGATCTCATAGATTTTTGACAGATATGTCTTTATTCTCACTGGTTTCCATAAATTGTTTAAATTCTCTTTGATTTCCTGGTTGATCTGGACATTATTGAGAAGGATGATCCTTAGTTTTCAAGTGTTTGAATTCCTTCCAAACTTTTTCTTGTATTTGAGTTCCAGTTCCAAAAAAATGTTGTCTGAGAATATGCATGGAATGATCTCAGTCTTTTGGTATCCATTTGAGCCCTGTCTTGTGACCTAGTATGTGATCTGTTTTGGCAAAAGTTCCTTGTGTGCTCAAGAAGTGTATTCTGTTGTTTTAGGGTGGAATGTCCTGTATATATCTATGATGTCCATCTAGCCTTATGTGTCATACAATGCTCTTGTTTCTATGTTGATTTTCTGCTTAGATGATATGTCTATTGCTGAAAGTAGTGTGTTACGATCCCATACAATTAACATATTCCTATCAATATGACTATTTATTTTTAAAATTTTTATTTATTTTTTTAATTTCTTTTCAGTGTTCCAGAATTCATTAAGCACAGCACCCAGTGCTCCATGCAATACATGCCCTCCACAGTACTCACCACCAGGCTCACCCAACCTCCCATAACCCTCCTCTCCATTACCCTCAGTTAGTTCCTCAGAGAAAATGACTTCTTATTTTGATTAAGAATTGGGTTATGTAGTTGGTTCTGTCATGTTGGGGTCATAAATATTTATAATTGTTAGATCTTCTTGGAGAATAGACACTTTCAGAATGATGTAGTGTCCTTCTCTATCTCTGACTACAGTCTTTAGCTTAAGATCTAATTTATCTGATATGAGAATCACTATCCAAGCTTTCTTTTGAGTTCCCTTGTTATGGAAGATGGCTCTCCATCCCTTCATTTGCAGTATGGATGCATCCTTAGGTTCCAAATGTGTCCCTTGTAGATAGCATATGGACAGGTCCTATTGTTACATACAGTCCATACCCTGTGCAATTTTGCAAAAGCCTTTATGCCATTCATGTTGAGAGTAATTATTGAAAGATAAGATTTATTGACATCCTGTTGCCTGTGAAGTCTGTTTCTATAGATTGTCTCTGTAAATTTATGTTCTATGTCACTCTTGCATTCTTTCTTCTTTTAAAGAATCCCCCTTAATCTTTCCTGTAGTGCTGGCTTGGTGGTCGTATAGTCTTTTAAACCTTGCCAGTCTTGAAAGCTCTTTATCTCTCCATCCATTCTGAATGTCAGTCTTGTTGGATAAAGTATACTTGGCCTTATGTTCTTCTCATTGAGTGCCCTGAGTATGTCTCACCAGGTCTTTCTGGCTTGCCAGGTTTATGTGGACAGGTCTGACATTATTCTGATGGTCCTTCCTCTGTACATAAAAAATCTCTACCCCCTAGCTTCCTGTAACACCTCCTTTCTAAAATGATGATTAACAAATTTCATAATTAAGTGTCTGGAGGACTTTCTAGATTTGCTGACCTTTGAGGGGGTCTCATTTCAGACTCTAGGACATGAGCACTTGTTCCATTCCCCAGATTGGGTAAATTTTCATCATGAATTTATTTAACTCTATCTTATAGTCTTCCTCTCCTTCTCCACCCCTTACGGGATCCCATTAATTCTTAGGCGTGGGCAGGGGTGTGTGCAGCCCTCACATAGGTGCAAACAGCAACATGCTGCATCCTCAGGGGCCACTCACAGGAGCCCCTGATGGTCACTCTCAGGTATGGTGGGTGCTGGTTGTGATTACCCTGGGCCATGGGCTTAGGTGCGTGCTTATGGCTGCCCAATTCCACCTAATGCCCCTTAAGAACCTTTGTTCCTTTTGGGTGCTTTTAACTAGGCTCTAAGTAAATGCTGGTCCTCAAGCACAGTGCACAATACAGTGCATTTTCGTATTGGAGTATTACTTTCCAGTGGGTCACTTCTGGTGTCTCTCTTCCCCTTCTGATATCCTTTCCTGTATCATTCCAAATGCTCTCACTCCATTGTACCTCTCCACTGAGGATCTCCTGCCCCTGGAGAGATCCAAAAGTGTATAATCCTACATTTCAGTCTGATTTCATGGGTGTTCACAATGTGCTGTTAAATATTTAACTCACCTCAGGGGACAAATTGGAACAGGGTCTCCTATTCTCAGCCATCTAGTCCCTCCCTCATTTTTTTTTTCATTTTTTAAATTAACATATAATGTATTATTAGCACCAGGTGTACAGGTCTGTGAATCATCAGGCTTTCACACTTCACAGCACTCACCACATCACACTAGTCCCTCCCTCTTTAACTATTATCTTCTTTTTGGTGTATATATGTTATAGAGTAGTGCTCCATAGCAGACCAGGTTTCATTCTACTCAACTTTATTTTGCTATATATCTAACTTCTGACTTCTTTGCAGTTTTGGAATACAGTAACTTCTAACACCAAAAATCAAGCAGGGACTGGCAGATCACCCTGCTCTTTCTACCCTGAGAGATTATAATTTCTCTTGTGGCTCCCCTTTGTCTCTCTCTCTCTCTCTCTCATTTATTCTTTCTTTTTTATTGTTTTGGGTCGTGTTAGCTTTGATGTTGTATTGGTTGTAGGTTGGGATAACATTGGAGTCATTTCATGGGTATATTTTGCTTGCATTGTCTTTGATATTTTGGACTCTGTATATTCCTTCAACCAGCCCTCAACAGAATGACAAGAGGAAAGAACACCTCTGCTAGGTCAGAACAGAAAGCCACCAGGGATGATGTTCACAATGTTCTCAATGAGTTCCAATCTAATCTAAATTCTCTAAAAGCTAGGGTAACTGAGACAGAAGACAGAATTAGTGATCTGGAAGACAGATAGAGAGAAAGGATCAGGAAGAATCTGAACAAACAGCTTAGAAGCCACAAAAACAGAATTAGGGAAATAAATGATGCCATGAAATGTTCCAAAGCCATAATTATTGGAATCCCTGAAGGGGAGGAGAAAGAAAGAAATCTAGAAGATATAATGGAACAAATTCTCCATGAAAATTTTCCCCATCTCGCAAATGGATCCAGCATTCATGTACTAGAGGCAGAACGGCCTTCCCCCAAGATAATAGAATCTCGAAAGTCCTCAAGACACGTGATAGTAAGAATGAGGAACCATAATTGTAGACAGACTCTCTTGAAGGCAGCTAGGGCAAAGAAGCTCCTTACATACAGAGGAAAGCCCACCGGAATAACGTCAGACCTCTCCACAGAAACATGGCAATCCAGAAAGGGGTGGCAAGATATATTCAGGGCACTAAATGAGAAGAACATGCAGTCAAAAATACTTTATCCAGCAAGACTGACATTCAAAATGGATTGAGAGATAAAGAGTTTGCAAGAACGGCAAGGCTTAAAAGAGTATGTGACCACCAAGCTGACACTGCAGGAAATATTAAGGGGGGTTTTATAAAAGACGAAAAATCCCAAAAATACCATTGAACAGAAATATGGAGACAATCTACAGAAAGTCTTTCTACAGAAAGTCTTTCTGTAGACTTTCTGTGGAGGTAACACGATGTCAATAAAAACGTATCTATCAATAAGCACTCTCAACGTGAATGACCTAAATGTGCCCATAAAACAACACAGGGTTGCAGATTGGATAAAATGACAGGACCCATCCTCATGTTGTCTATAAGAGACCCATTTCGAACCTAAGGATACACCCAGACTGAAAGTGAAGGGATGGAGAAGCATCTTTCATGCCAATGGGCCTCAAAAGAAGGCTGGGGTAGCACTACTCATATCAGATATTAGATTTTAAACTAAAGATTGTAGTGAGAGGTACAGAAGGACACCCCATAGTTCTTAAAGGGCCTATCCACCAGGATGATCTAACAATTGTAAATATTTATTCCCCCAATATGGGAGCAGCCAATTACATAAAAAAAAAAAACTATAAATCAAGATAAAGAGTCATACTGATATGAATAAATTAATATTAAGTAATCTTAATGTACCTCTCTCAGTAATAGATTATTCAAGCAGAAAATCAATAAAGAAACAAAAGCAATGCATGACACATTGAACCAGATGGGCCCCATAGATATATACAGAACATTCCACCCTAAAACAACAGAATACTCATTTTTCTCAAGTGTACAGGGAACCTTCTCCAGAATAGAGCATATGCTGGGTCACAAATCAGGACTCAACCAAGACCAAAAGACTGACATTATTCCCTGCATATTCTCAGATCACAATGCTTTCAAACTGGAGCTCAATCACAAGGAAAAGTTCGGAAGGAACTCAAACTCCTGGAAGCTAAAGAACCCTTAGCTTAAGAATGCTTGGATCAACCTGGAGATCAAAGAAGAACTGAAACAATTCATGGAAACCAATGAGAATGAAGAAGCTTCAGTCCAAAAAGTATGAGATACAGCAAAGGCGGCCCTAAAGGAGAAATACATAGCCATCCAAGCCTCCCTCAAAAAAAAAAAAAAAAAAAAAAAAAAAAAAAAAAAAAAAAATTGAAAAATCCAGAATACACCAGCTCTCTCTACACCTTAAAGAAGTGGAGAATCAACAACAAATTAAACCAACTTCACACACAAGAAGGGAGAAAATCAAGATCAGAGCAGAGGTCACTGAGATAGAAAATAGAGATACAGTAGAATGTATCAATGAAACTAGAACTGGTTTTTTGAAAGAATCAATAAGATCAAGAAACCATTGGCCACACTAGTCCAAAAGAAAAGAAAGAAAGCTCAAATTAATAAAATAATGAATGAAAAGGGAGAGATCACAACTAACACCAAAGAAGTAGAAACAATCATCAGAAGTTATTATCGACAGTTATATGCCAATAAGCTAAGCAACCTAGATGAAATGGATGCATTCCTGGAAAACTATAAACTCCCAAATATGAACCAGGAAGAAAGTGGCAACCTGAGTAGACTGGTATCTAGCTACGAGATTGAAGCAGTAATCAAAAACCTCCCAAAAAACAAGAGCCCAGGATCTGATGGATTCCCTGGGGAATTCTACCGAACTTTCAACAAAAAAAGAACACCCATTATCCTGAAGCTATTTCAAAAAATTGAAGCAGAAGGAAAAACTTCCAGACTCTTTCTATGAAGGCAGCATTACCCTGATCCCCAAACCAGGCAAAGACCCCACCAAAAAGGAGAATTTCAGTCCAATATCACTGATGAATATGGATGCTAAGATTCTCAACAACATACAAAGAAACAGGATCCAACAGCACATTAAAAAGATTATCCACCATGACCAGGTGGGATTCATCCCTGGGCTACAAGGATGGTTCAACATTCGCAAATCAATCAGTGTGATAGAACAAATCAATAAGAGAAGAGAGAAGTCCTCTCCATTGATGCAGAAAAAGCATTTGACAAAATCCAGCATCCGTTCCTGATTAAAACGCTTCAAAGTACAGGGATAGAGGGAACATTCCTGAACTTCATAAAATCTAGCTATGAAAGACCCACAGCAAATATCATCTTCAATGGGAAAAAGCTCGCAGCCTTCCCGTTGAGATCAGGAACACGACAAGGATCCCCACTCTCACCACCCTTGTTCAACATAGTATTAGAAGTCCTAGCAACAACAATCAGACAATAAAGAGAAATCAAAGGTATTCAAATGGGCAATGAAGAAGTCAAACACTCTCTCTTCACAGATGACATGATACTTTATATAGAAAACCCAAAAGACTCCACCCCAAACTACTAGAACTCATATAGCAATTCAGTAATGTGTACAAGTCAATGTACAGAAAACAGTGGCTTTCTTATACATTAACAATGAAAATACAGAAAGGGAAATTAGAGAATCGATTCCATTTACTATAGCACCAAGAACCATAAGATACCTGGGAATAAACCTAACCAAAGAGGTAAAGGATCTGTATTCGAGGATCAGAATACTCATGAAAGAATTGAAGTAGACACAAAAAGATGGAAGACCATTCCATGCTCTTGGATCAGAAGAATAAACATTGTTAAAATGTCTATACTGCCTAGAGCAATCTATATTTTAATGCCATTCCGATCAAAATTCCACTGGTATTTTTCAAAGAGCTGGAGCAAATAATCCAAAAATTTGTATGGAATCAGAAGAGAGCCCGAATCGCTAAGGAAATGTTGAAAAACAAAAATAAAACTGGGGGCATCACGTTACCTGATTTCAAGCTTTACTACAAAGCTGTGATCACCAAGACAGCATGGTACTGGCATAAAAACAGACACATAGACCAGTGGAACAGATATGGACCCTCAATCTATTGTCAAATCATTGTTGACAAAACAGGAAAAAATATATAGAGGAAAAAATATAGTGTCTTCAATAAATGGTGCTGGCAAAACTGGACAGGTATATGTAGAAGAATGAAACTTGACCATTCTCTTACACCATACACAAAGATAAACTCGAAATGGGTAAAAGACCTTAATGTGAGACAGGAATCCATCAGAATCCTAGAGGAGAACATAGGCAGTAACCTCTTCGATATCAGCCACAGCAGCTTCTCTCAAGATATGTCTCCAAAGGCAAAGGAAACAAAAGCCAAAATAAACATTTGGGACTTCATCAAAATCAAAAGCTTCTGCACAGCAAAGGAAACAGTCAAGAAAACAAAGAGGCAACCCACAGAATGGGAAAAGATATTTGCAAATGGCAGTACAGACAAAAGTCTGATATCCAGGATTTATAAAGAACTCCTCAAACTCAACACACACAAAACAGATAATCATGTCAAAAAATGGGCAGAAGATATGAACAAACACTTCTCCAATGAAGACATACAAATGGCTATCAGACACATGAAAAAATGTTCATCATCACTAGCCATCAGGGAGATTCAAATTAAAACCCCATTGAGATACCACCTTCCACCAGTTAGAATGGTCAAAATTACCAAGACAGGAAACAACATGTGTTGGAGGGGATGTGGAGAAAGGGGAACCCTCTTACACTGTTGATTGGAATGCAAGTTGGTGTAGCCACTTTGGAGAACAGTGTGGAGATTCCTCAAGAAATTAAAAATAGAACTTCCCTATAATCCTGCATTTGCACCACTAAGTATTTAGCCCAAAGATACAGATGTAGTGAAAAGAAGGGCCATCTGTACCCCTATGTTTATAGCAGCAATGGCCACGGTCTCCAATCTGTAGAACGACCAAGATGCCCTTCAATGGCTGAATGGATAAGGAAGATGTCCATATACAATATGGAGAATAATGCCTCTATCAGAAAGGATGAATACCCAACTTTGATGGGACTGGAAATGATTATGCTGAGTGAAATAAGTCAATCAGAGAGAGTCAAGTATCATATGGTTTCACTTATTTGTGGAGTATAACAAATAACATAGAAGACATGGGGAGATGGAGAGGAGAAGGGAGTTGAGGGAAATTGGAAGGGGAGGTGAACCATGAGAGACTATGGACTCTGAAAAACAACCTGAGGATTTTGAAGAGTTGGGTTGTGGGAGGTTGGGGGAGCCAGGTGGTGGGTATTAACGAGGGCATGTATTGATTGCACGGAGCACATGGTACATAAACAATGAATGCTGTTACACTGAAAAGAAATTTAAAAAATAGAGCAGAGTGTAGCAGGAAATAAAAATATATAAATGCATAAATACATAAATACATAAATCTGATTGGCTCTAAGAACAGTTTAAAGTATGCTTTTATTATAGAACTGTTGAATCACTATATTGTACACTTGAAACTAATATAACAATATATGTTAAGTAAACTGCAATTAAAATTAAAAATGAAATAAACTTAAAAATAAAATTAAAAAATTAAAAAAATAAAAAAATATTAAAAAAATACTTTAGAATATACTTAAGGTACTCAGCAATATCATCAAGTCTAATATCATTATTATGGGGATCTCAGAAGAAGAATATAAAGAAGTGGCAGAAAATGTATTTGATGAAATAATAGGTAATAATTTCCCAAATGAGGGAAAGAAAACAATTACAGATGCAGGAGTAACAGAGAGCACCTAACATAATCATTCCAAAATGTCCACATTAAGAAATGTGGTATTAATGGGGATCCTGGGTGGCTCAGTGGGTTAAGGCTTCTGCCTTTGACTCAGGTCATGATCCCAGGATCCTGGGATCAAGCCCCGAATCGGGCTTTCTGCTCCAAAGGGATCCTTCTTCTGCCTCTCTCTCTCTGCCTGACTCTCAGCCTACTTGTGATCTCTGTCTGTCAAATAAAGAAAACCTTTAAAAAAAGGAATGTGGTGTTAAAAATGGGATAAAGTAGTAAAAATTAATTAACAATTAATTAAAATGTCCAAAAGTGGTGATTGAAAATTTTAAACAGAGTAATCAGTATGTGATGTATATGTAAGTGATGACTCATTAAACCATATTAATGAAATCAATACTGAAATGTATATTAACCAACTAAAATTTAAATAAAAATTTGAACCAAACATTAAGTAAGTAGAATAAAGTAGAGTAAATAAATAAATAAATAAATAGCAGGAAGAAGAAAGAAAGCGGTTACATGCAGGAGACACCCCATCAGGATATCTGTTGGTATTTCAGCAGAAAAATTGTTGTCCCGAAGGGAATGACCTGATACATTCAAAGAGCAGAAAGGAGGAAAAATATAGCCAGTAATACTGTAACCATGAAGGGTATCATTCAGATTACAAGGAGAGATAAATAGTTCCCAGACATGCAAATTTAAAGGAATCAATGACCACTGAAATAACCCTACCAGAAAAGTTAATGGAGACCTACTGAATGGGAATGAAAAACTATAATTAAAAGTAAGAAAAGAAGAAAGCACAGAAGCATGAAAGATAAGTGTATTTCAAAATATCAGTCAGCTGTCTCAGAAAATTAAAGGATGTAAAATATGACCCCATACACCTAAACTGTAGAGGGAAGGGAAGTAACAAATTATATACCTGCATTACCTCACCTTAATATAGACTGGTATATGCTGAACAAGTTATAGAAAAACCAAAAGGTAACCACATACAAAACGACAATAATCAATATGCCAAAAATAGAGAAAATGAATTCACTGAAGAAAGCCAGTGAACTGTGAAAAGAACAAAAGAAAAAGATCAGAAAAGAACTGCAAAAAAATAAGATGACGTGGAGTAGGAGGACACTACACTTGCTTTGTCCCAGGTAAACAAAAAGATAAATATAAAATCATCATAAATACCCCAGAAATAGACACAAAGACTGAGAAAACAACTCCATGTCTAAAAGGACAGAGGAAACATCAGACATTGCTTAGAGGAGAAGTGGATCCTGAGTACTGTGTAGGAGAGGAACCTATGATCATAAACAAGAGAGGCTCTCACAGGATAACTCACAGAAATACTTCCCCCAAGACTCTGGCTTGCAAAATGAGAGGGGCTGAATATCTTGATTTCCTTCAACCAGTGAGACTTAAAGCCTGGAGTTTTAAAGGTCAGTGCGCTTGGCTGGGATGGAGCCCTGAGGGCACTGGAGTGCCACTCAAAGTAAGGTAGGCAAACAGCCTAGGACAAACACACATGCCTCTCCAGGAACAAAGGAGCTGCCTGGCACCTCACATAAACACAGAGCACCTGCAGGAAGGAATGCAGCCCCAAAACAGGTTGCCTAACTTGCTTACAATAAACTCCACACCCTGGTGTTCTGCTGTGATGCTCATATTTGTCCTGCTTTTCTCAGTTTCAGCATCATTGCCCCTCAAGCAGAAGACAAGCCCATGCCCCTGCCCACACCATGTTTCTTTACAACAGAGTTCCTCAGGTCCTCAGTTTTTAAAGAAGTGGTGTCAGTTCTCATCTCACAAGTAGACAAGGGAACACCCAGTTAAAACTCAGCACATTCAGACCCAGTACTGAACACTGCCCACTGCAGACAAGGAGCTCCTCTGGAGATGACTGGTCTGAAGGATGGATCAGCCAAAACAAAAGAACAGCATTCACAAAGCACACAACTGTATACGATGGCATAAAAAACCATGAGATACACAGGAGTAACCTTAACTGTCAGGGTGAGGTACCTCTACTCTGAAAACTACAAAACACTGATGAAGGAAATTGAAAAAAACACAAAGAATTGGAAAGATACTCCATGCTCTTACATAAGAAGCACTAAAATTCTTTTTTACTTTCTCATGTTTTTTATTGAAATTCTAGTTAGTTAACATATAATGGAATATTGGTTTTAAGAGTAGAATTTAGTAATTCATCCCTTATATTTTGCACCCAGTGCTCATAACAAAAAGTGCCCTTCCTAATAACCCTTTATACATTTGGCACATCTCCTGTCCACCTTCTCTCCAGAAACCCTCGGTATGTTCTCTATAGTTGTCTTTTTTTTTTTTTTTTTTTTGCCCATACCCCTATGTTCATCTGTTTTCTTTCTTAAATTACACATATGAATGAGATCCTATGTACTTATCTTTCTATTTCACTTAGCATAACTCACTCCAGCTCCATCCATGTTTTTGCAAATGGCAATATTTCTTTTTTTTTTTTTTTTTTATGGCTGAGTAACATTTCATTGTGTACATATACACCACATCTTCCTTAACCATTCATCAGTTGAAGGACATTTGGGCTTTCTCCATAATTTGGCTATTATTGATAAAGCTGCTATAAACGTCAGGGTATATGGACACCTTTGAATCTGCATTTTTTATCCTTGGGTAAATACCTAGTAGTGCAATTGTTGGATTGCAGGGTATTCCTGTTATTAACTGTCTGAGGAATCTTCATAATGTTCTCCAGAATGGAAAAACCACTTTGCATTCACACCAACGGAGTAACATGGTTTATAAACAATGGTATATAAATAATAAACATGTTGTTTATTATGTTGTTCATTTTTGCCATTATGACAGGTGTGATGTGGTATCTCATTGTGGTTTTCATTTGTATTTCCCTGATGATGAGTGATGTTGAGTATCTTTTCATGGGTCTTAAGACATCTAGATATCTTCTTTGCAAAAATGTCTATTCATGTCCTTTGCCCATTTCTCACCTGTATTATTTTTGGGGAACTGTTGAGTTTTATAAGTTCTTTACAGATTCTGTATACTAACCCTTTATTAGGTATGTCATTTGCAAATTTCTTCTCCCATTCTGTAGATTGCCATGAAGTTTTGTTGATTGTTTCCTTTTCTGTACAGACACAGTTTTTTGTTTGTTTTTGTTTTGTTTTGTTTTTCTGAAGAACTTTCAATAGATCATTTCTGCTTTGGTTTCCTTTGCCTCCGGAGATGTGTCTAGTGAGAGTTGCTATGGTGAATGTTAAAAATATTGCTCTCTTTGCACTCCTCATTTGATGGTTTCCTGTTGCATATTTATGCCTTTCCTCCATTTCAAATTTATTTTTGTGTATGCTGTAGGAAAGTGGTCCAGTTTCTTTTTCAATTGAGGATTTTATTACTTTATTTGCCAGAGATAGAGCACAAGCAGGGCAAGGAGCAGACAGAGGGTGAAGCAGGCTCCCTGCTAAGTAAGGTACCAAAAGCAGGGCTCAATTCCAGGACCCTGGGATCATGACCTGAGCCAAAGGCAGACCTTAACCAAAAGAGCCACCCAGCCATCCCCAGTTTTTTTTTTTTTGTTGTTGGTGTTTTGTTTTGTTTTTTAATGTATAGTTGATTAATTTATTTGAGAGAGAAATTGAAGGGGGAGGAGCAGAGTGAGAGGGACCAGCACACTCTCCGCTGTGCAGAATGCCTCATGCAGGGCTTGATCTCAAGATCATAACCTGAGCCAAAACCAAGAGTCAGATGCATAATTGACTTAGACACTCAGGTTCCCCAAAAAAATGATCCAGTTTCATTCTTCAGCATGTTGCTGTCCAGTTTTCCCAACACCATTTGTTAAAGAGACTGTCTTGTTTCCACTGGGTAGTCTTTTCTGTGTTTTCATAGATTAGTTGACCATAGAGTTGTAGGTCCATTTGTCGGTTTTACATTCTGTTCCATTGATCTATGTGTCAGCTTTTGTGCAAGTACCATGCTGCTTTAATGACTTCAGCTTTGTGATATATCTTGAAGTTGGGATCTTGATGCCTCCAGCTTCATTTTTCTTTTTAATGTTGCTCTCACTGTTAGTGGTCTTTTGTAGTTCCACACACATTTTAGCAATGTTTCTTCTATCTCAAGGGAAAACTGATATTTGTATTCTGACAGGGACTTTATTAAAAGTATTGTTGAGTTTTGGTAATATAGACCATTTTAATAATATTTTTTCTTCTATGAGCATAGGATTTTTTTTTTCATTTCTCTGTTTCATCTTCAATTTCTTTCATGAATGTTCTATAGTTTTAGAGTATAATTTTTTTACCTCTTTGGGTAGGTTTATTTCTAGGGTTCTTATGGTTTTTGTTGCAAATGAATCCTTAATTTTTCTTTGCTGCTTCATTATTGCTGAATAGATACATAACAGATTTCTGTGCATTGATTTTGTGTCCCATGACATTGCTGAATTCATGTGTTAGTTCTAGCAATTGTTTCGTGGTGACATTTGGGTGCTCTGCATAGAGTAACTTGTCATATGTGCATAGTGAATATTTGACTTCATTCTTTCCAATTCAAGGAAATTTACATAATTTTTGTCTGATTTCTGAAGTTAGGACATCAGTAATATGCTAAAGAATGGTGATAGTGGGCATCCCAGTGTTGTTCTGGACTATAGAGGAAAAGGTCCTAAAGTTTCCCCACTGAGGAGGAATTTAGTTATGAGGTTTTCATATATAGCCTTTGTGATGTTGAGGTATATTCTCTCTAGCTCTTCTTTTGGAGGGTTTTTATCAAGAATCAATGCTGTCAGGGTTCCTGGATGGCTTAGAGGGTTAAAGTCTCTGCCTTCACCTCAGGTTGTGATCCCTGGGTCCTGGGATCAAGCCCCACATCAGGCTCTCTGCTTGGCAGGGAGCCTGCTTCCTTCTCTCTCTGCCTACTTGTGATCTGTCTGTCAAACAAATTTTAAAAAAATCTTTAAAGAATCAATGCTGTATTATTTCACACATTTTTCTGCATGGATCGTGTCATTCTTATCACTTTTTAAAAATTAATGTGGTTTATCACATTACTTGATTTGCCAGTATTGAATGATACTTACAGTCCACGAATATATCCCACTTGAGCATGGTGAAAAAATCTTTAATTGTACTCTTTGATGTAACTTGTTAGTGTCTTTTTGAGAATTTTTGCATCAGTGTTCCTCAGGGATAATGGTCTGTAATTTTTAGTTTTTGTAGGATCTTTGTCTGCTTTGATAAGGGTGGCTTCACACAATGAGTTTGGAAGCTTATCCATCTCTATATTTTAAAACAATTTGGGAAGAATAGTTATTAAGTCCTCTTTCAATGTTTGTTAGATTTCTCCTGATAAATCATCTGGCCCTGGACTTTTGTTTGATCAGAGATTTTTGATTACTGCTTCAATTTATTTGCTGGTTATGAGTCTGTTCAATTTTTCTATTTTTTCCACTTTCAGCTTAAAAGTTTATGTATTTTTAGGATTCTATCCAATTCTTTCGAATTGCCAAATATGTTGGCAAAAAAACGTTTCCTAATGTTCACTTTGATTGTTTTATTTCTGTGGTGTTGGCAGTGATCTCTCCTCTTTCATACATGACTTTATTTATCTGAGTCCTTTTTTTTCTTTTTGATAAATCTGGCTGGGTTTTATCAACTGTATTAACCTTCTAAACTAACTAGCTCAGAGTTTCATTGATTTGTCCTTCTCTATTTTCTGTTTTTCTTTCATTTATTCCTGTTGTATTCTTTATTTTTTTCTTCTTTCTCCTGGATATAGGCTTCGTTTGCTGTTCTTTTTCTAGTTCCTTGAGGTATAAGTTGAAATTGTGTATTTGAGACTTTTCTTGCTTCTTCAGGTAAGCCTGCATTGCAATATCCTTCATTCCTTTGACCACTCTTGCTGCATCTCAAATATTTGGGGGTGTTGTATTTTCCTCTTTAATTTGTTAAATGTAATCCTTTAAAGATTTCATTCATTCATTCATTCATTCATCAGAGAGAGCACAAGCAGAGGGAGCAGCAGACAGAGGGAGAAGCTGGTTCTTTGCTGAGCAAGGAACCTGATGTGGGACTCAAACACAGGACCCTGGGATCATAAACCCAGCCAGAGGTAGACCCTTAATGATCTGAGTCACCCAGGTATCCCAAATTTTTTTTTTTAATTTCTTCTTTAATTTTGTGGTTAATTCCTTCATTCTTTTGTACCATGTCCTTTGATGCTCATTTATTTGTGGTCTTGTGGTTGGCCTCATATTTCATACTGTTGTGGTCTGATAATATGCTTGGTATGATCTTAATATTTTTGTACTTATTGAGAAATTATTTGTGACTGTGCAATCTATTCTGGAGAATGTCCCATGTACACTAGAAAAGAACATGTATTCTGTTTTGAGTCCATCTGTTCCAATGTGTCAAAGTCATCATTTCCTTGTTGACTTTATGCTTAGATTATCTTTCTGTTGTTATAAGTGGGGTTTTAAAGTCCCCTACTCTTATTGTATTTTGATCCACGACTTTTGTTATATTTGTAATTATTTTTTTTTAAATTGGGAGCTCCCAAGTTGGAGCACAAATATTTATAATTGTTAGATCTTCTCGTTGGATAGGCCCCTTAATTATGAATAATGCCCTTTTTCATTTATTTATGCTCTTTCATTTAAAATCTAGTTTTTCCAACATAGGTATGGCTACTCCAGCTTTCCTTTGACATGCATTAGCATGTTAAATTGTTCCCTATTCCCTCACATTCATTTTGCAGTTATATTTAGCTCTAAAAGGACTCTCTTCCAGGAAACATTATAGATTGGTCCTGCTTTTATATCTATTCTGACACACCATGTCTTTGATTGGAACCTCATCCATTTCCATTCAGGCCAGTTATTAATAGATCTGAATTTAGTAAGATTGTATTACCTATAAATTCATTGTTCTAGAGATTTTCTTTGTTTCTTTCTGAACTTTGTTAGTTTTGGTCTTCTTTTCCCACTCAAAGAGTCACCTTTACTCTTACACGACTGATTTAGTGGTTCTAAATCCATTGTAATTGTCTCAGAGAATCTTTATCTCATATTCTATTTTGAGGGACAACATTGTTGGATAAGATATTCCTGGCTGTATATTTTTCCCCTTCAGCATGTTGAATGTATTAGGCCACTCTCTCTTGGCCTGCCAAGTTTATGTGGACAGATCTGTTGCTACCTTTACGGGTTTTCCTTTATGAGTTTGGGGCCTCTTCTGTCTTGCTACTTTCCTTATCTCTGTATTTTGTAAATTTTACTAGACTGTCATCTTTCTGTTGGCTTTCTTTTGTTGAATTTGATGGGAGATCTCTGTGCCTCCTGGATTGGGATGTCTTCCTTTTCCCAGATTAGAGGTTTTCAGCTATAATTTCCTCAAATAAACCTGTCCTTTCCCCCTCCTCTTCTACTTTTGGGACTCTTATCATACAAGTATTAATTATTTAATGGAGTTGCTGAGTTTTCTAAGTTTTCCTTCATAATCTCTTTTTTTGTCTTCTTCTTTTCAGCTTCATGTTTTCCATAACGTTATCTTCTGTGTCAATTACCTTTTACTTATCTTTTTCAATCCATGTGTTCATTACATGCAGTCAGCTTTGCATCTCAGTTATAACATTTTATTTCAGCCTGACTTGTTTTTGAATCTTATAATTCAATAATAAGGGCCTCCTGGTATCTTCTTTGTTTTTATAAAGCCAGATTATATCCCTTTGATTGTTCCTTTAAATTCTGCTTCACATATATTACTTATGTCTATTTTGTTTAGATCCCTGTCCCTGATCTTGTATTCTTTCTATTGGGATGAATTCTTCCATCATATAATTTTGTATACGTGTCTGTCTTCTTTTCTATGTTAGGATAATGTATTATATTTCTGGCTCTGTGAATAATAGTTATATAAAAAAGAGGTCATATACTGTCTAGGACCTGACACTGGTGACTCCAATATTTCTGGTGTATGCTGTGCACATGCTGTTTCTGTGTTTTGATTGCTCTTTCCCTCAGGTCAGTCCTCTTCAGAATTCCTCTTTCCTATATTCATAAGTGTTTGACTGTGTGGCAAGTTTTAACTAAGTGTGTTTTGGTCTTCCTGCATAAGAGACATTATATCCTATTTCCCCTAGAGCCACAGCTCAAACAGCAGTCTTAGTCAGTACACATGGTACAAGGGTGGAGGGGGGTGTTGTGTTCTTCTTCTTGGGTGGGGCCTACTGCTACTCTGACTCTTAGGCACGCTTACCTAGTAAAAATGCTCCTGCAGACCACAAGGGGGCAGGGCTTTTTGTAAGGAACCCAAGCCTCCCACATGTGTGCTGTGGTGCTCCCTGAAGTCTGTCCTACTGATACATAAGGGTAAAAATGACATCGCCCAACTATATGGTCCCTAGAGAGGGGCGTTTGTGACCCCTGCTGTTCAGGAAGGCCTCACAGAACAGTGAACAGTCTCACCTTGTTCCTCCCAGTCTTCCCTCAAATTCCTGCTTGTGTCCTAAATTACTTCCCATCCAGTGGTCCAGTGTTACCATGTTTTATCTCAGGCTTTCTGGATGGATTTACCCTCCAAGTCTGACGGACTCACCATGGTGAGGATCCATGCTGATCCTCTTGGGGAGGGTCTTATCGTGCTATGACATGTGCCAGTTTTTCCCAGAAGAGCAGTCATCTGAACATACAGGGGCTCAGACTTTATGGTAAAGCAGAGAAGAAAGCTGTGTCCAGTTTAGCTGTCTCCAGTAGCTGCTTCTGTTACTCTGCTATTGGACTGGGCAGCTCAATGGTGTCTCTTGGTTATTTTGCCACTGGAGAAGCAGTCCACCCCTCTCAAATGCACACTAAGAAGGGAAGTTATGTCTCCCAGTGTGACACAGGATACTTCTGACCACACAGTACAGTCACTGGCCTCTGTCTTACTTCTCCACTATAGTACCTCTAGCACCACTAAGTTCCACACAGTTGATTGTTGCAAGCAATTTGGAAAACTATGGAGGTTCCTTAAAAAGTTAAAATTAGAATGGCCCTACTATCCAATCATTGAACTACTAGGTGCTTATGCAAGAATATAAAAGTACTAATTCAAGAGAATATAGTCATCAAGGAACTTATGGCATCATTATCTACTGTACTTAATTCTGGAGATAGCCCACCTGTCCACCAACTGGCGAATGGATGAATAATATGTCATATAGAGGGATATTACTCACTATAAAAAGAAAGACGTCTTTCCATTTACAACTGCATTTACAGTCTGCCATGCAACCATGGAGCTAGAGATTATAATGTTAAGCAAATAAGTCAGTCAGAGAATAGCAACTATGTTACCATTTCACTCATATGGAGAATTTAAGGGGAAAATGAGCAAACTGGAGAGAAAGAAAAAGAGAGAGAGAGAGAGAAAGGAAAACCAAGAAACAGACTCTTAACTCTAGAGAGTGAATAGATAACAAAATGGAGTTGGGTCGTGTTTTGGTAAACACAGGAGGCAGAGATTAGATAATGCATTTGCTGTGATGAATATTTTTTTAAATTTTAATTTATTCTTTCACTTCCAAGATTCATTGTTTATGCACCACACACAACACTGGGTGTTTTATGGAAATGTTCAAACCCTGTATTGCACACCTTAAACAAATTACACTGTTTATTAACTAACCACAATTTAAATGAAAACTTAAAAATGGGATAGTACTACAAATACAGCCATAATGCAATGAACAAAATGGCAATAAACACATATCTATCAAGAATTACTTTGAATTTAAATGAACTAAGTGCTTCAGTCAAAAGACATATGGTGATGGAATGGATTTTTAAAATAAGAAACCCAATCTATTTACTGCTTATAATGCTCTGATTTTGGATCTAAAGACTCATGCAAATTTAAATTGTATGGATTAAGAAGCATTTACTATTAAAATGTGTGTTAAAAGAAAGTAATGTTGGCAATTGTTATAAGGACAAAGGGTATAAAAGAAAAACTGTAAAAAGAGGTATAGAAGGAAACTATATAATTATGAAAGGGACAATCCAATGAGAAGATTAAAAAAATGTAAACATTTATGTACTCAACATGGGAGTACCTAAATACATAAAGTAATTAATAACAAACATAAATAAGCAATGAAGAGTAACACAATAATAATGGGGACACGAATTACTAAGGAAATGTAGAAAAACAAAAATAAAACTGACAGCATCAGGTTATCTGATGTCAAGCTTTACTACAAAGCTGTGATCACCAAGACATCATGGTACTGGCATAAAAACAGACACGTAGACCAGTGGAACAGAGTAGAGAGCCCAGATATGGACCCTCTACTCTATGGTCAATTAACATTTGACAAAACAGGAAAAAATATACAGTGGAAAAAATGAGTCTCTTCAATAAATGGTGCTGGGAAAACTGGGCAGCTATATGTAGAAGAATGTAACCCGACCATTCTATCACACCGTCCACAAAGATAAACTCAAAAGGGATAAAAGACCTCAATGTGAGACTGGAATCCATCAGAATCCTAGAGGAGAACATAGGCAGTTACTTCTTCGATACCAGCCACAGCAACTTCTTTCAAGATATGTCTCCAAAGGGAAAGGAAACAAAAGTGAAGATGAACTTTTGGGACTTCATCAAAATCAAAAGCTCCTGCACAGCAAAGGAAACAGTCAAGAAAACAAAGAGGAAACCCACGGAATGGGAGAAGCTATTTGCAAATGACAGTACAGACAAAAGTTTGATATCCAGGATCTATAAAGAACTCCTCAAACTCAACACACACAAAACAGATAATCATATCAAAAAAATGGGTAGAAGATATGAACAGACACTTCTCCAATGAAGAAATACAAATGGTTATCAGACACATGAAAAAAATGTTCATCATTACTAGCCATCAGGGAGATTCAAATTAAAACCACATTGAGATACCACCTTAGTCCAGTTAAATGGCCATAATTAGCAAGACAGGAAACAACATGTGTTGGAGGGGATGTTGGGAAAGGGGAACCCTTTTACACTGTTGATTGGAATGCAAGTTGGTGTAGCCACTTTGGAGAACAGTGTGGAGATTCCTAAAGAAATTAAAAATAGAATTTCCCTATGACCCTGCCATTGCACTACTGGGTATTTACCCCAAAGATACAGATGTAGTGAAAAGAAGGGCCATCTGTACCCCAATGTTTATAGCAGCAATGGCCACGGTCGCCAAACTGTGGAACGAACCAAGATGCCTTTCAACGGCCGAAAGGATAAGGAAGATGTGGTCCATATACACTATGGAGTATTATGCCTCCATCAGAAAGGATGAATACCCAACTTTTGTAGCAACATGGATGGGACTGGAAGAGATTATGCTGAGTGAAATAAGTCAAGCAGAGAGAGTCAATTATCATATGGTTTCACTTATTTGTGGAGCATAACAAATAGCATGGAGGAAAAGGTGAGATGGAGAGGAGAAAGGAATTGAGGGAAATTGGAAAGGGAGGTGAACCATGAGAGAATATGGACTCTGAAAAACAAACTGAGGGTTTTGAAGGGGCGGGGGGTGGGAGGTTGGGGGAACCAGGTGGTGGGTATTGGAGAGGGCACGTATTGCATGGACCACTGGGTGTGATGCAAAAGCAATGAATACTGTTATGCTGAAAAGAAATAAAATATTAAAAAAATAATGGGGACAATAAACACCCATTTACATCAGAGGATTCATCATCCAAACAGAAAATGAACAAGGAACCAATAGCTTTTATTTTTGGACTAGATAGATTTTACAGATAAATTCAGAACTCTACATCCTAAAACAGCAGAATGCACATTATTTTCAAGAGCATATGGAATACTCCCCAGAAGTGGTCACATGTTATGCCACAAAACATTATCTCCAAAATTTTAAAAAGATCAAAGTCATACCATGGAACCTTGAAGACCACTAGAAATCAAGCAAAGAATAATTCCAGGAAGAGCTCAAGTAAATGGAGGTTTAATAATGTGATTCTAAACAATGAATGGCTTTACCAAGAAATCAAGGAGGAAGTCATAAAACGCATGGCAACAAATGAAAATGAAAAGATAATGGCCCAAAATCTTTGGGGGGTAGGAAAAACTGTTTTAAGTGGAAAGTATATAGCAATACAGGCCTACATCATATAGCATTAATAAATCTCAAGTACAAACGATAACCTTACTTATGAAGGAGTAAAAAAGCAAAACAAACAACTAAAAAACAGTGGAAAGAAATAAAAGGGGACACCTGGGTGGCTAGGTGGTTTAGGCCTCTGCCTTTAGCTCAGGTCATGATTTCAGGGTCCTGGATTGGAGCCCCACATCAGGCTCTCTGCTCATTGGGGAGCCTGCTTTCCCTCTCTCTATGCCTGTCTCTCTGCCTACTTGTAATCTCTGTCTCTCAAATAAATAAATAAAATCTTTAAAAAATATATAAAAATGTAAAAAAGAAATAAAAGAATTAGAACAGAAATAAAGACAGAGAATGTAAAATTTAAGAAAGGAAAATATGGGACAGAACAGTAAAATTTGTGGGTAGTACTTTGAAAAGATCAACAAAATTGATAAATCCTTACCGAACTAAAAAAATAAATAAATAAATAAAATAAAATAAAGGACTAAAATGAATGAAATCATAAATAAAGGAGAAGAAATAACAACTGACATCACAGATATACAAAGAGTAACAAGAGAATATAATGAAAAATTATATACCAAGAAGTTGGAAAACCTAGAAGAAATGGTTAAATTCCTAAGGAGGCAAAATCTTCCCAAACTGAGTCAGGATGAAATAGAAAAATTTACAGACTGGTTACTAGCAATAAAATTGAATGAGCGTGGGGGGGGGGGGCAAGATGGCAGGGAAGTAGGAGGAGGCGCCTTTCCAACCTGTACCCTAAAGTGAGCTGATTACCTACCAAAGAACTCCGATCACCCATGAAATCAGCCTGCGATCAGAATTATACACATCTGGATCTCTACAGGGGCAGAAGACGCCAGTGGGCAGGGAAAGCTGAGTGGGAAAGGTGAACTGATATCAGAAGATAAACAAAAGGGGGAGGGAGCCACCAGAGGTGACCCTTTGGAAAGTAATACCCCTAATACAAGCGAGAGTGCCCTGTGACTGGGAACCAGCATTAACTTGGAGACTGGTTGAAAGCACTCCAAAACACCAAAAAATCACGGGGGGAAATTGTGGGAATCGGGGCGGGTAGGGACAGGGGCTTAAATCCCTGGTCCAGGACAGCCTCCCCTGGCGCTGAGCAAGAGAGAGTGCGGTGGAGAAACCAGGTCTTGTCCCTGAGCCGCCAGCATACCCGAGATTGAGTGGGTTCTGGCCCCTGTGAGGGGATGGGAGCCACGCCGTATGGCAGAATGTGCGAGCCCTGCTACAGAGCCTGAGATGAGCATGTCCCTCATCCTCCCCTGAGAGAGGTACAAAGGCCCAGCTGGCTCTCTTTGACACGCGCCATTGTTTCAGGCCTAAGACACGCGCCCAAAACTCTCCCCTGAGAGAGGTGCGCAAAAGCCCAGCCTGGTGCTTTCATACCTGCACCCCATTCTAAGAGACTGAGACTCACGCGTGACCCACAGCCTACCTTGAGGGTGCGCGAAAGCCCAGCCTGGTGCTTTCCTACCTGCACCCGGTTCTAAGAGACTGAGATTCACAAGCGACCCACAGCCTACCCTGAAAGAGGTGCGCCCAAGCCTGGCACTCTTAGACCCAGAAAGACCAGGCACTCACATCCCGGGCCAGCTGGAAAATTTCAGTGTGCGATTGCTCCTTGGAACCTCTCTGGTGGTCTGGAGCTGCCCAAACAGCTGCCACTGCTGCCCTGGTTTTGGGTACAACCAGAAGATCCTGCGTCCCCAGGGACCACGACTTGAAACCTGCTCTGCCAGCGGCCAAGGGGGGATTTATATGGGCTCTGCAACACCCACAGAAGAACAGACTGAGGATTTTCTCCGAGAGGGAGGTCAGGGTGCTGTTTGCTTTCCTCTAAACCTACAAAACCCAACAAAAGCAGTCAAGGTGAGAGGGAAAAAAAAAAAAAGGTGAACAAACATAAAAACCTCCAGAGAACAAAAGCCTGAAAAAAACTGTTTCCTCATAGCCTACCCCCTTGAGGGGTACTGGAGGACACAACGCAGGGAACATCATTGACTGAAAACCCACGTGGCAGGCCCCTCCCTCAGAAAACCAACCAGGAAAGAAAAAAAAAAAAAAAAGACTACAAGAGAACCACCACCACTAATTCATAGGACAACTTTTATTTTTAATTTGTTCCCACTATTCTGGCTCATTTTTTTATAGATAATTTTTTAACCTATTTACCATCACAGTGAGCAGTCCAGTACATCAAATTCCATAATAACATTCTAACCTGAACTTTTTGATACGTACACCCATGTTTTTCTTTTGCATTTCTATTTTTTGAATTTTTTAAATTTTAGTTTAGTTTAGTCTAGTTTATTCCTTTTTTATTTTTATTTTCTAATATTCATATAGAGTTAAACTTGAAAGTAATTCCCTTTCCCCAGTCAATACTACCCCTATAGGTAAACCAATTTTTAATCCCCCTTTAGCCTAGGAAAGTTGAATCCTTTAACAAAGGTATCAAGATACATCCAGGAAGAATCAAAACAACCTTCCTCGCCCACACTGAGAATTTATAATCACTCTCCCAACTTTTTCTTCCACCAGTGTTTCTGTGTTTTTGTGTTTGTCCTGATAGTATTTAAACCTTACACTTGGGGTACTTTTCGACAAGGTTCTTCATTTATTTGCATATATATATTTTTTCTCTTGTTATACACTTTTATCAGTTTTTTTGTTAGTCTGTTTTTGTTTCTATACTTCATAAATCTTACCTTGGGGCCCATTTGGGCTGAAACTTCTTTTTCATCTTCCCTTTCTTTCCTGTCTCTCTCTCTCTCTCTTTTTCTTTTCTTTTTTCTCTCATTTGGGTGGGGAATCCTGATTGCTCAGACGTGTTCCAGGGTGCACCCAGACTGCACCACGGTTGATACAACCAGCTACATCTGTTCAGTCATCTCTCATCAAAATGACTAGGAGGAGGAATGCCCAACAGAAGAAAAATACAGAGGATGGCCCTTCTGCAACAGAGCTAACGGCTATCAACATAGACAATATGTCAGAAAGAGAATTCAGG
Organism: Lutra lutra; assembly: GCF_902655055.1. NCBI lineage: Eukaryota > Metazoa > Chordata > Mammalia > Carnivora > Mustelidae > Lutra > Lutra lutra. Next base: position 158,647,420 of record NC_062282.1, on the reverse strand, counting down.
CTAACAATTCTCCAGGCAATAGCTAGGTTGGAGAAATCATGGATGACCAAACAGAATTGATTAGGGCCGAGCTGAAAGCAACCAGACAGGATGTTCACAATGTTAGGGCAGAGCTAAAAGCTACCAGGGCTGAGGTTCACAATGTTCTCAACGAATTCCAATCTAATCTAAATTCTCTCAAAGCTAGGGTAACTGAGACAGAAGATAGAATTAGTGATCTGGAGGACAAACAGATAGAAGGAAAGGATCAAGAGGAAGCCTAGAACAAACGGCTTAGAAACCATGAAAACAGAATCAGGGAAATAAATGACACCATGAAATGTTCCAATGTCAGAATTATTGGAATCCCTGAAGGGGAGGAGAAAGAAAGAAGTTTAGAAGATAGAGTGGAAGAAGTTCTTCATGAAAATTTTCCCAATCTCGCGATTGGAACTAACGTTCATGTACTAGAGGCTGAACGGTCTCCACCCAAGATTATAGATTCCAAAAAAACATCAAGGCACCTGATAGTCAAATTGGGGAATCATAATTGTAGGTATAAATTGTTGAAAGCCGCGAGGACAAAGAGGCTCCTCACTTACAGAGGAAAGCCCATCAGAATAACATCAGACTTGTCCACAGAGACCTGGAAAGTGAGAAAGGGCTGGCAAGATATATTCAGGGCACTAAATGAGAAGAACATGCAGCCAAGAATACTTTATCCAGATAGACTGACATTCAAAATGCATGGAGAGATAAAGAGTTTCCAAGACTGGCAAGGCTTAAAAGACTATGCAAACACCAAGGCAACACTGCAGGAAATATTAAGGGGGTTCTATAAAAGAGGAAAAATCCTAAGAGTAGCATTGAACAAAAATATAGAGACAATCTACACAAAGAAACACTTCAAAGGTAACACGATGTCAATAAAAACGTATCTATCAATAATCACTCTCAATGTGAATGGCCTAAATGCGCCCATAAAATGACACAGGGTTGCATGTTGGATAAAACGACAGGACCCATCCATATGTTGTCTACAAGAGACCCATTTTGAACCTAAAGATACACCCAAACTGAAAGTGAACGGTTGTAGAAGCATCTTTCATGCCAATGGGCCTCAAAAGAAGGCTGGGGTAGCGATTCTCACATCAGATAAATTAGATTTTAAACTAAAGACTGTAGTCAGAGATACAGAAGGACACTACATCATTCTTAAAGGGACTATCCACCAAGATGATCTAACAATTGTAAATATCTATGCCCCCCAATATGGGAGGAGCCAATTACATAAGAAAACTGTTAAGCAAGATAAAGAGTCATATTGACATGAATACATTAATAGTAGGAGATCTTAACACGCCTCTCTCAGAAATAGACAGATCATCCAAGAAGAGAATCAATAAACAAGAGCATTGAATGACACATTGGACAGATGGATCTCATAGATATATACAAAACATTCCACCCTAAAACAACAGAATATTCATTATTCTCAAGTGCACATGGAACCTTCTCCAGAATAGACCAGATACTGGATCACAAATCAGGACTCAACCGATACCAAATGACTGAGATAATTCCCGGCATATTCTCAGATCACAATGCTTTGAAACTGGAGCTCAATCACAAGGAGAAGGTCAAAAGGAACTCAAACACCTGGAAGCTAAAGACCACCTTGCTTAAGAATGCTTCGATCAACCAGGAGTTCAAAGAAGAACTCAAACAATTCATGGAAACCAATGAGAATGAAGATACTTCGGTCCAAAACCTATGGGATACAGCAAAGGCGGGCCTAAGGGCGAAATATATAGCCATCCAAGACTCCCTCAAAAACATTGAAAAATTCAGAAGACACCAGCTGTCTCTACACCTTAAAGAACTGGAGAATCAACAACAAATCAAACCACCTCCACACATAAGAAGGGAAATAATCAAGATTAGAGCTGAGATCAATGAGATAGAAACCAGAGATATGGTAGAACGTATCAATGAAACTAGAAGCTGGTTTTTGGAAAGAATCGATAAGATCGATAAACCATTGGCCACACTAATCCAAAAGAAAAGAGAGAAAGCCCAAATTCATAAAATTATGAATGAAAAGGGAGAGATCACAACGAACACCAAGAAAGTAGAAACAATCATCAGAGTTATTATCAACAGTTATATGCCAATAAGCTAAGCAACCTAGATGCAATGGATGCATTCCTGTAAACTATAAACTCCCAAATATGAACCAGGAAGAAATCGACAACCTAAATAGACTGATATCTAGTAACGAGATTGAAGCAGTGATCAAAAACCTCCCAAAAAACAGAGGCCTAGGACCTGACGGATTCCCTGGGGATTCTACCAAACTTTCAAAGAAGAAATAACACCCTGTTCTCCTGAAGCTGTTTCAAAAAATTGAAGCAGAAGGAAAACTTCAGCCTCTTCTATGAAGCCAAGCATTACCCTGATCCCCAAACCAGGGCAAAGACCCTACCAAAGGGGAGAATTTCAGACAAATATCACTGATGAATATGGATGCTAAGATTCTCAATAAGATCCTAGCAAACAGGATCCAACAGCATATTAAAAAGATTATCCACCATGGCCAGTTGGGATTCATTCCTGGGCTACAAGGAAGGTTCAACATTCGCAAATCAACCTATGTGATAGAACAAATTAATAAGAAAAGAGAGAAGAACCACATGGTCCTCTCCATTGATGCAGAAAAAGCATTTGACAAAATCCAGCATCCATTCCTGATTAAAATGATTCAAACTATAGGGATAGAGGGAAAATTACTGAACTTCATCAAATCTATCTATGAAAAACCCACAGCAAATATCATCCTCAATGGGAAAAAGCTTGCAGCCTTACCATTGAGATCAGGAACACAACAAGGATGCTGACTCTCACCACTCTTGTTCAACATAGTATTAGAAGTCCTAGTGATAGCAATCAGACAACAAAGAGAAATAAAAGGTATCCAAATTGGCAATGAAGAAGTCAAACTCTCTCTCCTCACAGATGACATGATTCTATATATGGAAAACCCAAAAGACTCCACCCCCAAACTACTAGAACTCATACAGCAATTCAGTAACATGGCAGGATACAAAGTCAATGTACAGAAATCAGGGGCTTCCTTATACACTAACAATGAAAATACAGAAAGGGAAATTAGAGAATCGATTCCATTTACTATAGCACCAAGAACCATAAGATACCTGGGAATAAACCTAACCAAAGTGGTAAAGGATCTGTACTCGAGGAACTATAGAACACTCATGAAAGAAATTGAAGAAGACACAAAGAGTTGGAAGACCATTCCATGCTCTTGGATCGGAAGAATAAACATTGTTAAAATGTCTATACTGCCTAGAGCAATCTACACTTTAATTCCATTCCAATCAAAATTCCACCAGTATTCTTCAAAGACCTGGAGCAAATAATCCAAAAATTTGTTTGGAACCAGGAGAGACCCCGAATCTCTAAGGAAATGTCAAAAAAAAAAAAAAAAAAAAAAAAAAAAAAAAAAAAAAAAAACCAGAAATAAAACTGGGGTCATCATGTTACCTGATTTCAAGCTTTACTACAAAGCTGTGATCACCAAGACAGCATGGTACTGGCATAAAAAACAGACACATAGACCAGTGGAACAGAGTAGAGAGCCCAGATATGGACCCTCAACTCTATGGTCAAATAATCTTCGACAAAACAGGAAAAAGTATCCAGTGGAATAAGGGCAGTCTCTTCAATAAATGGTGCTGGGAAAACTAGACAGCTATATGTAGAAGAATGAAACTCAACCATTCTCTTACACTGTACACAAAAATAAACTCAAAATGGATCAAAGACCTCAATGTGAGACAGGAATCCATCAGAATCCTAGAGGAGAACATAGGCAGTAATCTCTTCGATATCAGCCACAGCAACTTCTTTCAAGATATGTCTCCAAAGGGAAAGGAAACAAAAGCCAAAATAAACTTTTGGAACTTCATCAAAATCAAAAGCTTCTGCACAGCAAAGGAAACAGTCAAGAAAACAAGGAGGCAACCCACAGAATGGGAGAAGCTATTTGCAAATGACAGTACAGACAAAAGATTTATATCCAAGATCTATAAGGAAGTCCTCAAACTCAACACACACAAAACAGATAATCATGTCAAAAAATGGGCAGAAGATATGAAGAGACACTTCTCCAATGAAGAAATACAAATGGTTATCAGACACATGAAAAATGTTCATCATCACTAGCCATCAGGGAGATTCAAATTAAACCACATTGAGATACCACCTTACACCACTTAGAATGGCCAAAATTAGCAAGACAGGAAACAATATGTGTTGCAGAGGATGTGGAGAAAGGGGAACCCTCTTACACTGTTGATTGGAATGCAAGTTGGTGTAGCCACTTTGGAGAACAGTGTGGAGATTCCTCAAGAAATTAAAAATAGAACTTCCCTATAATCCTGCATTTGCACCACTAAGTATTTACCCCAAAGATACAGATGTAGTGAAAAGAAGGGCCATCTGTACCCCAATGCTTATAGCAGCAATGGCCACGGTTGCCAAACTGTGGAAAGAACCAAGATGTCCTTCAACAGCCGAATGGATAAGGAAGATGTGGTCCATATACACTATGGAGTATTATGCCTCCATCAGAAAGGATGGATACCCAACTTTTGTAGCAACAGGGACGGGACTGGAAGAGATTATGCTAAGTGAAATAAGTCAAGCAGAGAGCGTGAATTATCATATGGTTTCACTTATTTGTGGAGCAAAACAAATAGCATGGAGGACATGGGGAGTTAGGAGAAGGCAGTTGGAGGAAATTGGAAGGGGAGGTGAACAATTAGAGACTATGGACTCTGAAAAACAATCTGAAGGGTTTGAAGAGGTGGGGGTGTGGGAGGTTGGGGAACCAGGTGGTGGGTATTAGAGAGGGCACAGACTGCATGGGCCACTGGGTGTGGTACAAAAACAATGAATACTATTATGCTGAAAATAAATTTAAAAAATGAGTAAAAAAAATTGAATGAGCAATCAAGTAACTCACAAACAACAAAAGTACAGGTCCATATGGCTTCACAGGTGAATTCTACCAGCACTTAAAGAAAAGTTAATACCTAGTCTTCTAAAACTATGCCAGATATCAAAAGGAAGTGAAATGGCCACATTCATTTTATGAGGCCATCATTACCTTGATACCAAAACCAGATGAAGAAACAGTAAAAAATTAAAAAAAATAAACTAAAAAAATAAGAGAGAGAGAAAGAGAGATCGATCTACAGGGTAATGATTCTGGTGAACACATATGAAAATATTCTCAAGAAAATATTAGTGAAGATAATCTAAAAATACATCTAAAAACTAATTCATCACTATCAGGTTGGATTGATTTGTGAACTGCAAAGGCAGTACAATGGTTTCTAATCACTCAGTGTCATACATTACATCAGTAAGAAAGGAAAAAAGCCCTATGATTATTTCAATAGATGAAGGAAAAGTGTTTGACAGAAAATCACCTCGAACAATGGTGGTTTTGAGGAAACATAACAGTAGCTAATAAAGGATATATATGAAAAAAGAAAATAAAATAACAAATAAAAACACAGCTAATATCATACTCTATAGAAAAACTGAGAGTTGTTACCCTACAGTCAGGAATAAGACAAAGATATCCACTCTAAACACTTTGATTCAATGCAGGACTTGAAGCCCTAGCCACAGTAATGAGACAAGAACAAATAAATAAATGCATCATAATTAGTAAGGAAATAGTAAAACTTTAAACATTCACTGGAGACATAATATACATAGGAAACCATAAGGACCTCAGCAAACCATTACTATAAAATCACTAAACATCACAAAAAATGATAAAGGAATTCAATAAGGTTGTTGGACACAAAATAACCACACAGATATCCATTTCATTTCCATAAACTAATAACACGTAAGCAGGAAGCAAAAATTAAGAAAAAAAATTACATTTGCGATTGCACCAAAAATCACGAAATACCTAGGAATATATTTAAACAAGGCAGTGAAACACCTGTTCTCTGAAAGCTATAAAACATATACAAAAGAAATTAAAGATGACACAAACATAGGGAAAAACATTCCATGTTCATGGATTAGAAAAACTAATATTGTTAAAATGTATACTACCCAAAACATCTACACATGTAATGCAATCCCTATCAAAATGCCAGCAGTTTTTCCTTTCCCAGAACTTGAACAATCTTCAAATTTATATGGAATTAGGAAAAAGGATGCAGGGTAGGCAAAGCTGTCTTGAAAAAGGAGAATGGGGGTGCCCGGGTGGCTCAGTGGGTTAAAGCCTCTGCCTTCATTTCAGGTCATGATCCCAGGTTCAAGCCCCGCATCGGGCTCTCTGCTCAGCAGGGAGCCTGCTTCCCTCTCTCTCTCTGCCTGCCTCTCTGCCTGCTTGTGATCTCTGTCTGTCAAATAAATAAATAAAATGTTAAAAAAAAAAAGAAAAAGGAGAACGGAGTTGGAGGTATCACAATTCCAGATTTGAAGTTATCTTTTAAAGCTATAGTAATTAAAGACCATGGCACAGTTGGTCTGGAATTCTCCCTTTTGATGGTGTCTTTGTCTCATTTAGGGACCAAGATAATGCTGGTTTCATAGCAAGAGTCTGGACATTTTCCTTCTGTTCCCATTTTTTTAGATCTACCGGAGTTTAGGTATTATTTCTTCTTTAAATGTTTGGTAGAACTCCCCTGGGATGCCATGTAGGCCTGGACTCTTTTTTTTTTTTTTTTTTTCAGGGAGGTTTTTGATTGCTGCCTCAATTTTGTTACTGGTTATTGGTCTATTCAGATTGTCAGTTTTTTTCCTCTTTCAGTCTTGGTAGTTTATAAGTTTCCAGGCAGGCATCCACTTCCTCCAGGTAGCTTAATTCATTGGAATATATTTGCTGATAATAATTTCAAACAATTGTTTCTATTTCCTTGGTGTTAGTCGTGAACTCTCCATTTTCATTCATAATTTCATTAATTTGGATCCTTTCCATTTTCTTCTGGATGAGTCTGGCTGGAGGTTTATTGATCTTATTAATTCTTTTGAAGAACCAGTTTCAAGTCTTGTTGACCTGTTTTAATGTTTCCTTTTTCTGGTTTCTATTTCATTATTTTCTGCTCTCTTTATTATTTCTCTCCTGCTTCCTTTATGTTTTATTTCTTGTTCTTTCTCCAGTTCCTTTAGGTGTATGGTTAGCTTAGGGATCTTTTACTATTTTGAGTGAGACTTGCATGGCTAAGTACTTCTCACTTGGGACCGCCTTTGCAATATCCCACAGATTTTTGACCAATGTGTTTTGTTCTGCTTGATTTCCAAGAATTATTTACATTCTTCCTTAACTTCATGGTTAACCCAAACATTCTTTAGTAGGATGGTTTTTACTGTCCTTCTGTTTGAATTCCTTCCTTTTTTGGGGGAGGAGGGATTGAGTTGCAGTTTTAAAACACTGTAGTCTGAAAATATACAGGGGATATTCTCAATCTTTTGGTATTAGTTGAGACCTGATTTGAGACCTAGTGTCTGTTCTTTTCTGGGGTAAATTCTATGTGCATTTGAGAAGAGGACGCTTTGTGTTCTTTTAGGGTGGAATGTCCTGTATATATCAATGAAGTCCATCTGGTACAATGTGTCCTTCAAACTCGTTTCTTTGTTGATCTTCTGCTTAGATGATCTGACCATTGCTGAGAATGGAGGATTGAGGTTAAGGTATTAAATTAAAGTATTATTATCAATACGATTATTTGTTTTGGTTAATATTTGGCTTACGTAGTTAGCTGCTTCCACTTTGGGGACATAGATATTTCCAATTGTTAAATCTTGTTGGAGCAATCCTTCAAGAATGATATAGTGTCCTTCTGTATCTATAGTCTTTAGTATAAATCTAATTTGCCTGATATGGAAGTTGCTGCCCTAGCTTTCTTTTGAGGTCTGTTGGCATAAAAAATGGTTCTGTATCCGCCTACTTTCAGTTGTGATGTTTCATGGCATTATTAATCTCTCTCATTCTGATCTCTTTGGCTTTTAGGTGTTTATCCTAGGCCTCCGTAGTTTCCTTCTTTTCTATGATCTTACTTTTTGGTTCACTGATTCGTTCTTCTGGCCCATTTATTCTGGCTGTCAGAGTATCAATTTTAGACTGCATCTCATTCATAGAATTTTTTAAATATTTTATTTATTTATTTGAAAGACAGAGATCACAAGTAGGCAGAGAGGCAGGCAGGGAGAGAGGGGGAAGCAGGCTCCTGCTGAGCAGAGAGTCCAGACCGGGCTTGATCCCAGGACCATGGGATCATGACCTGAGCTGAAGGCAGAGGCTTTAACCCAGTGAGCCAGCCAGGTTCCCCTCATTTATAGAATTTTTAAGTTCAGCTTGAGTTGATCTCATTTCTGCCCATAAAGATTCTATATTGTCACTAACATATTTCTCAAGCCTAGCTATTGACGTCATGATAGCTACCCTGAAATCTATCTCTGACATCTTGCTTATATTCATATCCCTTAGGTCTGGGGCAAAGGGTCTGAATATTCTCTTTGTCTGGGGTTCATCCTCTTAGTCATTCTGTTGAGGGCTAATTGAGGGAATATACAGAATCCAAAGTATTAACTATGACCCAAGCAAGATGCACCATTTAATAGGGACCCAAATGTTTTTGTCCTCTTATTCTTCCAGACTGTATTCTGGGGGAGGGGCCTAGCATGCCTTTAGTCATGCAGCATTGCCTGGGCAGTTGCCCTGCCCCCTGTTTCTGGTGGTGGTCCAAGTGGAAACAAATTTTCTGTTCTCTGCTGGCTTTCTGCACTTCTTACATCTCTTACATCTCTTCTGAGAGATAAATTGTAGTCTGCTCTTCTGGAGACCTCCAGACCACACAGGATCCATTTCTGTCTGCACTGCTAAAAAGCAGCATCCTTCCTGCTGGTGAAACCCAACAGGTTTTCCCAAAATTCAATCCCAGAACTGTGGCCTGTCTCTTTGCCTTTGTGCTTCTAAACTGAGATGGCCTCAGTTCGTGCACCCACACCCCAACTTCTGGATCCCATCTGGGGACTGCACTAATGTCCTTTTCCCAACACATCCAGTCTGTCAATCTGTGCCGTGTCCTGTGTTCAGGACTCTTTTGTGCTCTGGTGTTACATCACCTTCCTGGCACCAGCTTATGACATCTCCCCCACCTCCTTCTGTTTGTCTTCTGATATGTGCCCACAGAATCATGGCTCCACCATTCAACCACATGACCGCCAGATATTTTCTGTTTGTAGAGATACAGATATATATTCTGACATCTTGGGCTGACTTTGTGGGTGTTCAGAATGGATTGGTAGATATTCAACTAGATTCAGGGAACCGGTTGAAATAGGGTACCCTACTCTTCCGTCTTGCCTCCCTCATCAATTTTATATAACAAAGAGTGCTCATTAAACACATACCTTCACAAATATCCATTACCAGTTACCCCATGCCATGGCCCCTCCCCTTCCGGAACCCTCAATTTGTTTCCTAAGATGAAGTATCTTGTTGTTTGTCTCCCTCTCTACTTTCATCTTGCTTCATTATTTTGACTCTTCCCCTATGATCCTATGACTTGCTTCTTATCACTGAGATCATATGATAATTGTCTTTCTATGACTAACTTATAATTCATATGGACCATTCTCCAGGATTGACCATATATAAGGCCATGAAATAAGTTGAAATAAGTTTAAAATAAGTTTAAAATATAAAAGCCATCTTTTCTGATAAAAGGCAATGAGACTTAGCAATGAATAACAGAAATACAGTAAACATAATATTATTTTAAATATTTTACTTCTTTTTTGTGAGAGACAGATCACATAAGTAGTGATAGGGGCAATGTGAGGGGTAGACAAAGATCCATCACATGCAGGTAACGCAATGTGGGGATGGATCCCAGTACCTTGGGATTTTGAGCTGAGCTGAAGGCAGACACTTAACTGACTAAGCCACACACTTGCCTCCAGAACTCATACTAAATTGATATTAAAGAATACACTATTTTAAAAATAAAATGCTTAAGAACTTACAATGGATATTAAAAAGAAAAGAAAACAGCTTGAGGCATACGGAAAAAGACAGAAATATACTGAAACCTATGAAGTTCACATAAATCTTTTTTAAAGAGAATTGCAGTAAAGATTTACATTTAACAAACAAAAAAGTTCTCAAATCAATAAATAAATGTTAGAATTTAATCAACTAGAAAATGGAAGTGAACGTTAAACCCAAAGCGTGAAAAGGGAGAAATATCAAAGATTACAGCAGAGATGATAACAGTATAGAAAAAGCAGCATAGAAAGATATCAAAACTAATAAAGGTTCTTTGAAAATTGACAAAACCTTAACTAGATCAAACACAACAACAACAAAAAAAAAAACACAAAGGCTCATGGGTGCCTGGGTGGCTCACATGGTTGAGCATCCGCCTTTGGCTCAGGTCATGATATCCAGGTCCTGGGATACAGTCCAACATCTGACTTCCAGATCAGCGAGGAGTCTACTTCTTTCTTCCTCTCCCTCTGCCTCTGCCCTCCCTGTGCTTGTACACTCTCTGTCTCTCTATCAAGCAAACAAATAAATAAATCTTTATAAAAGACGTCTCAAAATAGCAATATCAACAATTACACTGGTTAAATTATTATAAATTTTATAGATAGAAAACAAATATGAATGGGATTTGAATAATCATATATTAACAAATTGGATAACCAAAAATAAATGGATAAATTCCTAGAAGCAGGCACAAGACCAAGACTGAGGTATGAAGAAATGTAAAATTTGAGAAGTCCTACAATTTGTAAGAAAATTGAACAAGTAGTTAAATCCATGCAACTAAAAAGATCATTATGCCAAAATGACTTTACTGGTAATTTTTCCAAGTGTACAAACTATATTAACACATTTTTCTCAAACTTGCAAAAACCAGAGGAGAATAGAATACCTACTAACTCTTTCTTGGAGGTCAACATTGTCCTGATGCCAAAGCCATAAATGATATCAGTCTGGATATCCATCTTTATAAAACAGTTTCATAAAACACTGGCACTCCTGGGGCGCCTGGGTGGCTCAGTGGGTTAAGCCGCTGCCTTCGGCTCAGGTCATGATCTCGGAGTCCTGGGATCGAGCCCCGCATTGGTTTCTCTGCTCAGCAGGGAGCCTGCTTCCTCCTCTCTCTCTGCCTGCCTCTCTGCGTACTTCTGATCTCTCTCTGTGTCAAATAAATAAAATATTAAAAAAAAAAAAAAACAACACTGGCACTCCTAATTCATTAGTACATGAAAATTATTTTGCAGTATGACCTAGTTGGATTTATCCCTGGAATGCCAGGATTGTTCAACATATGAAAGTGAATATATACAATGCACCACAGGAACATAATAGAGGAACTTTCGTGCACCAAAACAACTTTGAAAAACAATAAGACGGAAAGACTTAAAGTTCCTGTTTAGAGAAATAAAAATAAGGCAATAGTAATCAAATAAGAATGGTACCCCATTAGCTAAGGCCATCTTGAGATAACAGAATGAAGCTGGAGGTATCACAATCCCAGATTTCAAGCTACCGCAATCCTAAATTAATAAAACAAAATAAAACAAACAAACAAACAAAAAACTATGGTGCTGGAACAGAAACTGACACATAGATCAATACAACAAAATAGCTCAGAGATAAACCCACACTTATAGGGTCAATTAATCTACAAAAGAGTTGATACGAATGCATGATGGGGGAAAGGATAGACTCTTCAGTAAATGGTGCTGTGAAACCTAAACAGCTTAATACAAAGGAATTAAACTGAACCACTTCCTACACCATACACAAATATAAACCCAAAATGGATATTCTCAAGTCTTCCTTAAAAAGGAAATTATTGCCTTGAAATTGACCATAAAAAACATATTTCTAAATGAGACTTCTCTGGAGAGAGAAGCAAAAATCCACACTAAACTCGTAGGACTACAGCATTTTTTTTCCTTATATGCAAAGTGAAAGAAACCATAAACAAAGGAAGAAGCCTAGCTTCTGTTTGGGAGAACGTATTTGCAAATGATATCTTCAATAAAGGACTAACATCCAAAATATATAAAGAACTTACACATGAGAGACATAATATTCAAAAACTCTGAATATATTTGTTTGCCCACTGACTTGATGTTTAACACAACTATTAAAACAGCTACAGAAATTATCAGAACTCATTTCTAAAACTTTGTCCTAAGGACATGCTGAGCTATTGGTGATTTAGCCTGCATTGTTCCTGTCTCAGTGGACATTCCCAAGGAAATATACAGAAAACACAAAACACCAGGTGTTATCCTTAATCTCCAAAGAGGTCCTGAAATCATGATTGTTGCTCAGTCTTTACAGAGTTATATAAAATGTCAAGGGCAGGGGTGAGAGATAAGTATAAACAGATTTGAAAAATACTCAGATCTATTAAGATAAATGACTTCATGCATATGATGATGGGAGGACCAATGTCAGTTATTCAAACCCGTAAGTTTGCAATTATGCATGTTAATAAAAGCACATGTCTTCCTTGTTTTTTATTTTTATTATCATTTTAAGTTGAGATACTTCTGTAATGGTTAAGACAATTTTTATTAGAATTAATAAAAAACTATTTTAATAAACTATTAGAATTAACAATTGATACATTCTAGCATTTAATTAACTGTGGAAATTCTGTGTTTGCTTCAGCAGCACATATACTAATTAAATATGGAAATTCAATGGGAAGTTTTATTTGACTGAAATTAATTTAAAAGATATATATATTATTTATATTTTTGTATATTTCATATGTATTAGATATATATTAAAACTTAAAATATAAATATATTGCTTACATACTGTGTACTTTGAAAAAAAACATGAAGCTCTCAAAACACAAAACAAAATATTATAGAATTCTTGAAAGAATTGGTGTACCTTATAATCTATTGTGAAATGGTAGTAAATACGATGGAATTGATATTCTAATCAACAGGTAATATTATCTACAAGCATTATGAACTTCTCTTCTGGATCTATGGTAAATAAAACTAAGGTGTACACTAAATGATAGTATATTCATATAAATAGGGTCACTTTAAAATAATAATTATTGGGTGCCTGGGTTGTTCAGTGGGTTAATGCCTCTGCCTTTGTCTCAGGTCATAATCTCAGGGTCCTGGGATTGAGCCCCACATTGGGCTCTCTGCTCAGCAGGGAGCCTGCTTTCCCCTCTCTCTCTGCCTGCTGCTCTGCCTGCTTGTGATCTCTCTCTCTCTGTCAAATAAATCAATAAAATCTTTAAAAAAGTTAAAAAATGAAAAAAAATAGTAATTCTCTCTCGGAAAATATATACTAAATATATGAATGCAAATTAAAGTGAAAATGTGAGAATTTATTTGATCCAAGGGATTTTTTAGAAAAATAATCATTGAATTTGTAACATACATATTATTCATTGAGAAAGGAAATGTATATTGAGTCCAGAGCCTGTAATAAACCCCCTGAATATGGGGGAGATTACAGCTGAATAAAGAATACTTTAGTATGGCTTATGTAGAGTAAGTTTTATTTTACAGAACAAGAAATGTTTTCATGCAAGCATAGGTTGTGGTCACATAGCTGTTGATACTATTGGGTTAATTCTTTTGGCATTATAGATTATTTACTGGACTGAAATCATCCCTAATTTAGATTTTCAGTTTAGGCAATGAGTGATGTAATCTATGTAAGAGTTGGAGAAGTTTGGAAATATAAGATTTTAACTGGAGTTTGAGTGAGAATAGCTGAACTGTTTACAATAGAAAATGATTTAAGGAGTCTCTGGTTGGGAAGGAAATGAAGGTCTTCATAAGACAGTGTTGAGTTATATTGGATAGGCTTTAGGTGGGCTCAGTGAAAAGAATAAAGCTAGCATGTAGAAATCCAAATCATCAATAATACTTATAGGGGGAAAAAAATTCCTATTTCTTTCCTGGATTTGAAATGGGGGCTATTTTGCCAATGAGTGCAAAGTGGCTAAATGATTCCCAGTACAAACATCAATTGCTTGTGCAGGGCTTTTCCTTATATGAATCTGGCTTTTCTAATTAAATGACTTCTCGCCTATATTTTACTGAAATGTGTAAGATGGAATTTGCAATAATAGTCAAATGGTAATGGCTATATCTGTGTATGGAGGCAACTTTTTTTAAGATTCTATTTATTAATTTAACAGAGATAACAAGTAGGCAGAGAAGCAGTCAGAGAGAGAGGGGAAGCAGGCTCCCTGCTGAGCAAAGAGCCCAATGTGGGGTTTGATCCCAGGATTCTGGGATCATGACCTGAGCTGAAGGCAGAGGCTTTAACCCACTGAGCCACCCAGATGCCACTGGAGGCAATATTTTTTAATGCAAATTACACTTTCTGGAAATAATTCAGGCATTCATAGGAATAGTAATACGTTATGATTATTTTTAATACAAATTTTGCCCAATTGTACTGCTCTCTGTATTTACCTATTGTATTTAAATAAATTTGTCTTTGGGCACACCCAGGTGGTTCAGTCAGTAAAGTGTCTGCCTTATGCACAGGTCATGATCCCAGGGTCCTGATATTAAGCCTTGCATCATTAACCTGATTGGCAGTGTGCCTGATTCTCCTTCTCCTGCTCCCCTTAATTGCGTTTCAAATATACAGTGTTCTTAACTATATTTAAACTGCTGTACAATAGATCTTATTCAACATGTATACTGGGAGGTATAGCATTTGACTCACATCATCCCTTTTTCCCCTCCATTTAGACACTGACAACCCCCATTCTAATCTGTACCCCTGTGTTTGGCTTATTTCACTTAGCTTCGTGTCCTCTAGGTTGATCCATGTTGCTGTTGTTGTGAGGTATATATATATATATATATATATATATATATATATATATGCACATTTATCCTTTTGTCAATGCATACATAAAATTAATATTCATATTTTATTTATTATTAATAATACTGCAATAATGATTATAAGAGTACAATTATATGTTCAAACTTGATTTAATTTCATTTTCTTTGGATGTTTATCTAGAAGTGGGATTGTTGGATCATATGGCAATTTTACTTTTAATTTCCTCAAGAACATCTATACTACTTTCTTAATGGCTGTACTAATTAGAATTAGTGCATATATATATGCACATTTATCCTTTTGTCAATGCATACATAAAATTAATATTCATATTTTATTTATTATTAATAATACTGCAATAATGATTATAAGAGTACAATTATATGTTCAAACTTGATTTAATTTCATTTTCTTTAGATGTTTATCTAGAAGTGGGATTGTTGGATCATATGGCAATTTTACTTTTAATTTCCTCAAGAACATCTATACTACTTTCTTAATGGCTGTACTAATTAGAATTCCCATTAATAGTGTTCAAGTGTGTGTTTTTCCACACTCTCCCAAACACTCATTTTTTTTTTTAATAATAGACATTCTAAAAAGTGTCAGGTCATATCTTTTGATTTTGATCTGTTCTAGTGATGAGGTAAAATCTCAGAGAGCTGAATTCACTAATTCAAGTTTACACATCTAGTACATGACAGAACTAGAGTTAGATCTAGAATTGTCTACAATCTGCAATTTGTTTCTTTTTCTTTTTTTTTTGCAACATGTTTCTTACAATAAAGCAAAATAAACTTCCCTTCAATCTTAATCTAAACTCAGAGTATATACTGATCAATCAGATATCTCTCAAAATATGTGTCTGCCCACTTTCCTATTTATCTATCAATGCTGATTCACCTTTGTTGTATTTCATGCAGGTATATATAGAAGCACACAGATATGTGCACATTCTAAAGTCTATACTGTTGGTCCTTTCTAATAGAATCTGTTTTGGAAACTTGAGAAGGCATGAAAAATTCTATGTATGACTCATTGCAGACATAGTGTAGGGAACTGTCATTGGCTAGTCTCTAAGGATTCTTCTCTCAGTAATATGGTTATTCTAGGAAAGTCATTTTACCATGGTGTGAAATCCAGACAATGGATAGCAATGCAAATAATTATTATCTATGAACATACCAATACAATTATGAATGAAATTTTCTAAGAACTGAGGTAGACTTTGTGGATCCAATAGTTACAAGGTAGTCCTGGGGGGTGAGTGGGGAAGATCTGATAGGTCTTTTATAGAATTCTTCCCCTAGAGGTGAGTAAAGGAAGTTCCTTTTTTTGAAGTTCACTCAAAAATATGACTGGGTTCTTGAAAAGAAAGGAACCCAAATTTACAAGGAAAAGGTGGCGATTATTTGTAACATTCAGATGGTTTTGAACATTTAGTCTGAGATTTCTTAAAAATTTTCAGTAAGACATAGAAAGCTTCTAAATGTACATTCTTGTTGCATCTATGCAACAATCACACAAAATCTAATGTGAACAGACTCATTTAATTATCTGAAAGAGATTCCACAGAGATTCATTTGCTTCAGAAGAAAAGTCTATATTGTCTGTTACCTAGAGGACACATTTCTACATTGCCACTAGATCACTAAATGGCATTTTATTTTATTTTATTTTATTCTTTCAGTGTTCCAAGATTCATTGTTTATGCAACACATCCAGTGTCCCATGCCGTGTGTGCCCTCCTTAATACCCACCACCAAACTCATCGAACCCCCCACTCCCTCCCCTCCAAAACCCTCAATTTGTTTCTCAGTTGCCAAAGTCTCTCATGGTTCCTCTCCCCCTTCAGTTTCCCCCAACTCACTATATAGCTTTAAGCAATCTATTTCTCATCACATGGAATCCATTTTTCATCTTTATGATAGTGATCTTATATATGAAGTATCTCTTTATTTTCTAAATATGTGAATCACTACAGTGATTTTTTTATGTATTATTTGCAGTTGAATAGGAACATGGGAAACATGGGAAAAAGAATATCTGCAATATTAATATTGCTTATTACATGTTATTAAACTAAATTAAATATGTCAATATGCAAATTTAAAACTGGATACTATTTAGAGAATCTTCCTTATTATGATGTAGGAATGAGCTGAGTATTTGCATAAACGGACCAATTTACATCGGTGATAAGACAGAGGAGAATGCTTCTTTGTAAGCAAAATCACCAAGGGAAACTTTGGTATTAGAGCAAGACATTGTTTAGAGTTCATCTAGAGGATCTCTGAGTGATGTGTGTATTTTCTACACCATTGATTAAAGTAGAATTGTTGCAGAGAACAAGAGAAGATATTAAGATTCCAAATAGGAGGAAACAATAAGCATCTTGAAATGAAGAAAATATAAGCACTCACCCGATTTATTTAGGCATGAAGGAACTTAAATACATTCTTGAATCTGTTTCATCTACAGTAAATTTTTAATTAATAGATTTACATATTTTTTCATTTCTACTTAGGTTTGATTGTTAAGAATAATCATTTTTATTTCTTAATTTTTGCCTAAACATATTTAGTGTTAAGTTAGGATTATTTTAAACACAAATTTAATGCATAAAATCTGCATCTATCTAGCATCTAAGTTAAGATAGGAAATCCAAAGAATTTCCTTAAATGTCTGAGACTTCATTTAATGTCTGCAAATATCTATAGCCATTTTGATGGTTGTGTCAACCTCAAGAGCATTGCTTCATATAGACCCAGAGCACTGCTGTAGGTATTTCATAGTAGGTTTGAAAATTCACATCTGCAATAATTTCAGTATATGCACATTACTAACTGAAATAACTTTTATATCACTTTAATATATTATTCCAAGAATGCATGGACATGCCATCCAAAAACCACAGGATAAAATGTTGGTCCCATAATCTTGTCCTCTAAACACCCAAGGCAATTACTTCAAATTCTTTATCAATTTTTCCCAGAACTTCCTCAATATTTTTTTAAAGCTTTTATTTATTTATTTGAGAGAGAGACATTGAGAGAGAGCATGAGAGAGGAGAAGGTCAGAGAGAGAAGCAGACTGCCCATGCTGGGAGCCCAATGCGGGATTCGATAACCTGGGATAATCTGGGACCATAACCTGAGCCAAAGGCAGTCGTCCAACCAATGAGCCACCCAGGCGTCCTGAACTTCCTCAATATTTTAAACAATATGCTCATCTTCTAATGCTTGGTTCTTAAATCCTAAATATCAGGTCATAATTTGTAACTCAGGGCAATGTGGATGAAGTGTCATTTGCTCCCTATATCATTAACATTTTCTCCTCCCCTCCTTATTCTGTCAACATAGTTACATCCCATGCTATGTTTGAGGATATGCATTGATAGCTTTCTTCCATTTCCTAGAATTTATTGTTTGCATATAAAATATATAACCAATTTCAAAACATTATGTTATTTTATATACATTACATCATATATTTATTCTCATATTACCATAATTTCCCTCAAGGAGAATTTAGGACATCTATCCACCTGATATTGGGAATTATCAACACATTCTTTTCAAGACAATACTTGATATTTTTTTTAAAGATGCACTCTTCCTTGTTAATTCAATTTTTTTTTAATTTTATTTTTTATAAACATATATTTTTATCCCCAGGGGGACAGGTCTGCGAATCGCCAGGTTTACACACTTCACAGCACTCACCATAGCACATACCCTCCCCAATATCCATAACCCCACCCCCCCTCTCCCAACCCCTCTCCCCCCATCAAACCTCAGTTTGTTTTGTGAGATTAAGAGTCACTTATGGTTTGTCTCCCTCCCAATCCCATCTTGTTACATTTATTTTTCTCCTACCCCCTTAAACCCCCATGTTGCATCTCCTCTCCCTCATATCAGGGAGATCATATGATAGTTGTCTTTCTCTGATTGACTTATTTCGCTAAGCATGATACCCTCTAGTTCCATCCACGTCGTCGCAAATGGCAAGATTTCATTTCTTTTGATGGCTGCATAGTATTCCATTGTGTATATATACCACATCTTCTTTATCCATTCGTCTGTTGATGGACATCTAGGTTCTTTCCATAGTTTGGCTATTGTAGACATTGCTGCTATAAACATTCGGGTGCACGTGCCCCTTCGGATCACTACGTTTGTATCTTTAGGGTAAATACCCAGCAGTGCAATTGCTGGGTCATAGGGTAGTTCTATTTTCAACATTTTGAGGAACCTCCATGCTGTTTTCCAGAGTGGTTGCACCAGCTTGCATTCCCACCAACAGTGTAGGAGGGTTCCCCTTTCTCCGCATCCTCGCCAGCATCTGTCATTTCCTGACTTGTTAATTTTCGCCATTCTGACTGGTGTGAGGTGATATCTCATGGTGGTTTTGATTTGTATTTCCCTGATGCCGAGTGATATGGAGCACTTTTTCATGTGTCTGTTGGCCATCTGGATGTCTTCTTTGCAGAAATGTCTGTTCGTGTCCTCTGCCCATTTCTTGATTGGATTATTTGTTCTTTGGGTGTTGAGTTTGCTAAGTTCTTTATAGATTTTGGACACTAGCCCTTTATCTGATATGTCATTTGCAAATATCTTCTCCCATTCTGTCAGTTGTCTTTTGGTTTTGTTAACTGTTTCCTTTGCTGTGCAAAAGCTTTTGATCTTGATAAAATCCCAATAGTTCATTTTTGCCCTTGCTTCCCTTGCCTTTGGCGATGTTCCAGGAAGATGTTGCTGCGGCTGAGGTCGAAGAGGTTGCTCCCTGTGTTCTCCTCGAGGATTTTGATGGATTCCTTTCTCACATTGAGGTCCTTCATCCATTTTGAGTCTATTTTCGTGTGTGGTGTAAGGAAATGATCCAATTTCATTTTTCTGCATGTGGCTGTCCAATTTTCCCAACACCATTTATTGAAGTGGCTGTCTTTGTTCCATTGGACATTCTTTCCTGCTTTGTCGAAGATGAGTTGACCATAGAGTTGAGGGTCTATTTCTGGGCTCTCTATTCTGTTCCATTGATCTATGTGTCTGTTTTTGTGCCAGTACCATGCTGTCTTGATGATGACAGCTTTGTAATAGAGCTTGAAGTCCGGAATTGTGATGCCACCAACTTTGGCTTTCTTTTTCAATATTCCTTTGGCTATTCGAGGTCTTTTCTGGTTCCATATAAATTTTAGGATGATTTGTTCCATTTCTTTGAAAAAAATGGATGTTACTTTGATAGGAATTGCATTAAATGTGTAGATTGCTTTAGGTAGCATAAACATTTTCACAATATTTATTCTTCCAATCCAGGAGCATGGAACATTTGTCCATTTCTTTGTGTCTTCCTCAATTTCTTTCATGAGTACTTTATAGTTTTCTGAGTATAGATTCTTAGTCTCTTTGGTTAGGTTTATTCCTAGGTATCTTATAGTTTTGGGTGCAATTGTAAATGGGATGGACTCCTTAATTTCTCTTTCTTCTGTCTTGTTGTTGGTGTAGAGAAGTGCAACTGATTTCTTTGCATTGATTTTATATCCTGACACTTTACTGAATTCCTGTACAAGTTCTAGCAGTTTTGGAGTGGAGTCTTTTGGGTTTTCCACATATAGTATCATACCATCTACAAAGAGTAAAAGTTTGACTTCTTCTTTGCCGATTTGGATGCCTTTAATTTCCTTTTGTTGTCTGATTGCTGAGGCTAGGACTTCTAGTACTATGTTGAATAGCAGTGGTAATAACAGACATCCCGGCTGTGTTCCTGACCTTAGCAGAAAAGCTTTCAGTTTTTCTCCATTGAGAATGATATTTGCGGTGGGTTTGTCATAGATGCTTTGATAATATTGAGGTATGTGCCCTCTTTCCCTACACTTTGAAGAGTTTTGATCAGGAAGAGATGCTGTACTTTGTCAAATACTTTTTCAGCATCTATGGAGAGTATCATATGATTCTTGTTCTTTCTTTTGTTAATGTTTTGTATCACATTGATTGATTTGTGGATGTTGAACCAAACTGCAGCCCTGGAATGA
Organism: Lutra lutra; assembly: GCF_902655055.1. Classification (NCBI taxonomy): domain Eukaryota; kingdom Metazoa; phylum Chordata; class Mammalia; order Carnivora; family Mustelidae; genus Lutra; species Lutra lutra. The sequence continues at coordinate 158,626,478 of NC_062282.1, read as the reverse complement.
ATCCCACTTGGTCGTGGTGAATAATCCTTTTAATGTACTTTTGAATCCTATTGGCTAGTAATTTGGCGAGAATTTTTGCATCTGTGTTCATCAAGGATATTGGTCTGTAGTTCTCTTTTTTGATGGGATCTTTGTCTGGTTTTGGGATCAAGGTGATGCTGGCCTCTTAAAATGAGTTTGGAAGTTATCCTTCTATTTCTATTTTTTGGAACAGTTTCAGGAGAATAGGAATTAGTTCTTCTTTAAATGTTTGGTAGAATTCCCCCGGGAAGCCATCTGGCCCTGGGCTTTTGTTTATTTGGAGATTTTTAATGACTGTTTCAATCTCCTTTCTGGTTATGGGTCTGTTCAGGCTTTCTATTTCTTCCTGGTTCAGTTGTGGTAGTTTATATGTCTCTAGGAATGCATCTATATCTTCCAGGTTGTCTACTTTGTTGGCGTAGAGTTGCTCATAGTATGTTCTTATAACTGTCTGTATTTCTTTGGTGTTTGTTGTGATCTCTCCTCTTTCATTCATGATTTTATTTATTTGGGTCCTTTCTCTTTTTTTTTTGATAAGTCTGGCCAGGGGTTTATCAATCTTATTAATTCTTTCAAAGAACCAGCTCCTAGTTTCCTTGATTTGTTCTATTGTTTTTTTTTTTTTTTTTTTTTTTTTTGGTTTCTATTTCATTGATTTCTGCTCTGATCTTTATGATTTCTCTTCTCCTCCTGGGTTTAGGCTTTCTTTCTTGTTCTTTCTCCAGCTCCTTTAGGTGTAGGGTTAGGTTGTGTACCTGAGACCTTTCTTGTTTCTTGAGAAAGGCTTGTACCGCTATATATTTTCCTCTCAGGACTGCTTTGTTGTGTCCCACAGATTCTGAACCGTTGTGTTTTCATTATCTTTTGTTTCCATAAATTTTTTCAATTCTTTTTTAATTTCCTGGTTGACCCATTCATTCTTTAGAAGGATGCTGTTTAGTCTCCATGTATTTGGGTTCTTTCCAAATTTCCTCTTGTGATTGAGTTTTAGCTTTAGAGCATTGTGGTCTGAAAATATGCAGGGAATGATCCCAATCTTTTGATACCGGTTGGGACCTGATTTAGGACCAAGAATGTGATCTATTCTCGAGAATGTTCCATGTGCACTAGAGAAGAAGGTGTATTCTGTTGCTTTGGGATGAAATGTTCTGTATATATCTGTGATGTCCATCTGGTCCAGTGTGTCATTTAAGGCGTTGATTTCCTTGTTGATCTTTTGCTTGGATGATCTGTCCATTTCAGTGAGGGGAGTGTTAAAATCCCCTACTATTATTGTATTATTGTCGACGTGTTTCTTTGATTTTGTTATTAATTGGTTTATATAATTGGCTGCTCCCCGTTAGGGGCATAGATATTTAAAATTGTTAGATCTTCTTGTTGGACAGTTCCTTTGAGTATGATATAGTGTCCTTCCTCATCTCTTATTATAGTCTTTGGCTTAAAATCTAATTGATCTGATATAAGGATTGCCACTCCTGCTTTCTTCTGATGTCCATTAGCATGGTAAATTCTTTTCCACCCCCTCACTTTAAACCTGGAGGTGTCTTCGGGTTTAAGATGAGTTTCTTGTAGGCAACATATAGATGGGTTTTGCTTTTTTATCCATTCTGATACCCAGTGTCTTTTGATTGGGGCATTTAGCCCATTAACATTCAGGGTAAGTATTGAGAGATATGAATTTAGTGCCATTGTATTGCCTGTAAGGTGACTGTTATTGTATATTGTCTCTGTTTCTTTCTGATCTACTACTTTTAGGGTCTCTCTTTGCTTAGAGGACCCCTTTCAATATTTCCTGTAGAGCTGGTTTGGTAAATGCAAATTCTTTCAGTTTTTGTTTGTCCTGGAAGCTTTTAATATCTCCTTCTATTTTCAATGATAGCCTAGCTGGATATAGTATTCTTGGCTGCATGTTTTTTCTCGTTTAGTACTCTGAATATATCATGCCAGCTCTTTCTGGCCTGCCAGGTCTCTGTGGATAAGTCTGCTGCCAATCGAATATTTTTACCATTGTACGTTACAGACTTCTTTTCCCGGGCTGCTTTCAGGATCTTTTCTTTGTCACTAAGACTTGTAAATTTTACTATTAGGTGACGGGGTGTGGACCTATTCTTAGTGATTTTGAGGGGGGTTCTCTGAACCTCCTGGATTTTGATGCTTGTTCCCTTTTCCATATTGGGGAAATTCTCTCCAATAATTCTCTCCAACATACCTTCTATTCCCCTCTCTGTTTCCTCTTCTTCTGGAATCCCAATTATTCTAATGTTGTTTCGTCTTATGGTGTCACTTATCCCTCGAATTCTCCCCTCGTGGTCCAGTAGCTGTTTGTCCCTCTTTTGCTCAGCTTCTTTATTCTCTGTCATTTGGTCTTCTATATCGCTAATTCTTTCTTCTGCCTCATTTATCCTAGCAGTGAGAGCCTCCATTTTTTATTGCACCTCATTAATAGCTTTTTTGATTTCAACTTGGTTAGATTTTAGTTCTTTTATTTCTCCAGAAAGGGTTTTTATATCTCCCGAGAGGGTTGCTTTAATATTCCATGTATTTTTCAAGCCCAACTAGTACCTTGAGAATCATCATTCTGAACTGTATATCTGACATATTACCAATGTCTGTATTGATTAGGTCCCTAGCCTTTGGTACTGCTTCTTGTTCTTTTTTTTGTTGTGAATTTTTCCACCTTGTCATTTTGTCCAGATAAGAGTATATGAAGGAGCAGGTAAAATACAAAAAGGGTGGCAACAACCCCAGGAAAATATGCTTTAGCCACATCAGAAGAGATCCCAAATCATGAGGGGGGATAAAGGGGATAAAAAGGGGTTCGAAAGAAAAAAAAAGAAACTTTAAAAAAAAGAATGCCAATAAAAAATATAAAAAGGAAAAAAAATATATATATATTAGATAATCTATTTAAAAAACGTTAAAAAAGAAAACGGTAAAAGTTAAAAAAAATTAGCAGAAGAGAAAAAATATTGAAAATGAAAAAAAAAAATTAAATTAACTGCAAGGCTAAAGAATCATGGGGAGAAAGCCATGAGTTCCATGCTTTGCTTTCTTCTCCTCTGGAATTCCGCCACTCTCCTTGGTATTGAAACTGCACTCCTTGGTAGGTGAACTTGGTCCTGGCTGGGTTTCTCGTTGATCTTCTGGGTGAGGCGCCTGTTGTAGTGATTCTCAAGCATCTTTGCCCCAGGCGGAGTTGTACTGCCGTTACCCCGGGCCGGGCTGAGTAATCTGCTCGGGTTTGCTGGGTTTGCTTTCGGGAGCTTTTGTTCCCTGAGCACTTTCCTTAGAGTTCTGGAAGATGGGAATGAAGATGGCGGCCTCCCGGTCTCTGGCCCGGAGGAGCCGAGAGCCCGGGGCCCCACTCCTCAGTGTGCCCTCAGAGAACAGTGCCCAATGACTCCCGTCATGCTGGCCTCCGGCCATGCTCCGAGCTGACCGAGCCTGCGACCGGTTCAAGGTAACCCCGAGTTTAGAGCTTACTCTTCAGCTCCTTCTCTGTAGCTGGCTTCCCCGTTCTAATACCGGTAAGCTCTGCGACACTCAGACACCCCCGATCCTTCTGTGACCCTGTGGGACCTGAGGCCACGCTGACCCCGCCTGGGCTTCACCCCAGTTAAGCCTCTGGAGCGATGTCCCTCAGTGGAACAGACTTTTAAAAGTCCTGATTTTGTACTCCGTTGCTCCACCACTTGCCGGGAGCCGGCCCCTCCTCCCGCGGTCTATCTTCCAGTCGCTTTGGAATCACTTCTCCGCCAGTCCTACCTTTCAGATAGTGGTTGATTTTCTGTTTCTAGAATTGCTGTTCTTCTTCTCTTCAATCTCCCATTGGATTTGTAGGTGTTTACAATCTTTAGATAAGCTATTTAGCTGATCTCCCGCTACCTGAAGTAGTCTCAGCCTGCTACTTCTCCGCCATCTTGACTCCTCCTCTGTTAATTCATTTTAATCCAACTACTAATTCCTTCAAAGTACTTTTAAACCAATGCGTGCTCTTTATTTTAGAGATGAATTCTCTTTCTTCTCCTCCAGCGCCAGACTCGCCGGGAAGTGCGCGGCCAGCAGGACCAGGAGCGCAGCTCCCGCTGTCCCGGAGGGTCACCAATACTTGGTATTTTTAAGGAAGAACCATTTTTTTATTTTTTTAAGATTTTATTTATTTATTTGACAAACAGATCAGAAGTAGGCAGAGAGAGAGGGTGAAGCAGGCTTCCTGCTGAGCAGAGAGACACACCCTGGGATCATGACCTGAGCCAAAGGCAGAAGCTTTAACCCACTGAACCACTCAGGTGCCCCTAAGGAACCACCATTTAATAGATTATTTATTTTATTTTCCTGGTTTTTTTTTTTTTTTTTTTGCATCCTATTTGAATATTGTAGCTCATAAATAGTGGTTCTGAAAAAGTTTATTTTTTTCTTTTAATATTTTATTATTTTTTAATAAACATATAATGTATTTTTATATCCTGGGATACAGGTCTGTGAATCGCCAGGTTTACACACTTCACCACACTTACCATAGCACATACCCTATCCAATGTCTATAACCTTACTACCCTCTACCAACCCCCCTCCCCCCAGCAACCTTCAGTTTGTTTTGTGAGATTAAGAGTCTCTTATGGTTTGTCTCCCTCCCGATCCCATCTTGTTTCATTTATTCCTTTCCATCCCTAAGACCCCCCACATTGCCTCTCCACTTCCTCATATCAGGGAGATCGTATGATAATTGTCTTTCTCTGATTGACTTATTTCGCTCAGCATAATACCCACTAGTTCCATCCATGTCGTCACAAATGGCAAGATTTAATTACCTTTTTTTTAAAGTTTTTATTTATTTGACAGAGAGAGAGAGAGAGAGAGAGAGAGATCACAAGTAGGCAGAGAGGCAGGCAGAGAGAGAGAGGGGAGGAAGCAGGCTCCCTGCTGAGCAGAGAGCCGGATGTGGGGCTCGATCCCAGGACCTGGGATCATGACCTGAGCTGAAGGCAGAGGCCTTAACCCACTGAGCCACCCAGGCGCCCCAGATTTAATTACTTTTGATGACTGCATAGTATTCCATTGTATATATATACACACCTCTTCTTATCCATTCATCTGTTGATGTACATCTAGGTTCTTTCCACAGTTTGGCTATTGTGGACATTGCTGCTATAAACATTCAGGTGCATGTACCACTTCGGATCACTACAATTGTATATTTGGGTAAATACCTGGTAGTGCAATTGCTGATTCATAGGGTAGCTCTATTTTCAACTTTTTGAGGAACCTCCATGCTCTTTTCTAGAGTGGTTGCACCAGTTTGCATTTCCACCAACAGTGTAGGAGGATACCCCTTTCATCCTCGCTAGCATCTGTCATTTCCTGACATGTTCATTTTATCCATTCTGACTGGTGTGAGGTGGTATCTCATTGTGGTTTTGAGTTGTATTTTCCTGATGCCCAGTGATGTGGTGTACTATATCATGTGTCTGTTGGCCATTTGGATGTCTTCTTTGCAGAAATGTCTGTTCATGTGCTCTGCTCATTTCTTGATTGGACTATTTGTTTTTTGGGTGTTGAGTTTGCTAAGCTCTTTATAGATTTTGGAAACTACCCTTTATCTGATATGTCGTTTGCAAATATCTTCTCCCATACTGTCAGTTGTCTTTTGATTTTGTTAACTATTTACTTTGCTGTGCAAAAGCTTTTGATCTTGGGGCGCCTTGGTGGCTCAGTGGGTTAAGCCTCTGGCTTCTGCTCAGGTCATGATCTCAGAGTCCTGGGATCAAGCCCCACATTGGGCTCTCTGCTCGGCAGGGAGCCTGCTTCCCCCCCTCTCTCTGCCTGCATCTCTGCCTACTCATGATCTCTCTCTCTGTGTCAAATAAATAAATACATTTTTTTAAAAAAATCTCTCTCCTTTAAAAAAAAAAAAAGGCTTTTGATGTTGAGGAAATCCCAATAGTTCATTTTTGCCCTTACTTCCCTTGCTTTTGGCAATGTTCCTAGGAAGAAGTTTTTGTGGCTGAGGTCGACAATGTTGCTGATTGTGTTATCCTCAAGGATTTTGATAGATTTTTTTCTCACATTGTGGTCCTTCATCCATTTTGAGTCTATTTTCAGGTGTGGTGTAAGGAAATCGTCCAATTTCATTTTTCTGCATGTGGCTGTCCAATTTTCCCAGCACCATTTGTTGAAGAGGCTGTCTTTTTTCCATTGGACATTCTTTCCTGCTTTGTCACAGATTAGTTGACCATAGAGTTGAAGGTCTATTTCTGGGCTCTCTATTCTGTTCCATTGACCTATGTGTCTGTTTTTGTGTCAGTACCATACTGTCTAGATGATGACAGCTTTGTAATAGAGCTTGAACTCTGGAATTATGATGCCACCAACTTTGGCTTTCTTTTTCAATATTCCTTTGGTTATTCGAGGTCTTTTCTGGTTCCATATAAATTTTAGGATTATTTGTTCCATTTCTTTGAAAAAATGGATAGGATTTTGATAGGGATTGCATTAAATGTGTAGATTGCTTTAGGTAGCATAGACATTTTCACAATATTTGTTCTTCCAATCCAGGAGCATGGAACATTTTTCCATTTCTTTTTGTCTTCCTCAATTTCTTTCATGAGTACTTTATAGTTTTCTGAGTACAGATACTTTGCCTGTTTGGTTAGGTTTATTCCTAGGTATCTTATGGTTTGGGATGCAATTGTATATGGGATTGACTTATTAATTTCTTTTTCTTCTGTCTTGTTGTTGGTGTAAAGAAGTGAAACTGATTTCTGTGCATTGATTTATTATCCTACACTTTACTGAATTCCTGTACAAGTTCTAGAAGTCTTGGAATAGAATCTTTTTGGTTTTCCACATAGAGTGTCATATCTGCAAAGAGTGGTAGTTTGACTTCCTCTTTGTCAATTTGGATGCCTTTAATTTCTTTTTGTTTTGTGATTGCTGAGGCTAGCACTTCTAGTCCTATATTGAATAGCAATGATTATAATGGACATCCCTGCCGTGTTTTTGACCTTAGCAGAAAAGTTTTCAATTTTTCTCCATTGAGAATGATATTTGCAGTGGGTTTTTCATAGATGGCTTTGATAATATCGAGGTATGTTCCCTCTATCCCTACACTCTGAAGAGTTTTGATCAGGAAGGGATGTTGTCAAATGCATATTCAAAATCTATTGAGAGCATTATATGTTTCTTGTTCTTTCTTTTATTAATGTATTGTATCGCATTGATTGATTTGCAGATGTTGAACCAAACTGCAAGTTTGCCCTGGAATAAATCCTACGTGGTTGTGATGAACAATCCCTTTAATGTACCATTGGATCCTATTGGCTAGTATTTTGGTGAGAATTTTTGTATCTGTGTTCATCAAGGATATTGGTCTGCAATTCTCTTTTTTGATGGGATACTTGTCTGGTTTTGGGATCAAGGTGATGCTGGCCTCATAAAATGAGTTTGGAAGTTTTTATTCCATTTTTATTTTTGGAACAATTTCAAGAGAGTAGGAATTAATACTTCTTTAAATATTTATTAGAATTCCCCCAGGAAGCCATCTGGCCCTGGGCTTTTGTTTGGAGATTTTTAATGACTGTTTCAATCTCCTTACTGTTTATGGGTCTGTTCAGGTTTTCTTTTTCTGCCTGGTTCAGTTGTGGTAGTTTATATGTTTCTAGGAATGCATCCATTTCTTCCAGATTCTCAAAATTGTTGGTATAGTGTTGCTCATAGTATGTTCTTATAATTGTTTGAATTTCTTTGGTGTTCGTTGTGATCTCTCCTCTTTCTTTCATGATTTTATTTATTTGGTTCCTTTATCTTTTCTTTTTCATAAGTCTGGCCAGGGGTTTATCAATCTTATTAATTCTTTCAAAGAACCAGCTCCTAGTTTCATTGATTTGTTCTATTGTTTTTTTTTTTTTTTTTTTGGGGGGGGTTATTTTGGTTTCTATTTCATCGATTTCTTCTCTGATCCTTATGATTTCTCTTCTCCTGCTGGGTTTAGGCTTAATTTGTTGTTCTTTCTCCAGCTCCTTTAGGTGTAGGGTTAGGTTGTGTGTTTGAGACCTTTCTTGTTTCTTGAGAAAGGCTTGTATCGCTATATATTTTCCTCTCAGGACTCCTTTGTTTTGTCCCACAGATTTTTAGCCGTTGTGTTTTCATTAACATTTGTTTCAATTATTTTTCAATTCTTCTTTAATTTCTTGGTTGACCCATTCATTCTTTAGAAGGGTGCTGTTTAGTCTCCATGTATTTGGGTTCTTTCCAAACTTCCTCTTGTGATTGAGTTCTACTTCAGAGCAATTTGGTGTGAAAATATGCAGGGAATGATCCCAATGTTCTGATACAGGTTGCTACCTGATTTATGACCCAGGATGTGATCTATTCTGGAGAATGTTCCACATGCACTAGAGAAGAATGTGTATTCTGTTGCTTTAGGATGGCATGTTCTGAGTATATCTGTGATGTCCATCTGGTCCAGTGTGTCATTTAAGGCCTTTATTTCCTTGTTGATCTTTTGCTTGGATGATCTCTCCATTTCAGTGAGGAGAGTGTTAAAGTCTCCTACTATTGTACTATTGTTCATGTGTTTCTTTGATTTTGTTATTAATTGGTTTATATAGTTGACTACTCCCATGTTAGGGGCCATAGATATTTAAATTTTTAGAGCCTCTTTTTGGACAGATGCTTTGAGTATGATATAGTGTCCTTCCTCATCTCTTATTATAGTCTTTGGCTTAAAATCTAACTGATCTGATACAAGGATTGCCACCCCCACTAGCATGGTAAGTTGTTTTCCACCCCCTCACTTTAATCTGGTGGTGTCTTTGGGTCTAAAATGAGTTTCTTGTTGGCAGCATATTGATGAGTTTTGTTTTTATCCATTCTGATACCCTGTGTCTTTTCATAAAAGCATTTAGCCCATTTACATTCAGGGTAACTATTGAAAGAGATGCATTTAGTGCCATTGTATTGCCCGTAAGTTGACTATTACTGCATATTGTCTCTGTTCCTTTCTGATCTACTACTTTTAGGCTCTCTCTTTGCTTAGAGGACCCTCTACAATATTTTCTGTAAAGCTGGTTTGGTGATTGTAAATTCTTTCAGTTTTTGTTTGTCCTGGAAGCTTTTTATCTTCCCTTCTGTTTTTAATGATAGCATAGCTGGATATAGTATTCTTGGCTGAATATTTTTTCTCAGTTAGTGCTCTGAATATATCATGCTTGTTCTTTCTGGCCTGCCAGGTCTCTGTGGATAAGTCCACTGCCAATCTAATATTTTTACCATTTTATGTTATAGACTTCTTTTCCTTTGCTGTTTTCAGGATTTTCTCTTTGTCGCTAAGACTTGTAAATTTTACTATTAGGTGATGGGGTATGGACATATTCTTTTTGATTTTGAGGGGGGTTCTCTGTACCTCCCGGATTTTGATGCTTGTTCCCTTTGTCATATTAGGGAAATTCTCTCCAATAGTTCTCTGCAATATACCTTCTGGTCCCCTTTCTCTTTCGTCTTCTTCTGGAATCCCAATTATTCTTGTCATTTTGTCTTATGGTGTCACTTATCTCTCGAATTCTCCCCTCATGATCCAGTATTTGTTTGTCTCTCTTTTGCTCAGCTTCTTTATTCTCTGTCATTTAGTCTTCTATGTCACTAATTTTTCCTTTTGCCTCATTTTTCCTAGCAGTAAGTGCCTCCATTTTTTGTTGCCCATCATTAATAGCTTTTTTCATTTCAACTTGGTTAGATTTCAGTTCTTTTATTTCTCCAGAAAGGGCTTTTATTTCTCCAGAGAGGGTTTTTCTAATATCTTCCATACCTTTTTGAGCCAGGCTAGAACCTTGAGAATCATCATTCTGAACTCTATGTCTGACATATTACCAAGGTCTGTATTTGTTAGGTCCCTAGCCTTTGGTACTGCCACTTGTTTTTTTTTTTTTTTTTTTTTTTTTTTTTTTTTTTTGTGGTGAGTTTTTATGCTTTGTCCTTTTGTCCAGATAAGAATATATGAAGGAGCAAATAAAATACTAAAAATGTGGGAAAGACCCCAGGAAAATATGCTTTAACCAAATCAGAAGAGATCCCAAATCATGGAGGAGAGAAAGGGGATAAAAAGTTCAGGAAGAAAAATGTTAAAAAAAAGAAAACAAATAAAGAAAAAATATTAAAAAGAGATATATATATATATATGATATGTTATATTATATATATCATATATGTAATATATATTATAATATATAAAATATTATGTATATTTCTTTTTTATATTTATTTTAGATAATTATATTTATATTTATATTATATATTTATATAAATATATATGATATATTATATATAATATATAAAATATAAATATTTATATTTATATTAGATATTGTATATCTAATATATGTTAGATATATAGTATCTATATCTATAACTATATCTATCTATGTATCTATCTATTTATTTATATATATTAGACTGGTGACTAGAACAGGGTCACCCACTTAATTTGGGGAGTATTTTGGTTTCTTAGAAGAAACTACTTCCCAAAATTTTAAAAATGATAAACATGTATGAGGGTAAACACAATGAAGGGATGGTATATGCCTATAAAGATAAAAAAAAATTATTTTCTAAAAAAGTAGTTGATAAAGTAAGTTGGTTGGGAAAATCAAGAAAAAGAAAGTGGAGAGAATTTGCTTGGGCTGGAGACTAAAACAAGCCTGGAGCTAGATTTAGGGTATATTTTGATCTATTAGAAGAAGTTGTACCCCAAATTTTTTAGAAGAAAAAAGTCTATGTGTATACAAAAAATAATGTTAGATCCAATAAAGGATAAAATATGACTATAATAATGAAGGTTCAAAAAAGATTATTTTTTATGTAAGGTATTGTTAAAATAAACTAGTTAAACATTAAAAGAGGAATGCATAAAAGTTAAAAAAATTAGCAGAAGAAAAAAAAATTAAAAAAAAATTAACTGTAAGACTCAAGAATCACGGGGCAAAAGCCATGATTTCCATGCTTTGCTTTCTCATCCTCTGGAATTCCGCTGTTCTCCTTTGCAACTGACCCTCAGAACAATGTATTACTTAAAATATTACTCATGGGAAATTTTACTAGTAGCAAGCAAATTTAGATATAGCCTTAAGAAAAAACACATACTGGCAACAGGCCTCTGGGGGCGAGGACGATACACAACCTTGAAGCTGAGCAGCTGGGGATGCCTGGCTAGGTCAGGGCAGAGCACTGCCTGCTTCATGGAAGCCAAGCAGCTGGGAATGCCTGGCCCACTCAGGGCGGAGTGCCGACTGCTTCATTTTTCTGTTATCTCCCCCCCGCCCCACCCGCCAGAGAGCAACTGTGGCTACTTAGATAAGTCATTTGAATGTGCTTTTTCAACTATAAACTTGATACTGCTTGTACAGACAAATTTTGCCCTCCTTCTTGTTTATCTACAAGACATGTGACTAATGTTTGGCCTTCTTTGGCTCTCCTGTTGGTTACTGTTTCTAATAAAAGCGAGACTGAGGAGTTGTTCGGGGCAACAGTCTTTTCTACTGTTGTCCCCTGGTCCCTTTCTCTTGCAGCTGATTTGTTTGTGCCTCATTCTTCTCCCGTTTGCCGACTGGAAGCGGCACTCCTTGGTAAGTGAACTTGGTCTTGGCTGGATTTCTTGTTTATCTTCTGGGGGAGGGGTCTGTTGAAGTTATTCATAAGTGTCGTTGCCCAAGGCAGAATTGCACCACCCTTACCAGGGGCCAAGCTAAGTAATTTGCTCTGGTTCACTTTCAGGAGCTTTTGTTCCCTGGATGCTTTCCGTAGAGTTCTGGAGGACAGGAATGAAAATGGCAGCCTCTCAATCTCCGGCCCAGAGGAGCTGAGAGTTTGGGATCCCACTCCCCAGTGCACCCTCAGAGAAAAGTGCTCAATCACTCCCCTCTCCCTGGCCTCTGTCTGTGCTCTGAGCTCACCCAGTCTTTGACTGGTAACCCCAAGTTGAGAGCTCACTCCTTGGCTCTGTCTCTGTAGCTGGCTTCCCCACTTTAATACCTGTGAACTCTGCAACACTCAGACAACCCTAATCCTTCTGTGACCCCACGGGGCCTGGGGCCACGCTGGCCCAATGTGGGCTTCACCCCGGTTTAGCCTCTGGAGCAATGTCCCTCAGTGGGGCAGACTTTTAAAAGTCCTGATTTTGTGGGGTGCCTCGGTGGCTCAGTGGGTTAAAGCCTCTGCATTCAGCTTGGGTCATGATCCCAGGGTAGTGGGATCGAGCCCTGCATTGGGCTCTCTGCTTGGCAGGGAGCCTGTTTCCTCCTCTCTCTCTGCCTGTCTCTCTACCTACCTGTGATCTCTATCTGTCAAATAAATAAATAAAAATCTTAAAAAAAAAAAGTCCTGATTTGTGATCGTTTGTTCTGCCGCTTACCGGGAGCCGGCCCCTCCCCACGCGGTCTATCTTCCTGTCCCTTTGGAATCACTTCTCTGCCAGTCCTACTTTTCAGAAAGCCATTGATTTTATGTTTCTAGAATTGTTGCTCTTCTTTTCTTCAATCTCCTGTTGGATTTGTAGGTGTTCGTAATGGTTTGATAAGCTATCTAGCTGATCTCTTGCTACATGAGGTCGTCTCAGCCGACTACTTCTCTGCCATCTTTACTCCAAAAAAAAGTGTTTTTAATAATAATATATACTTAAATATGTTTTTGACAATGTATCAATGTCATATATATTTATAGAAATGCCCATAATTATATGTTGAGTCCTCTTATATTATTCTTCTCATTCTCTTATGTGTTCTAAACCTCAAAGTTTTTTGTTTCAGTTTTGTTTTTTGGTAGATTTTCATCAAATTATTTTTTGAAATTTCCATTAAATTTATTATATGAATTATTAGTATTTATTTTCAAGAAGTTTTTTATTGTTATTTAGCACTTCATTTTAAACAACACATGACATTTATACTTTGGATTTAACAACTTCTCATACTGCTCTGATGACATCAGATTTTTGTAAAGGGAGCTTTCATTGTTACCAATCATTTTTAAGTCCATTTGTGTGTCTGTCTGTCTGTCTTTCATATAAACACTTCTTCAACTGTCTGATGGTTTTGGTCTTAGAAATGTCTGAAAGACTGAGGTACATTAATTCTCTTTTTTTTCTCTTAACATGTAATGTATATTTGTTTGAGGGGTACAGGATTGTGATTTATAAGTCTTACACAATTCAAAGCACTCACTATAACACATACTCTCCCCACTGTCCATCACCTAGCCACCCCATACCCCCTCTCCAGCAATCCTCAGTTTGTTTGCTGAGATTAATAGTCTCTTATGGTTTGTCTCCCTCTCTGCTTTCATCTTGTTTCATTTTTTTCCCACCCAGTGAGATCATATGATAATTGCTTTTCTAGGATATACTTATTTTGTTTAGCATACTACCCTCTCATTCCATCCATCTCACTGCAAATAGCAAGATTTTTTTTTGATGGATGCATACTATTCCATTGCAATATATACCACATCTTTATCCATTCATCTGTTGAAGGACATCTAGGTTCTTATCATAATATGGCTACTGTGGAGATTGCTGCAATAAACATTTGGATGCATATGCCCCTTTGGATCACTACATTTGTATCTGTAGAGTAAATATCCAGTAGTGCAATGGCTGGGTCATGGGGTAGCTCTATTTTCAACTTTTGGGGGACCATTCATACTGTTTTCCAGAGCGACTGTACCAGCTTGCATTCCCACCAACAATTTGGGAAGCTACCCTTTTCTTGCATCCTCGCCAACACCAGTCATTTCCTGACTGGTTAATTTTAGCCATTCTGACTGGTGTGAGGTGGTAACTAATGATACTTTTGATTTGTATTTCCCAGATGTCGGGTGATGTTGAGTGTTTATTCATGTGTCCAATGACCATTTGATTGTCTTCATTGCAGAAATGTCTGTTCATATCTTCTGACCATTTCTTGATTGGATTATTTGTTCTTTGGGTGTTGAGTTTGAGGAGTTCTTTATCAATTTTGGAAACTAGCCCTTTATCTGATACATCATTTGGAAATATCTTCTCCCATTCTGTCGGTTGTCTTTTGGTTTTATTGACTGTTTCAATTGCTGTGCAAGTGTTTGATCTTGATGAAATCCCAATAGTTCATTTTTGCCCTTGCATCCCTTGTCATTGGCAATATTTCTAGGAAGAAGTTACTGTGGCTGAGGTAGAAGATGTTACTACCTGTGTTCTCCTCAAGGATTTTGACGGACTCCTGTCTCACATTGAGGTCTTTCATGCATTTTGAGTCTATTTTCTTGTGTGGTGTAAGGAAATGGTCCATTTCCATTCTTCTGTGTGTGGCTGTCCAATTTTCCCAACATTTGTTGAATAGACTGTCTTTTTTCCATTGGACATTCTTTCCTGCTTTGTCAAAGATTAGTTGACTATAGAGTTGAGGGTCCATTTTTGGGCTGTCTATTCTGTTCCTTTGATATGTGTGTCTGTTTTTGTGCCAGTACTCTACTATCTTGATGACTACAGCTTTGTAATGAAGCTTGAAGTCTAGAATTGTGTGGTGCCAATATTTTTTTTTCAACATCCCTCTGGCTATTGGGGGTATTTTCTGGTTCCATATAAATTTGGGGATTATAGTTTTTCTGTTTCTTTGAAAAAAGTTGATGATACTGTGATAGGGATTGCATTAAGTGTGTAGATTGCAATAGGTAGCATAGACATTTTCAAATTATTTTTTATTTCAATTCATGAGCATGGAAGTTTTTTCCATTTCTTTTTGTCTTCCTCACTTTCTTTCATCAGTATTCTGCAGTTTTCTCAGTACAGAATCTTTGGCTCTTTGACTAGATTTATTCCTAGGTATCTTATGGTTTTGGGCACAATTGTAAATGGGATTGACTCTGTAATTTCCTTTTCCTCTGTTTTCCTGTTGGTGTATAGAAATGCAACTAATTTTTGTGCATTGATTTTATATCCTGACATTTTGCTGAATTTCTGTATGAGTTCTAGGAGTTTGGGAATGGAGTTTTGTGGGTTTTCCATATAAAGAATCATATCATCTACAAAGAGTGACATTTTGATTTCTCCTTAGCCAACTCAGATGCCTTTTATTTCTTTTTGTTGTCTGATTGCTGAAACTAGGACTTCTAGTACTATGATAAATAGCATTGGTGATAGAGGCCAGCCCTGCCACATTCCTGACCTTAGGGGAAAAGCTCTCAGGTTTTCCTCCATTGTGGATGATATTCGCTGTGGGTTTTTCATAGATGGCTTTTATGATATTGACATATGTACCCTAAATCCCTGCACTGTGAAGAGTTTTGATTGAGAAAGGATGGTGTACTTTGTCAAATGCTTTTTCAGCCTCTATTGAGAGGATCATATGGTTCTTTTTCTTTCTTTTATTAAGGCATTATATCACATTGATTGTTTTGCAGATGTTGATCCAACCTTGCAGCCCAGGAATGAATCTCACTGGGTCGTGGTGAATAATACTTTAGTTGTACTGTTGTATCCTATTGGCAAGTATTTTGGTGAGAATTTTTGCATCTGTGGTCATCAAGGATATTGGTCTGTAATTCTCTTTCTTGATGGGGTCTTTGGTTTTGGGATCAAAATAATTCTGGCCTCAAAAATGAGGATGGAAGTTTTCCTTCCACTTCAATTTTTGGAACAGTTTCAGGGGAATAGGTATTAATTTTTCTTTAATTGTTTGGTACAATTCCCCCGGGAAACCATGTGGCCCTGGGCTCTTGTTTATTGGGAGATTTTTGATGACTGCTTCAATCTCTGTACTGGTTAAAATTCTGTCCAGGTTTTCTATTTTTTTCTTGGTTCAGTTTTGGTAGTTTATATATCTCTAGGAATGCATACATTTATTCCAGATTGTCATATTTGCTGGCCTATAGTTGCTCATGATATGTTCTTATAATTGTTTGTATTTCTTTGCTGTTGGTTGTGATCTCTCCTTTTTCATTCCTGATTTTATTTATTTGGGCCCTTTCTCTTTTCTTTTTGGTAAGTCTGTCCATGGGTTTAACAATCTTATTAATTCTTTCAAAGAATCAGCTACTCATTTCGTCAATTTGATCTATTATTCTTTTGGTTCCTATTTCATTGATTTCTGCTCTGATCTTTATTATTTCTCTTGTCCTGCTGGGTTCAGGCTTTCTCTGTTGTTCTTTCTCCAGCTTCTTCAGGTGTAGGTTTAGGTTGTGTACTTGAGAACTTTCTTGTTTCTTGAGAAAGGCTTGCATCGCTATGTTCTTTCATCTCAGCACAACCTTTGCTGTGTCCTAAAGATGTTTGAGCAGTTGTGTTTTCATTTTCGCTTATATCCATGAATTCATCAATTCTTCTTTAATTTCCTAGTAGATCCATTCATTCTTTAGTAGGATGCACATTAATCTCTATCTGTCTGAGTTCTTTCCAACTTTCCACTTTTGACTGAGTTCAAGCTTCCGAGCATTGTGGTCTGAAAATATGTAGGGAATGATCCCAATCTTTTGGTACAGGCTGAGGCTTGATTTGTGACCCTCATTGTGATCGATTCTGAAGAATGTTCCATGCACACTAGAGAAAAATGTGTATTCCGTTGCTTTGGGATGAAATGTTCTGAGCATAACAGGGATGTCCATCTGGTCCAGTGTGTCATTTAAAACTTTATTTTCTATGTTGATCTTTTGCTTAGAAGATTTGTCCATTTCAGTGAAGGGGGTATTAATGTCACCTACTATTATTGTATTATTGTTGATGTGTTACTTTTATTTTGTAATTAATTTGTTTATACACTTGGCTGCTCCCATGTGAGGGGCATAGATATTTAAAATTGTTAGAGGCTCTTGTTGGACAGACCCTTTGAGTATGATATAGTGTCCTTCCTCATCTCCTATTATAGCATTAGGCTTAAAATCTAATTTATCTGATATAAGAATTTCCACTCTAGCTTTCTTTTGATGTCCATTAGCATGGTAAATTGTCTTCCATCCCCTCACTTTAAATCTAGAGGTGTCTTTGAGTATAAAATGAGTTTAAATGAGTTTCCTGTAAACAGCATATTGATTTTTTTTAATCCATTCTGATACCCTGAGTCTTTTGATTTGGGGCATTTGGCCCATTTACGTTCAGGATGACTATTGAAAGATATGAATTTAGTACCATTTTATTGCCTGTAAGTTGACTGTTACTGTATATTGTCTCTGTTCCTTTCTGGTCTACTACTTTTAGGCTCTCTCTGCTTAGAGGACACCTTTCAATATTTTCTGTAAGGCTGATTTGGTGTTTGTAAATTCTTTTAATTTTTATTTGTCTTGGAAGCTTTTTATCTCTCCTATTTTCAGTGATAGACAACTTTTGTACTCTTGGCTGCAATTTTTTTTTTTTCATTTAGTTCTCTGAATATATCATGCCAGTTCTTTCTGTCCTGTCAGGTCTCTGTGGGTAAGTCTGCTGACAATCAAATATTTCTACCATTGCATGTTGCAGGCTTCTTGTCCTGAGCTAATTTCAAGATCATTTTTTGTCACTAAGACTTGTAAGTGTTACTATTAGATGACAGGGCATGTACCTATTTTTATTGATTTTTTTAAATTTTTTTATTTATTTTTTTAATTTTTTATTATTTTTTTAATAATTTTTAAAATTTATTTTCAGCATAACAGTATTCATTGTTATTGTCCCACACCAAGTGCTCCATGCAGTCCATGCCCTCTCAAATACCCACCACCTGGTTCCCCCAACCTCCCACACCCCCACCTCTTCAAACCCTTCAGATTGTTTTTCAGAATCCATAGTCTCTCATTGTTACCCCCTTCCAGTTTCCCCCAACTGCCTACTCCTAACTCCCCATGTCCTCCATGCTATTTGTTATGCTCCACAAATAAGTGAAACCATATGATAATTTACTCTCTCTGCTTGACTTATTTCACTCAGCATAATCTCTTCCAGTCCCATCCATGTTGCTACAAAAGTTGGGTATTCATCCTTTCTGATGGAGGCATAATACTCCATAGTTTATATGGACCACATCTTCCTTATCCATTCGTCCGTTGAAGGGCATCTTGGTTCTTTCCACAGTTTGGCGACTGTGGCCATTGCTGCTATAAACATTGGGGTACAGATGGCCCTTCTTTTCACTACATCTGTATCTTTGGGGTAAATACCCAGTAGTGCAATTGCAGGGCAATAGGGAAGTTCTATTTTTAATTTCTTGAGGAATCTCCACACTGTTCTCCAAGGAGGCTGCCCCAACTTGCATTCCCACCAACAGGGTAAGAGGGTTCCCCTCTCTCCACATCGCCTCCAACACATGTTGTTTCCTGTCTTGCTAATTTTGGCCATTCTAAGTGGTGTAAGGTGATATCTCAATGTGGTTTTAATTTGAATCTCCCTGATGGCTAGTGATGATGAACATTTTTTCCTGTGTCTGATAGCCATTTCTATGTCTTCATTAGAGAAGTGTCTGTTCATATCTTTGCCCATTTTTTGATATGATTATCTGTTTTGTGTGTGTTGAGTTTGAGGAGTTCTTTATGGATCCTGGATATCAACCTTTTGTCTCTACTGTCATTTGCAAATATCTTCCCCCATTCTGTGGGTTGCCTCTTTGTTTTGTTGACTGTTTCCTTTGCTGTGCAGAAGCTTTTGATTTTGATGAAATTGCAAAAGTTTATTTTGGCTTTTGTTTCCTTTCCCTTTGGAGACATAGCTTGAAAGAAGTTGCTGTGGCTGATATCGAAGAGATTACTGCCTATATTCTCCTCTAGGATTCTGATGGATTCCTGTCTCATGTTGAGGTCTTTAATCCATTTTGAGTTTATCTTTGTGTACAGTGTAAGAGAAAGGTCGAGTTTCATTATTCTACATATAGCTGTCCAGTTTTCCCAGCACCATTTATTGAAGAGACTGTCTTTTTTCCACTGTATATATTTTTCCTGTTTTGTCGAAGATTAACTGACCATAGAGTTGAGGTTCCATATCTGGGCTCTCTACTCTGTTCCACTGGTCTATGTGTCTGTTTTTATGCCAGTACCATGCTGTTTTGGTGATCATAGCTTTGTAGCAAAGCTTGAAATCAGGTAACGTGATGCCCCCAGTTTTATCTTTTTTTTTTTTTTTTTCAACATTTCCTTAGCAATTTGGGGTCTCTTCTGGTTCCATACAAATTTTTGGATTATTTGCTCCAGCTCTTTGAAGAATACTGGTGGAATTTATATTGGAATGGCATTAAAAGTATAGATGCTCTAGGCAGTATAGACATTTTAACAATGTTTATTCTTCTGATCCAAGAGCATGGAATGGTCTTCCATCTTTTTGTGTCTTGTTCAATTTCTTTCATGAGTGTTCTGTAGTTCCTAGAGTACAGATCCTTTACCTCTTTGGTTAGGTTTATTCCCAGGTATCTTATGGTCTTGGTGATATAGTAAATGGAATCGATTCTCTAATTTCCCTTTATGTATTTTCATTGTTAGTGAATAAGAAAGCCACTGATTTCTGTACATAGACTTCTGCCACGTTACTGAATTGCTTAATGAGTTCTAGTAGTTTGGGGGGGTAGTCTTTTGGGTTTTCCATATAAAGAATCATGTCATCTGCATAGAGAGAGAGATTGACTTCTTCATTGCCCATTTGGATACCTTTTATTTCTCTTTGTTGTCTGATTGCTGTTGCTAGGACTTCTAATACTATGTTGAACAAGAGTGGTGAGAGTTGGCATCCTTGTCGTGTTCCTGATCTCAATGGGAAGGGTGCGAACTTTTTCCCATTGAGGATGATATTTGCTGTGGGTCTTTCATAGGTAGATTTGATGAAGTTCAGGAATGTTCCCTCTATCCCTATACTTTGAAGCGTTTTAATCAGGAATGGATGCTGGATTTTGTCAAATGCTTTTCTGCATCAATTGAGAGGACCATGTGCTTCTTCTCTCTTTTTTTATTAATTTGTTCTATCACATTGATTGATTTGCAAATGTTGAACCATCCTTGTAGCCCAGGAATGAATCCCACCTGGTCATGGTGGATAATCTTTTTAATATGCTGTTGGATCCAGTTTGCTAGGATATTGTTGAGAATCTAGGCATCCATATTCATCAGTGGTATTGGTCTGAAATTCTCCCCTTTGGTAGGGTCTTTGGTTTGGGGATCAGTGTAATGCTGGCTTCACAGAAAGAGGCTGGAACTTTTCCTTCTGCTTAAATTTTTTGAAACAGCTTCAGGAGAATAGGTGTTATTTCTTCTTTGAAAGTTTCGTAGAATTCCTCATTGAATCCA
The DNA here is from genome assembly GCF_902655055.1 of Lutra lutra. NCBI lineage: Eukaryota > Metazoa > Chordata > Mammalia > Carnivora > Mustelidae > Lutra > Lutra lutra. The sequence continues at coordinate 158,606,204 of NC_062282.1, read as the reverse complement.
TCAGGTCCTGGGCTCTTGTTTTTTGGGAGGTTTTTGATCACTGCTTCAATCTCGTTACTAAATATCAGTCTATTTAAGTTGTCGATTTCTTCCAAGTTCAATTTTCGGAGTTTATAGTTTTCCAGGAATGAATCCATTTAATCTAGGTGGCTTAGCTTAACATATAACTGTTGATAATAACTTCTGATGATTGTTTCTACTTCCTTGGTGTTAGTTGTTATCTCTCCTTTTCATTCTTAATTTTATGAATTTGGGCTTTCTCTCTTTTCTTTTGGATTAGTGTGGCCAATGGTTTATTGATCTTATCGATTCTTTCAAAAAACCAGCTTCTAGTTTCATTGATACATTCTGCTGTGTCTATGGTTTCTACCTCATTGTTCTCAGTTCTAATCTTGATTATTTCCCTTCTTAAGTGTGGAGTTGGTTTGGTTTATTGTTGATTCTCCAGTTCTTTAAGGTGTAGAGACAGCTGCTGTGTTCTGCATTTTTCAATTTTTTTGAGGGAGGCTTGGATGGCTACATATTTCCCCCTTAGGACCGCCTTTGCTGTATCCCATAGGTTTTGGACCTAAGTGTTTTCATTCTCATTGGTTTCCATGAAATATTTCAATTATTCTTTGATCTCCTGGTTGATCCAAGCATTCTTAAGCAAGGTGGTCTTTAGCTTCCAGGTGTTTGAGTTCCTTCGGAACTTCTCCTTGTGCTTGAGCTCCAGTTTCAAATCATTGTGATCTGAGAATGTGCAGGGAATCATCTCAGTCTTTTGGTATCAGTTGAGTCCTGATTTGTGACCCAGTATGTGGTCTATTCTTCTGAAGGTTCCATGTGCACTTGAGAAGAATGAATATTCTGTTGATTTAGGGTGGAATGTTCTGTATATATCTATGAGGTCCATCTGGTCCAATGTGTCATTCAATGCTCTTGTTTCTTTATTGATTTTCTGCTTTGATGATCTGTCTATTTCTGAGAGATGCGTGTTAAGATCTCCTACTATTAATGTATTCATGTCAATATGACTCTTTATCTTGCTTAACAGTTTTCTTATGTAATTGGCTCCTCCCATATTGGGGGGCATAGATATTTACAATTGTTAGATCATCTTGGTGGATAGTCCCTTTAAGAATGATGTAGTGTCCTTCTGTATCTCTGACTACAGTCTTTAGTTTAAAATCTAATTTATCTGATATGAGAATCAGAACCCCAGCCTTCTTTTGAGGCCCATTGGCATGAAAGATGCTTCTCCATCCCTTCACTTTGAGTCTGGGTGTATTTTTAGGTTCAAAATGGGTCTCTTGTAGACAGTATATGGATGGGTCCTGTCGTTTTATCCAATCTGCAACCCTGTGCCATTTTATGGGTGCATTTACGCCATTCACATTGAGAGTGATTATTGATAGATACTTTTTTATTGACATCATGTTACCTTTGAAGTATTTCTTTGTGTAGATTGTCTCTATATTTATGTTAAATGCTATTCTTAGGATTTTTCCTCTTTTATAGAACCCCCCTTAATATTTCCTGCAGTGTTGCCTTGGTGTTTGCATAGTCTTTTAAGCCTTGCCAGTCTTGGAAACTCTTTATCTCTCCATGCATTTTGAATGTCAGTCTATCTGGATAAAGTATTCTTGGCTGCATGTTCTTCTCATTTAGTGCCCTGAATATATCTTGCCAGCCCTTTCTCGCTTGCCAGTTTTCTGTGGACAGGTCTGACGTTATTTTCTCTGTAAGTAAGGAGCCTCTTTGTCCTAGCGGCTTTCAAGAGATTATACCTACAATTATGATTCCTCAATTTGACTATCAGGTGCCTTGATGTTTTTTTGGAATCTATAATCTTGGGTGGAGACAGTGGGGCCTCTAGTACATGAACGCTGGTTCCAATCACGAGATTGGGAAAATTTTCATGAAGAACTTGTTCCACTCTATCTTCTAGACATTTTTCTTTCTCCTCCCCTTCAGGGATTCCAATAATTCTGACCTTGGAACGTTTTATGGAGTCGTTTATTTCCCTGATTCTGTTTTCATGGTTTCTAAGCTGTTTGTTCCAGGCTTCCTCTTGATCCTTTCTCTCTATCTGCTTGTGTACCAAATCACTAATTCTATCTTCTGTCTCAGTTACCCTAGCTTTGAGAGAATTTAGATTAGATTAGAACTCATTGAGAGCATTGTGAATATCATCCCTGGTAGCTTTCAGCTCTGCCCTAACATTGTGAACATCATCTCTGGTTGCTTTCAGTTCAGCCGTAATCAATTCCGTTTGGCCATCCAGAGCTTTCTCCAACCTAGCTATTGCCTGGATAATTGTTAGCCTGAATTCTCTTTTTGACATATTGTCTATGTTGAGACCCATTAGCTCTGTTGCAGAAGGGCCATCCTCTGTATTTTTCTTCTGTTGGGCATTCCTCCTCCTAGTCATTTTGGTGAGAGATGACTGAACAGATGTAGCTGGATGTATTGGCCATGATGCAGTCAAGGTGCACCCTGAAAAACTTCTGAGCAATCAGAATTCCCCACCCAAATGAGAGAAAAAAGAAAAGAAAAAGAAAAAGAGAGAGAGAGAGAGACAGGAAAGAAAGGGAAGATAAAAGAGAAGATTCAGCCCAAATGGGCCCCAATGTAAGATTTATGAGGTATACAAACAAAAACAGACTAACAAAAAGACTGATAAAAGTATGTGAGAAGAGAAAATTATATATATATATATATATATATGCAAATAAAGGAAGAACCTCGTCAAAAAGAATACCAAGTGTAAGATTTATATACTATCAGGACAAACACAAAAACACAGAAACACTGGTGGAAGAAAAAGATGGGAGAGTGGTTATAAATTCTCAGTGTGGGCCAGGAAGGTTATTTTGATTCTTCCTGGATGTATCTTGATATCTTTGTTAAAGGACTCAACCTTCCTAAGATAAAGGGGGATTAAAAATTGATTTACGTATAGGGGTAGTATTGATGGGGAAAGGGGATTACTTTGAAGTTTATCTCTATATGAATATTAGGAAATAAAAATAAAAAAGGAATAAACTAGACTAAACTGAACTAAAATTTAAAAAAAGAAATTTAAAAAATAGAAATACAAAAGAAAGTCACAGGTGTACGTATCAAAAAGTTCAGGTTAGAAGGTTATTATGGAATTTGATGTACTGGACAGCTCACTGTGATGGTAAATAGGTTAAGAAATTATCTATATAAAAAAATGAGCCAGAATAGTGGGTACAAATTAAAAATAAATTTTGTCCTTTGAAGTAGTGGTGGTTGTTCTCTTGTAGTCTTTTTTTTTTTTTTTCCCTCTCCTGGTTGGTTTTCTGGGGAAGGGGCCTGCCACGTCGGTTTTCAGTCAATGATGTTCCCTGAGTTAAGTCCTCCCGCCTCCCTCAAGGGGGTGGGCTCTAAGGAAACCCATTTTTTCAGGCTTTTGTTCTCTGGAGGTTTTTATGTTTGTTCACTTTTTTTTTTTCTCTTGCCTTGACTGCTTTTGATGGTTTTCGTATGTTTAGAGGAAAGCAAACTGCACCCTGACCTCCCTCTCAGAGAGAAGCCTCAGTCTGCTCTTCTGTGGGTGTTGCAGAACCCATATAAATTCCCACTTGGCCCCTGGTAGAGCAGGTTCTGAGTCGCGGTCCCTGGGGATGCAGGATCTTCTGCTTGTACCCAAAACCACGGCAGTGGCAGCTGTCTGCGCAGCTCCAGACCACCAGAGATGTTCCAAGCAACGATTGCACATTGAGATTTTCCCGTTGGCCTGGGCTGGGAGTGCCTGGTCCTTCTGGGTCTAAGAGTGCCCAGCTTGTACGCACTTCTCTCAGGGGAGGCTGTGGGTCGCACACTTGTCTCAGGCTGAGAGTGGTGTGCAGGTCCGAAAGCACCAGGCTGGACCTTCTCACACCTCTCTCAGGGGAGAGTTTGGGGCATGGGTCTCAGGCTCTGAAACAATGGCACGGGTCTTAGAGGGCCGGGTGGGCCTTTGCGCATGTCTCTCAGGGGAGGGTGAGGGGCGCGCTTGTCTCATGCTCTGTAGCAGTGCTCAGCATTCTGCCATCTGGCGTGGCTCCCAGCACCTCACAGGAGCCAGACTCCATGCAATCTCAGGCACGCTGGCAGCTCAGGGACCAAGACCTGTTTTCTCCACTGCACTCTCTCTGGCTCAGTGTCAGGGGAGGCTGTCCTGGGTCTGGGGACTTAAGCCCCTGTCCCTAGCCGCCCCCATTCCCACAATTTCCTCCCACTGATCCTTTGCTCTTTTGGAGTGCTTTCAACCAGTCTCCAAGTTAATGCTGGTCCCCAGATGCAGGGCACTCTCATATTACTGGTATTATTTTCAATGGGTCACCTCTGGTGGCTCCCTCCCCCTTTTGTTTATCTTCCGATATCAGTCCAATGTTCCCACTCTGCTTTACCTGCCCACTGGCATCTTCTGCCCCTGTAGAGATCCAGACATGTATAATTCTGATCTCAGGCTGATTTCATGGGTGATCGGAGTTCTTTGGTAGGTAATCAGCTCGCATTAGGGTACAGGTTGAAACAGCGCCTCCTCCTACTTCCCCACCATCCTGTCTCCCCCTATTTTTTTAATTTTTTTCAGTGTTCCAGAATTCATTAAGCATGACACCCAGTGCTCCATGCAATACATGCCCTCCATAGTACCCACCACCAGGTTCACCCAACCTCCCAAAACCCTCCTCTCCTTGCCCTCAGTTAGTTCCTCAGAGAAAATGAATCCTTATTTTGATTAAGAATTGACTAATGTATTTGGTTCTGCCATGTTGGGGTCATAAATGTTTACGATTGTTAGATCTTCTTGTAGGATAGACCCTTTCAGAATGATGTAGTGTCCTTCTGTATCTCTGACTATATCTTTAGCCTAAGATCTAATTTATCTGATATGAGAATCACTACCCAAGCTTTCTTTTCAGTCCCCTTGTTATGGAAGATGGCTCTCCATCCCTTCACTTGCTGTATGGATGCATTCTTTATGTTCCAAATGTGTCCCTTGTACATATCATATGGACAGGTCCTATTGTTTTATACAGTATGTACCCTGGGCAGTTTTATGAGAGCATTTAGGCCATTCACATTGAGAGTAATTATTGAAAGATAAGACTTATTGACATCCTGTTGCCTGTGAAGTCCGTGTTTCTATAGATTGTCTCGTAAATTTCTGTTCTATATCACTATTGCATTCTTTCTTCTTTTAAAGAACTCCCTTTAATATTTCCTGTAGTGCTGGCTTGGTGATCATGTAGTCTTTTAAACCTTGCCAGTCTTGACAGCTACTTATCTCTCCATCCATTCTGAATGTCAGTCTTGCTGGATAAAGTATTCTTGGCCTCATGTTCTTCTCATTGAGTGCCCTGAATATGTCTCACCAGGTCTTTCTGGCTTGCCAGGTTTCTGTGGACATGTCTGACATTATTCTGATGGTCCTTTCTCTGTACATAAAGAATCTCTACTCCCTAGATTCCCTTAAGACCTCCTTTCTAAAATGATGATTAACAAATGTCAGAATTAAGTGTCTGGAGGACTTTTGAGAGTCACTGACCTTGGGGGGAATAGCCTTTTTGACTCTAGGACATGAGCACTTGTTCCATTACCCAGATTGGGGAAATTTTCATCCAGAATTTGTTTAACTATACCTTCTAGTCTCCCTCTCCTTCTCCACCCCCTAAGGGATCCCAATAATTCTTAGGTGCGGGCAGGGGTGTGCAGCCCTCACATAGGTGCAAACAGCAAAATGCTGCATCCTCAGGGGCCACTGACAGGAGCCCCTGATCATCACTCTCAGGTATGGTGGGTGCTGGTTGTGATTACCCTGGGCCATGGGCTTAGGTGCGTGCTTATGGCTGCCCAATTCCACCTAATGCCCCTTAAGAACCTTTGTTCCTTTTGAATGCTTTTAACTAGACTCTAAGTAAATGCTGGTCATCAAGCACAGTGCACTTTCTTATTAGAGTATTACTTTCCAGTGGGTCACTTCTGGTGGCTCCCTTCCCCTTCTGATATCCCTTCCAGTATCAGTCTGACTGCTTCCACTCCATTTTACCTCTCCACTGAGGATCTCCTGCCACTGGAGAGATCCAAAAGTGTATAATCTTACATTTCAGGATGATATCATGGGTGTTCACAATGTACTGTTAAATATTTACCTCACCTCAGGAGACAAGTTGGAACAGGGTCTCCTATTCTCTACTGTCTAGCCCCTCCCTCCTTTTTTTTTTACATTTTTAAAATTAACATATAATGTATTATTAGCCCCAGGGGTACAGGTCTGTGAATCATCAGGCTTACAGACTTCACAGCACTCACCATATTACACTAGCCCCTCCCTCTTTAACTATTATCTTCTTTTTGGTGTAAATATGTTTTAGAGTTGTGCTCCATAGCAGACCATTTTTCATTCTACTCAACTTTATCTTGCTATATATCTAACTTCTGCCTTCTTTGCAATTTTGGGACACAGCGACTTCTAACACCAAAAATCAAGCAGGAATTGGCAGATCATTCTGCGCTTTCCACCCTGAGAGATTATAATTTCTCTTGTTGTTCCCTTTCATCTCTCTCTCTCGTTCCTTTATTCTTTCTTTTTTTTTTTTTATTGTTTTGGATCATGTTGGCTTTGATGGTGTATTGGTCTTAGGTTGGGATAACATTGGATTTTTTTCATGGGTATATTTTTCTTGTGTTGTCCTTGATAATTTGGACTCTATATTCCCTCAACCAGCAATGAACAGAATGACAAGAGGAAGGAACACCTCTGTTAGGGCAGAACTGAAAGCCACCAGGGATGATGTTCACAATGTGTTCAATGAGTTCAAATCTAATCAAAATGCTCTAAAGGCAAGGGTAACTGAGACAGAAGACAGAATTAGTGATCTGGAAGAGAAACAGATAGAGAGAAAGGATCAGGAGGAATCCTGGAACAAACAGCTTAGAAGCCACGAAAACAGAATTAGGGAAATAAATGACGCCATGGAACGTTCCAATATTCGAATCCCTGAAGGGGAGGAGAAAGAAAGAAGTCTAGAAGATAGAGTGGAACAAATTCTCCATGACAATTTTCCCAAACTCGCGAATGGATCCATTGTTTATGTACTAGATGCAGAACGGTCTCCCCACCAAGATAATAGAATCTCGAAAGTCCTCGAGACACGTGGTAGTAAGAATGAGGAATCAAAATTGTAGACAGGCTCTCTTGAAGGCAGCTATGGCAGAGAAGCTCCTTACGTACAGAGGAAAGCCCATCAGAATAATGTCAGACCTGTCCACAAAAACCTAGCAAGCCTGAAAGGGCTTCCAAGATATATTCAGGGCACTAAATGAGAAGAACATGCAGCCAAAAATACTTTATCCAGCAAGACTGACATTCAAAATGGATGGAGAGATAAAGAGTCTCCAAGACAGGCAAGGCTTAAAAGAGTATGTGAACACCAAGCCGACACTACAGGAAATGTTAAGGGGGTTTCTATAAAAGAGGAAAAATCCCAAGAATTTCATTGAACAGAAATATGGAGACAATCTACAGAAAGAAAGACTTCAAACCTAACACGATGTCAATAAAAACGTATCTATCAATAATCACTCTCAATGTGAATGGCCTAAATGCACCCATAAAACAATACAGGGTTGCAGGTTGGATAAAATGACAGGACCTATCCATATGTTGTCTGCAAGAGACCCATTTCAACCTAAGGATACACCCAGACTGAAAGTGAAGGGATGGAGAAGCATCTTTCATGGCAATGGGCCTTAAAAGAAGGCCGGAGTAGCAATTCCCACATTAGATAAATTAAATTTTATACTAAAACTGTAGTCAGAGATACAGATGGACACCATATATTTCTTAAAGGGAATATCCACCAAAGTTATCGAACAATAGTAAATATCTACGCCCCCAATATGGGAGCAGCCAATTACATAAGAAAACTGTTAATCAAGATAAAGAGTCATATTGATATGAATACATTAATAGTAAGAGATCTTACCATGCCTCTGTGAGTAATAGACAGATCATCCAAGCAGAAAATTAATAAAGAAACAAGAGCATGGAATGACACATTGAACCAGATGGATCTCATAGGTCCATACAGAACATTCAACCCTACAACAACAGAATACTCATTCTTCTCAAGTGCACATGGAACCTTCTCAAGAATAGACCACATACTGGGTCACAAATCAGGACTCAACCAATACCAAAAGACTGAGATTATTCCCTGCATATTCTCAGCTCACAATGATTTCAAACTGGAGCTCAATCATAAGGAAAAGTTCAGAAGGAACTCAAACACCTGGAAGCTAAAGACCACCTTGCTTAAGAATGCTTGGATCAAACAGGAGATCAAAGAAGAACTGAAACAATTCATGGAAACCGATGAGAATGAAGACACTTCAATCCAAATCCAATGAGATACAGCAAAGGCGGTCCTAAGGGGGAAATACATAGCCATCCAAGCGACACTAAAAAAAAAAAAAAAAAAAAAAAAAAAAAAAAAAAAAAAACTTTTGAAAAATCCAGAATACACGACTCTCTATACACCTTAAAGAACTGGAGGATTGGGGGAAGTGAAGAGCGGCTGTTCGCAGTCGGGAGGTGAGGCGGAACTCTGAGGTGGTACACAATGGCTGACATGCAAAATCTGGTAGAAAGACTGGAGAGGGCAGTGGGCCGCCTGGAGGCTGTATCCCATGGCTCTGATGTGCACTGTGGGTATGGTGACAGTGCTCCCAAAGCAGGAGCAGCTCCATATGTGCAAGCATTCGACTCACTGCTTGCTGGTCCTGTGGCAGAGTACCTGAAGATCAGTAAAGAGATTGGGGGAGATGTGCAGAAACATGCGGAGATGGTCCACACAGGTCTGAAGTTGGAGCGAGCTCTCTTGGTTACAGCCTCTCAGTGTCAGCAGCCAGCAGGCAATAAGCTTTCCGATTTGTTGGCACCCATCTCAGAGCAGATCCAGGAAGTGATAACCTTCCGGGAGAAGAACCGAGGCAGCAAGTTGTTCAATCACTTATCAGCTGTCAGCGAAAGTATCCAGGCCCTGGGTTGGGTGGCTATGGCTCCCAAGCCTGGTCCCTATGTGAAAGAAATGAATGATGCTGCCATGTTTTATACAAACCGAGTCCTCAAGGAGTACAAAGATGTCGATAAGAAGCATGTGGATTGGGTCAAAGCTTACTTGAGTATATGGACAGAGCTACAGGCTTACATTAAGGAGTTCCATACCACTGGACTGGCCTGGAGCAAAACGGGGCCTGTGGCAAAAGAACTGAGTGGATTGCCATCTGGACCCTCTGCCGGATCTGGTCCCCCTCCTCCCCCACCAGGCCCACCTCCCCCACCAGTCCCCGTCAGTTCAGGCTCAGATGAGTCTGCTTCCCGCTCAGCACTGTTTGCGCAGATTAATCAGGGGGAGAGCATCACACGTGCCCTGAAACATGTGTCTGACGACATGAAGACTCACAGGAATCCTGCCCTGAAGACTCAGAGCGGTCCGGTACGAACTGGCCCCAAACCATTCTCTGCACCTAAACCAGGAGTCAGCCCATCCTCCAAACCAACCACAAAGAAGGAGCCAGCTGTACTGGAACTGGAGGGCAAGAAGTGGAGAGTGGAAAATCAGGAGAACATTCCCAACCTGGTGATTGATGACACAGAGCTGAAACAGGTGGCTTACATATACAAGTGTGTCAACACGACATTGCAAATCAAGGGCAAAATAAACTCCATTACAGTAGATAACTGTAAGAAACTCGGTCTAGTGTTCGATGATGTGGTGGGCATTGTGGAGATAATCAACAGCAGGGATGTCAAAGTTCAGGTAATGGGTAAAGTGCCAACCATTTCCATCAACAAAACAGATGGCTGCCATGTCTACCTGAGCAAGAATTCCTTGGATTGCGAGATAGTCAGTGCCAAATCTTCTGAGATGAATGTCCTCATTCCTACAGAAGGCGGTGACTTTAATGAATTCCCAGTCCCTGAGCAGTTCAAGACCCTATGGAATGGGCAGAAATTGGTCACCACAGTGACAGAAATTGCTGGATAAGCGAAGTGCCACCGGGTTCTTTGCCCTCTCCCTCACACCATGGGATAAATCTGTATCAAGACGGTTCTTTTCTAGGTTTCCTCTACCTTTCTGCTCTTCAACTGCTTTTCTGCTTTGAGAAGCACAGCTACCTGCCTTCACTGAAATATACCTCAGGCTGAGATTTGGGGCGGGAGAGCAGGTCAGTTCATCTTCTGCAGGAAGGTGCGGCTTTTCTCTATCGGCTCAACCACACCACCAGTCCCTCCTTAAGGAACTGCACACCAGCACTGGTGTGTCTAAGCTTTCAGCCTTTGCAGGCTATTTGACCAACAGTCTTTGGGAAGACTAAAGCAGTCCCCGGGGATTAACAGATCAGAATGTTCACACAGGTTCACCTTTTTCTAACAATGAGCGTGAAGGTAGCAGAGGCAGGTGTGATTCTAGCGGGTTCTTCTAACCGAACTAATTTTTCACTATTGACAAGTGAGGCAGGGGTTGTACCTGACCAAAGGCTGAAGCTGGCCAGCTAGCATTCCAAGCAGAATTGTTTCCCATAAGCATTCCTTTCATTCTGCATTCCATCCTGGCTCTGCCTGAACCTGGGAGAGTAGGTTCTTCCATGTCAGCCGCTGTGGCAGTGCCCTGTACCCAGGCCAGTTAAGGGAGTCTTGGCCCCTTCCTTTCACTGGGATCCCTGCCCAGCACCTTCCTACAGAGACGACTTAAACAAGAAAAACAAAACAAACAAACAAACAAAAAAAACGGAAAACACACCATTCCAAGGGATCTGGAATTCCTTCATCCTTCCATGCTGGGTGCCTGTCCTCCACCTTCACTGCCTCCTTTGCCCTGTCATGCTCAACTGCTTTTGGCTTCTGTCCAGGCACCTGAACAAAGGACTAAAATCTCCACTGCAGCCTGGTTTTAGGTCTTATGTAAGAATCTTGCACAGCACTGCTAATGTAAATTACAGTTTTTCTCTCTAGGACACTTACCAAAATAATGCAACTTTTTTGGTGGGAAGAGAGATTGTCCTGTGACTTCTACCCATTTCCTGAGGCCTGTGGAAATAAACCTTTATGTACTTAAAGTTATACAGAAAATAGAATAAAATTAATACCAAACTTGAAAAAAAAAAACAAAACTGGAGGATTGGGGCACCTGGGTGGCTCAGTGGGTTAAGCCTCTGCCTTCGGCTCGGGTTGTGATCTCAGGATCCTTGAATCAAGTCCCGCATCATGGTCCCTGCTCAGCGGGGAGCCTGCTTCCCCCTCCCCTCTACCGTTCCCCCCATTTGTGGTCTCTCTCCTTCTCTCACTCTCTGTCAAATAAATAAATTCTTTAAAAAAAAAAAGAAGACATATGTGTCTTCTTTAAAAAAAAAAAAGGAACTGGAGGATCAACAACAAATTAAACCAACTTCACACGCAAGATGGGAGATAATCAAGATTAGAGCAGAGATCAATGAGATAGAATCTAGAGATACAGTAGAACATATCGATGAAACCAGAAGCTGTTTTTTTTAAAGAGTCAGTAAGATTGAGAAACCATTGGCCGCACTAATGCTAAAGAAAAGAGAGAAAGCTCAAATTAAATAAATTATGATTGAAAAGGGAGAGATCACAACTAACACCAAAGAAATAGAAACAATCATCAAAAGTTATTATCAACAGGGGCGCCTGGGTGGCTCAGTGGGTTAAGCCGCTGCCTTCGGCTCGGGTCATGATCTCAGGGTCCTGGGATCAAGTTCTGAATCGAGCTCTCTGCTCAGCGGGGAGCCTGCTTCCCTCTCTCTCTCTCTCTCTCTCTCTGCCTACCTCTCTGTCTACTTGTGATCTCTCTCTGTCAAATAAATAAATAAAATATATAAAAAAAGTTATTATCAACAGTTATGTGCCAATAAGATAAGCAACCTAGGTGAAATGGATGCATACTTGGAAAACTATAAACTCCCAAAATTGAACCAGGAAGAAATTGACAACCTGAATAGACTGCTATCTAGTAACAAGATTGAAGCAGTGATCAAAAACCTTCCCCAAAACGAGAGCCCAGGACCTGATGGATTCCCTGGGGAATTCTACCAAACTTCCAAAGAAGAAACAACACCTATTCTCCTGAAGATGTTTCAAAAAATTGAAGCAGAAGGAAAACTTCCAGACTCTTTCTATGAAGCCAGAATTACCCTGATCCCCAAAGGCAAAGACCACACCAAAAAGGAGACTTTCAGACGAATATCACTGATGAATATGGATGCTAAGATTCTCAAGAAGATCCTTGCATATAGGATCCAACAGCACATTAAAAAGATTATCCCCTAGGACCAGGTGTGATTCATCCCTAGGTTACAAGAATGGTTCAACATTCACAAATCAATCAATTTGATAGAGCAAATTAATAAGAGAAGAGAGAAGAAACACATGGTCCTCTCAATTGATGCAGAAAATGCATTTGACAAAATCCAGCATCTGTTCATGATTAAAACGCTTCAAAGTACACGGATAGAGGGAACATTCCTGAACTTCATAAAATCTATCTATAAAAGACCCACAGCAAATACCATCCTCAATTGGAAAAACCTCACAGCCTTCCCGTTGAGATCAGGAAGACCAGAAGGATGTCCACTCTCACCACTCTTGTTCTACATAGTATTAGAAGTCCTAGTGATAGCAATCAGACAACAAAGAGAAATCAAGGGTATCCAAATTGGCAATGAAGAAGTCAAACTCTCTGTCTTCACAGATGTCATGATTCTTTATATGGAAAACCCAAATGACTCCACCCCCAAACTACTAGAACTCATAAAGAATTCAGTATCATGGCAAGATACACAGTCAATGGACAGAAATCAGTGGCTTTCTTATACACTAACAATGAAAATACAGAAAGGGAAATTAGAGAATCGATTCCATTTACTATAGCACCAAGAACCATAAGATACCAGGGAATAAACCTAGCCAAAGAGGTAAAGGACCTGTACTCGAGGAACTACAAAACACTCATGAAAGAAATTGAAGAAGACACAAAAAGATGGAAGAGCATTCCATGCTCTTGGATCAGGAGAATAAACATTGTTAAAATGTCTATACTACCTAGAGCAATCTATAATTTTAAAGCCATTCTGATCAAAATTCCACCGGTATTTTTCAAAGAGCTGGAGCAAACAATCCTAAAATTTGTATGGAACCAGAAGAGACCCCAAATTGTTCAGGAAATGTTGAAAAACAATAATAAAACTGGTGGCATCATGTTACCTGATTTCAAGCTTTACTACAAAGCTGTGATCACCAAGACAGCATGGTACTGGCATGAAAACAGATACATAGACCAGTGGAACAAGTAGAGAGCTCAGATATGGACACTATGGTCAAATAATCTTTGACAAACAGGAAAAAATATATAGTGGAAAAAAGACAGTCTCTTCAATAAATGGCACTGGGAAAATTGGACAGCTATATGTAGAAGAAGGAAACTCCACCATTCTCTTACACCATACACAAAGATAAACCAGGAATGGATAAAAGACCTCAACGTGAGACAGAAATCCATCAGAATCCTAGAGGATAACATAGGCAGTAACCTCTTCCATATCAGCCACAGCAACTTCTTTCAAGATATGTCTCTGAAAGCAAAAGAAAGAAAAGTGAAAATGAACTTTTGGGACTTCATCAAGATCAAAAGCTTCTGCACAGCAAAGGAAATAGTCAACAAAACAAAGAGGCAACCACAGAATGGGAGAAGATATTTGCAAATAACAGTACAGACAAAAGGTTGATATCCAGGATCTATAAAGAACTTCTCAAACTCAACACACAAAACATAAAATCATGTCAAAAAATGGGCAGAAGACATAAACAGACACTTCTCCAATGAAGACATACAAATGGCTATCAGACACATGAAATAATGTTCACCATAATTAGCCATTAGGGGGATTCAAATTAAAACCACATTGAGATACCAACTTACACCACTTAGAATGGCCAAAATTAGCAAGATAGGAAATGACATGTGTTGGAGAGGATGTGGAGAAAGGGGAACCCTCTTACACTGTTGGTGGGAATGCAAGTTGGTGCAGCCACTTTGGAGAACAGTGTGGAAATACCTCAAGAAATTAAAAATAGAGCTTCCCTATGACCCTGCAATTGCACTACTGGGCATTTACCCCAAAGATACAGATGTAGTGAAAAGAAGGGCCATCTGTAACCCAATGTTTATAGCAGCAATGGTCACGGTCGACAAACTGTGGAAAGAACCAAGATGCCCTTCAAGGGATGAATGGATAAGGAAGATGTGGTCCATATACACTATGGAGTATTATGCCTCCACCAGAAAGATGAATACCCAACTTTTGTGTCAACATGATGGGACTGGAGGAGATTATGCTGAGTGAAATAAGTCAAGCAGAGAGAGTCAATTATCATATGGTTTCACTTATTTGTAAAGCATAACAAATAACATCGAAGACATAGGGAGATTGAGTGGAGAAGGGAGTTGAGGGAAATTGGAAGGGGAGATGAACCAAGAGAGACTATGGACTCTGGAAAACAACCTGAGCATCTTGCAGGGGTGGGGGGTGGGAGGTTGGGGGTGCCAGGTTATGGTTATTATGGAGGGCACATATTGCATGGAGCACTGGGTGTGGTGCATAAACAATGAGTTCTGTTACGCTATAAATAAACAAACAAACAAATAAATAAATAAACTGAAACATCATGCAGCCTAAAACAAAACAAAACAAAACAAAACAAAAAAGACCCTCATTTGACAACAACCCAATTCAAATACTATACTTAAAGTCACGCTGCCTGAAAATAAAGTAGCCAGGTGAAAAATGTCTAAATAAATAAATAAATCTGATTGGCTCTAAGAACAATTTAAAGTATGCTTTTACTATAGAACTGTTGAATCACTATATTGTACACTCGAAACTAATATAACAGTATATGTTAACTAAACTGGAATTAAAATTAAAAATGAAATAAAATTAAAATAAAATTAAAAATTAAAAAAATTTTAAAAATTAAAAAATAAACACTTTAGAAAAAACTTAGGGAACTCAGAAATATCATCAAGTCTAATATTATTATGGGGATCTCAGAAGAAGAATATAAAGAAGTGACAGAAAATGTATTTGATGAAATAATAGGTAATAATTTCCCAAATAAGGGATAGAAAACAAATCCAGAATCAGGAGGCAGAGAGAGCACCTAACAAAATCATCCCCAAATTGTCCACATTAAGAAATGTGGTATTAATGGGGCTTCTGGGTGGCTCAGTTGGTTAAGTCTTCTGCCTTTGGCTCAGGTCATGGTCCCAGGGTCCTGGGATTGAGCCCCAAAATGGGCTCTCTGCTCCAAGGGGAGCCTTCTCTGCCTCTCTCTCTCTGCCTCACTCTCAGCCTACTTGCGATCTCTGTGTGTCAAATAAATAAATAAAATTAAAAAAAAGAAATGTGGTATTAAAATGGGAACAAGTAATAAAAATTAATAATTAAAATGTCAAAAGGTAGTGATAGAAAATTTTAAACCGAGTAATCACTATGTGATGTATATGTAAGTGATGACTCATTAAATCATATTAATGAAGTCGATATTGAATTGTATATTAACCAACTAAAGTTTAAGTAAAAATTTGAAGAAAACAATAAATAAGTAGAATAAATAAATAAATAAATAGCAGTAAGAAGAAAGAAAGCAGTACATGCATGAGACACCTCATCAGGCTATCAGTTGATATTTCAGCAGAAAAATTGTTGTCCAAAAGGGAATGGCCTGATACATTCAAAGAGCAGAAAGGAGGAAAAATATAGCCAAGAATACTGTAACAATGAAGGGCATCATTCAGATTATAAGGAGAGATAAATAGTTCCCAGACATGTACATTTAAAGGAATCAATGACCACTGAAATAACCCTACCAGAAAAGTTAATGGGGACATACTGAATGGGAATGAAAAACCATAATTAAAAGTAAGAAAAGTAGAAAGCACAAAAGCATGAAAAAATAAGCATATTTCAAAATATCAGTCAGTGGTCTCAGAAAATTAAATGATGTAAAATATGACCCCGTACACCTAAACTGTAGATGGAAGGGAAGTAAAGAATTATATACCTGCATTACCTCATCTTCATATAGACTGCTCTCTGCTGAACAAGTTATAGAAAAAAAAAAAAGTAACCACATATACAACGACAATAATTGATATGCCAAAAATAGAGAAAATGAATTCACTGAAGAAAGCCAGTGAACTGTGAAAAGAGCAAAAGAAAATGATCGGAAAAGAGCTGCAAAAAAATAAGATGAAAGTGGAGTAGGAGGACACTACACTTGCTTTATCCCAGGGAAACAAAAAGATGACTATAAAATCATCATAAATACCCCAGAAATAGACACAAAGACTGAGAAAACAAACTCCATGCCTAAAATGACAGAGGAAACATCAGACATTGTTTAGTGGAGAAGTGGATCCTGAGTCCTGTGTAGGAGAGGAACCTGTTATCATAAACAAAGGTAAGAGAGGCTCTCACAGGATAACTCACAGAACTATTTCCCTCAAGGCTCTGGCTTGCAAAATGAGAGGAGCTGAATATCTTGATTTCCTTCAACCAGTGAGACTTAAAGCCTGGAGTAGTAAAGGTCAGTGGGCTTGGCTGGGATGGAGCCCTGAGGGCACTGGAGTGCCCCTCAAAGGAAGGTAGGCAAACAGCCTAGGACAAACAGACTGAGAGGCAACATTCACAGAGATGCCTCTCCAGGAACAAAGGAGCTGCCTGGCACCATCCTTACATAAACACAGAGCACCTGCAGGAAGGAATGCAGCCCCCAAACAGGTTGCCTAACTTGCTTACACTAAGCGCCACACCCTTGTGTTCTGCGGTGATTCTCATCTTTGTCCTGCTCTCAGTTTCAGCATCATTGCCCTTCAAGCAGAAGACAAGCCCATGCCCCTGCCCACACCATGTTTCTTTACAACAGAGTTCCTGAGGTCCTCAGTTTTTAAAGATGTGGTGTCAGTTTTCATCTCACAAGTTGACAAGGGCACACCTAGTTAAAACTCAGCACATTCAGGCCCAGTACCAAACACTGCCCACCGCAGACAAGGAGCTCCTCTGGAGATGACTGGTCTGAAGGATGGATCAGCCAAAACAAAAGAACAGCATTCACAAAGCACACAACTGTATATGATGGCACCAAAAACCACGAGATACACAGGAATAACCTTAACTGTCAGGGTGAAATACCTCTACTCTGAAAACTACAAAACACTGATGAAGGAAATTGAAGAAAACGCAAAGAATTGGAAAGATACTCCATGCTCTTACATAGGAAGCACTAAAATTCTTTTTACTTTCTCAAGTTATTATTGAAATTCTAGTTAGTTAACATATAATGGGATATTGGTTTCAAGAGTAGAATTTAGTAATTCATCCCTTATATTTTGCACCCAGTGCTCATAACAAAAAGTGTCCTTCCTAATAACCCATTATACATTTGGCATATCTCCTGTCCACCTCCTCTCTAGAAACCCTCAGTATGTTCTCTATAGTTACTTCTGTCTTTTTTTTTTTTTTAGCACATACCCCTATGTTCATCTGTTTTCTTTCTTAAATTACACATATGAATGAGATCCTATGTATTTACCTTTCTATTTGACTTAGCATAACTCACTCCAGCTCCATCCATGTTTTTGCAAATGGCAAGATTTCTTTTTTTTTTTTTTATGGCTGAGTAACATTTCATTGTGTACATATACACCACATCTTCCTTAACCATTTATCAGTTGAAGGACATTTGGGCTTTCTCCATAATTTGGCTATTATTGATAAAGCTGCTATAAACATCAGGGTATATGGACACCTTTGAATCTGCATTTTTTATCCTTGGGTAAATACCTAGTATTGCAATTGTTGGATTGCAGAGTAGTCCTGTTTTTAACTGTCAGAGGAACCTTCATATGTTCTCCAGAGTGGAAAAACCACTTTGTATTCACACCAACGGAGTAACATGCTTTATAAACAATGGTATATAAATAATAAACATGTTGTTTATTATGTTGTTCATTTTCGCCATTCTGACAGGTGTGAGGTGGTATCTCATTGTGGTTTTCATTTGTATTTCCCTGATGATGAGTGACATTGAATATCTTTTCATGGGTCTTAAGACATCTGGATGTCTTCTTTGCAAAAATGTCTATTCATGTCCTTTGCCCATTTCTCACCTGGATTATTTTTGGGGAACTGTTGAGTTTTATAAGTTCTTTACAGATTGTGGATACTAACCCTTTATCAGGTATGTCATTTGCAAATGTCTTCTCCCATTCTGTAAATTGCCATTAAGTTTTGTTGAATGTTTCCTTTTCTGTACAGACACAGTTTTTTGTTTGTTTTGTTTTGTTTTGTTTTTCTGAAGAACTTTCAATAGATCATTTCTGCTTTGGTTTCCTTTGCTTCTGGAGATGTATCTAGTGAGAGCTGCTATGGTGAATGTTAAAAATGTTGCTCTCTTTGCTCTCCTCCTTTGATGGTTTCCTGTTGCATATTTATGCCTTTCCTCCATTTTTGAATTTATTTTTGTGTATGCTGTAGGAAAGTGGTCCAGTTTCTTTTTCGTTTGAGAATTTTATTACTTTATTTGCCAGAGAGAGCACAAGCAGGGCAAGGAGCAGACAGAGGGTGAAGCAGGATCCCTGCTAAGTAAGGTACCCAAAGCAGGGCTCAATTCCAGGACCCTGGGATCATGACCTGAGCCAAAGGCAGACGCTTAACCAAAAGAGCCACCCAGACATCCCAAGCTTTTTGTTTTGTTTTAGTTTTTTTTTAATGTATAATTGATTAATTTATTTGAGAGAGAAAGTGCAGGGGTGGGATCAGAGGGAGAGGGACCAACTCACTCTGCACTGTGCAGAATGCCTCATTCAGGGCTTGATCGCAAGATCATAACCTGAGCCAAAACCAAGAGTCAGACGCACAAGTGACTGAGCCACTCAGGTTCCCCAAGAAAATGATCCAGTTTCATTCTTCAGCATGTTGCTGTCCAGTTTTCCCAACACCATTTGTTAAAGAGACTGTCTTGTTTCCACTGGGTAGTCTTTTCTGTGTTTTCATAGATTAGTTGATCGTAGAGGTGTGGGTCCATTTGTGGGTTTTACGTTCTCTTCCATTGATCTATGTGTCTGCTTTGGTGGAAGTACCATATTGCTTTAATGACTACCGCTTTGTGACATATCTTGAAGTCTGGAATCTTGATGACTCCAGCCAGCTTCGTTTTTCTTTTTAATGTTGCTCTTGCTGTTAGTGGTCTTTTGTAGTTCCACACACATTTTAGCAATGTTTCTTCTATCTCTAGGGAAAACTGATATTGGTATTCTGGCAGGGACTTTATTAAAAGCATGGTTGAATTTTGGTAATATAGACCATTTTAATTATATATTTTCTTCCATGAGTATGGGATTTTTTTTTCCATTTCTCTGTATCATCTTCAATTTATTTCATGATTGTTCTACAGTTTTAGAGTACATTTGCTTTTACCTCTTTGGGTAGGTTTATTTCAAGGTTTCTTATGGTTTTTGTTGCAAATATAAATGGAATTGAATCCTTAATTTCTCTTTGTTGCTTCGTTATTGCTGAATAGATACATAACAGATTTCTGGGCATTGATTTTGTGTCCTGTGACATTGATGAATTCATGTCTTAGTTCTAGCAATTGTTTGGTGGTGACATTTGGGCTATCTGCATAGAGTAACTTGTCATATGTGCATAGTGAATATTTGATTTCATTCTTCCCAATTCAAGGCAGTTTATGTCATTTTTGTCTGATTTCTGAAGTTAGGGCATAAGTTACATGCTAAACAATGGTGATAGTTGGCATCCCAGTGTTGTTCTGGACTGTAGAGGAAAAGGTCATAAAGTTTCCCCACTGAGGAGGAATTTAGTTATGAGTTTTTCATATATAGCCTTTGTGATGTTGAGGTATATTCTCTCTAGCTCTACTTTTGGAGGGTTTTTATCAAGAATCAATGCTTTATTATTTCACACATTTTTTTTTTCTACATGGATAGTGTCGTTCTTATCACTTTTAAAAAAATTAATGTGGTTTATCATATTACTTGATTTGCCAGTATTGAATGACACTTATAGTCCAGGAATATATCCCATTTGAGCATGGTGAAAAAAATCTTTAATTGTACTCTTCGATGTAATTTGTTAGTGTCTTTTTGAGAATTTTTGCATCAGTGTTCCTCAGTGATACTGTCCTGTAATTTTAGTGGGATCTTTGTCTGCTTTGATAAAGGTGGCTTCACACAATGAGTTTGGAAGCTTATCCATCTCTATATTTTAAAACAATTTGGGAAGAATAGTTATTAAGTCCTCTTTCAATGTTTGTTAGATTTCTCCTGATAAATCATCTGGCCCTGGACTTTTGTTTGATCAGAGATTTTTGATTACTGCTTCAATTTATTTGCTGGTTATGAGCCTGTTCAAATTTTATATTTTTTCCTCTTTCAGTTTTAATAGTGTATGTATTTTTAGGATTCTATCCAGTTCTTTTGAATTGCCAAATATATTGGCAAAAAAATTTTCCTAATGTTCTCTTTGATTGTTTTATTTCTATGGTGTTGGCAGTGATCTCTCCTCTTTCATACATGACTTTATTTATCTGAGTCCTTTTTTTTCTTTTTGATAAATTTGGCTGGGTTTTATCAACTGTATTAACCTTCTAAACTAACTAGCTCAGAGTTTCATTGATTTGTCCTTCTCTATTTTCTGTTTTTCTTTCATTTATTCCTGTTGTATTCTTTATTTTTTTCTTCCTTCTCCTGGATATAGGCTTCGTTTGCTGTTCTTTTTCTAGTTCCTTGAGGTATAAGTTGAAATTGTGTATTTGAGACTTTTCTTGCTTCTTCAGGTAAGCCTGCATTGCAATATCCTTCATTCCTTTGACCACTCTTGCTGCATCTCAAATATTTGGGGGTGTTGTATTTTCCTCTTTAATTTGTTAAATGTAATCCTTTAAAGATTTCATTCATTCATTCATTCATTCATTCATCAGAGAGAGCACAAGCAGAGGGAGCAGCAGACAGAGGGAGAAGCTGGTTCTTTGCTGAGCAAGGAGCCTGATGTGGGACTCAAACACAGGACCCTGGGATCATAAACCCATCCAAAGGTTGACCCTTAATGATCTGAGCCACCCAGGCATCCCATTTTTTAAAAATTTCTTCTTTAATTTCCTGGTAAATTCATTCATTCTTTTGTACCATGTCCTTTGATGCTCATTTATTTGTGGTCTTGTGGTTGACCTCATATTTCATACTGTTGTGGTCTGATAATATGCATGGTATGACCTTAATATTTTTGTACTTATTGAGAAATGAATTGTGACTGGCTGTGTGATCTATTTTGGAGAATGTCCCATGTACATTGGAAAAGAATATATATCCTGTTTTAGGAAGAAATGTTCTGAATATGTCTTATGAGTCCATCTGTTCCGATGTGTCAGTCAAAGCCATCATTTCCTTGTTGACTTTATGCTTAGATTATCTTTTTGTTGTTATAAGTGGGGTTTTAAAGTCCCCCACTGTTATTGTATTTTGATCCAGGATTTTCATTTCATTTGTAGTTTTTTTTTTTTTTTTTTTTTAATTTGGAAGCTCCCAAGTTGGAGCACAAATATTTATAATTGTTAGATCTTCTCATTGGATAGGCCCCTTAATTATGAATGGTGCTTTTTTTCATCTCCTTATGCTCTTTCATTTAAAATCTAGTTTTTCCAACATAGGTATGGCTACTCCAGCTTTCCTTTGACATGCATTAGCATGATAAATTGTTCCCTCTTCCTTCACCTTCATTTTGCAGTTATATTTAGCTCTAAAAGGACTCTCTTCCAGGCAACATTATAGATGGGTCCTGCTTTTATATCTATACTGACACACCATGTCTTTGATTAGAACCTCATCCATTTCCATTCAGGCCAGTTATTAATAGATCTGAATTTAGTAAGATTGTATTACCTATAAATTCATTGTTTCTAGAGATTATCTTTGTTGCTTTCTGACATTTGTTTCTTTTGGTCTTCCTTTCCCACTCAAAGAATCACCTTTACTCTTACTTACACGACTGATTTAGTGGTCCTAAACTCCGTTGTAATTGTCTCAGAAACTTTTTATCTCTTATGCTATTCTGAGTGACAACATTGTTGGATAAGATATTCTTGGCTGCATATTTTTCCCCTTCAGCATGTTGAATATATTAGGCCACTCTCTCTTGGCCTGCCAAGTTTATGTGGACAGATCTGTTGCTACCTTTATGGGTTTTCCTTTATGAGTTTGGGGCCTCTTCTGTCTTGCTACTTTCCTTATCTCTGTATTTTGTAAATTTTACTAGACTATCATCTTTCTGTTGGCTTTCTTTTGTTGAATTTGATGGGAGATTTCTGTGCCTCCTGGATTAGGGTGTCTTCCTTTTCCCAGATTAGAGAGGTTTTCAGTTATAATTTCCTCAAATAAACCTATCCTTCCCCCCCCTTCTTCTTTTGGGACTCTTACCATACAAGTATTGATGATTTTATGGAGTTGCTGAGTTCTCTAAGTTTACCTTCATGATCCATTTTCTTTTGCCTCTTCTTTTCAGCTTCATGTTTTCCATAACGTTATCTTCTGTATTAATTATCTTTTACTTATCTTTTTCAATTACACGTGTTCATTACATCCAGTCAGCTTTGAACCTCAGTTATAACATTTTATTTCAGCCTGACTTGTTTTTGAGTCTCATAGTTCCATAATAAGGGCTTCGTGGTATCTTCTTTGCTTTTATAAAGCCAGATTATATCCTTTTGATTTTTCCTTTAAATTTTGCTTCACACATATTACTTGCAACTATTGTGTTTAGATCCGTATCCATGACCTGGTATTCTTTCTATTGGGATGAATTCTTCCATCTTATAATTTTGTGTAGGTGTCTGTCTTCTTCTCTGTGTTAGGATAATGTATTATCTTCCCGGCTCTGTGAATAATAGCTATATAAAAAAGAGGTCATATACTGTCTAGGACCTGACACTGGTGACTCCAATATTTCTGGTGTATGCTGTGCACATGCCATTTCTGTGTTTTGATTGCTCTTTCCCTCAGGTCAGTCCTCTTCAGAATTCTTCCTTCTTATATTCAGAAGTATTTGACTGTGTGGCAAGTTTTAACTAAGTGTGTTTTGGTCTTCCTGCTAAGAGACATTGGATCCTATTTCCCCTAGAGCCACAGCTCAAACAGCAGTCTTGGTCAGTACACATGGTACAAGGGTGGAGAGGGTGTTGTGTTCTTCTTCTTGGGTGGAGCCTACTGCTACTCTGACTCTTAGGCATGCTTGCCCAGTAAAAATGCTTCTGCAGACCACAAGGGGGCAGGGCTTGTTGTGAGGGACCCAAGCGTCCCACATGTGTGCTCTCATGCTTCCTGAAGTCTGTCCTACTGATACATAGGAGGAAAAATGGCATCACCCAGCTATATGGTCCCTAGAGAGGGGTGTTTGTGACCCCTGCTTTTCAGGAAGGCCTCACAGAACAGTGAACAATCTCACCTTGTTCCTCCCAGGCTTCCCTCAAAGTCCTACCTGTATCCCAAATTACTGCCCATACAGTAGTCCAGTGTTACCATGTTTTATCTCAGGCTTTCTGGATGGATTTACACTCCAAGTTTGATGGACCCACCATGGTGAGGATCCATGCCAATCCTCTTGGGGAGGGTCTTATCGTGCTGTGACATGTGCCAGCTTTTTCCCAGAAGAGCAGTCATCTGAACATGTACGGGCTCAGACTTTATGGTAAAGCAGAGAAAAAAGCTTGTGTCTAGTTTAGCTGTCCCCAGTGGCTGCCCCTTTTACTGTGCTATTGGACTGGGTAGCTCAATGGTGTCTGTTGGTTATTTTGCCACTGGAGAAGCAATCTCACCCCTCTCAAATGCACACTAAGAAGGGAAGTTATGTCTCCCAGTGTGACACAGGACACTTCAGACCACAAAGTCCAATCCCTGGCTTCTGT
This sequence comes from Lutra lutra, assembly GCF_902655055.1. Lineage (NCBI taxonomy): Eukaryota > Metazoa > Chordata > Mammalia > Carnivora > Mustelidae > Lutra > Lutra lutra. The sequence goes on along the minus strand of NC_062282.1, from coordinate 158,582,152 downwards.
CTGGTACTGTACAATAGTACCTCTAGCACCACAAAGCTCCACACAGTTAATTTTTGCAAGCAATTTGGAAAACTATGGAGGTTCCTTAAAAAGTTAAAATTAGAATGGCCCTATTATCCAATCATTGAACTACTAGGTGCTTATGCAAGAATACAAAAGTACTAATTCAATGGAATACAGTCATCAAGAAATTTATGGCATCATTGTCTACTGTAACCAAATTCTGGAGATAGGCCACCTGTCCACCGACTGGTGAATGGATGAATAATACATCATATAGAGGGACATTACTCACTATAAGAAGAAATACGTCTTTCCACTTACAACTGCATTTACAGTCTGCCATGCAACCATGGAGCTAGAGATTATAATGTTAAGCAAATAAGTCAGTCAGAGAATGGCAGCTATGATACCATTTCACTCATATGGAGAATTTAAGGGGAAAAATGCAAAAACTGGATAGAGAGACAGAAAGAGAGAGAGAGAGAGAGAAATGCAAACCAAGAAACAGACTCTTAACTCTACAGAGTGAATAGATAACAGAAAGGAGTTGAGTCGTGTAATGGTAAACATAGGGGACAGAGAATAGCGAATGTATTTGCTGTGATGAATATTTTTTTTAATTTTAATTTATTCTTTCACTGTTCCAAGATTCATTGTTTATGCACCACACACAACACTGGGTGTTTTATGGAAGTGTTCAAATCCTCTACTGCACACCTTAAACAAATTACACTGTTTATTAACTAACCACAATTTAAATGAAAACTTAAAAATGGGACAGTACTACAAATACAGCCATAAAGCTATTAACAAAATGGCAATAAACACATATCTATTAATAATTACTTTGAATTTAAATGAACTAAATGCTTCAGTCAAAAGACATATGGTGATGGAATGGATTTTTAAAATAAGAAAACCAATCTATTTACTGCTTATAATAGTCTTAATTTAGATCTAAAGACTCATGCAAATTTAAATAGGGATTAAGAAGCATTTACTATTAAAATGTGTGTTAAAAGAAAGTAATGTTGGGGAGACAAGATGGCGGGGAAGTAGGAGGAGGCGCCTTTCCAACCTGTACCCTAAAGTGAGCTGATTACCTACCAAAGAACTCCGATCACCCATGAAATCAGCCTGAGATCAGAATTATACACATCTGGATCTCTACAGGGGCAGAAGACGCCAGTGGGCAGGTAAAGTGGAGTGGGAAAGGCTGACTGATATAGGAAGATAAACAAAAGGGGAAGGGAGCCATCAGAGGTGACCTGTTGGAAAGTAATACCCCTAATACGAGTGAGATGCCCTGCTTCTGGGCACCAGCATTAACTTGGAGACTGGTTGAAAGCACTCCAAAACAGCAAAAGATCACGGGGGGTGGGGGAATTGTGGGAAACGGGGTGGCTAGGGACAGGGGCTTAAGTCCCCAGTCCCAGGATAGCCTCCCCTGGTGCTGAGCGAGAGAGAGTGCAGTGGAGAAACCAGGTCTTGGTCCCTGAGCCGCCAGCATGGGATGGGAGCCTCAATGGACAGCAGAATGCAGGAGCCCTGCTACAGAGCCTCAGATGAAAGCGCCCCTCATCCTCCCCTGAGAGAGGTACAAAGGCCCAGCCAGTGGTCTTTGACATGCGCCATTGTTTCAGAGCCTAAGACTTGGCCCCAGACTCTCCCCTGAAAGAGGTGCCCACAAGCTGGGCACTCTTAGACCCAGAAAGTCCAGGCACTCACATCCCGGGCCAGCTGGAAAATTTCAGTGTGCTATCACAGCTTGGAACCTCTCTGGTAGTCTGGAGCTGCCCAGACAGCCACCGCTGCTACTGTGGTTTTGGGTACAAGCAGAAGATCCTGCATCCCCAGGGACCATGACTCAGAACCTGCTCTGCCAGCGGCCAAGGGGGAATTTATATTTGTAAATGTAAATGGGAATTTACACCCACAGAAGAACAGACTTAGGCTTCTCTCTGAGAGGGAGATCAGGGTGCAGTTTGCATTCCTATAAACCAACAAAAACCATCAAAAGCGGTCAAGGCGAGAGAAAAAAAAAAAAAAAGGTGAACAAACATAAAAACCCCCAGAGAACAAAAGCCCGAAAAAACCTGTTTCCTCAGAGCTCACCCCCTTGAGGGGGACTGGAGGACTTAACTCAGGGAACATCATTGACTGAAAACGCATGGCAGGCCCCTCCCTCAGAAAACCAACCAGGAAAGAAAAAAAAAAAAAAAAAAAGACTACAAGAGAACCACCACCACTACTTCATAGGACAACTTTTATTTTTAATTTGTTCCCACTATTCTGGCTCATTTTTTTATATAGATAATTTTTTAACCTATTTACCATCACAGCGAGCTGTCCAGTACATCAAATTCCATAATAACCTTCTAACCTGAAATTTTTTATACATACACCTGTGTTTTTCTTTTGCATTTCTATTTTTTGATTTTTTTTAAATTTTAGTTTAGTTTAGCCTAGTTTTTTTTTATTTTTATTTTATAATATTCATATAGAGTTAAACTTCAAAGTAATCCCCTTTCCCCCATCAATACTACCCCTATATGTAAACCAATTTTTAATCCCCCTTTAGCCTAGGAAAGTTGAGTCCTTTAACAAAGATATCAAGATACATCCAGGAAGAATCAAAACAACCTTCCTCGCCCACACTGAGAATTTATAACCACTCTCCCATCTTTTTCTTCCACCAGTGTTTCTGTGTTTTTGTGTTTGTCCTGATAGTATATAAATCTTACACTTAGGGTTCTTTTCGACAAGGTTCTTCCTTTATTTGCATATATATAATTTTTTCTCTTGTTATATAATTTTATCAGTCTATTTGTTTGTCTGTTTTTGTTTGTATACCTCATAAATCTTACCTTGGGGCCCATTTGGGCTGAACCTTCTCTTTCATCTTCCCTTGCTTCCCTGCCTCTCTCTCTTTTTTTCTTTTTCCTTTCTTTTTTCTCTCGTTTGGGTGGGGAATCCTGATTGCTCAGAAGTGTTCCAGGGTGCACCCAGACTGCACCATGGTTGATACAATCAGCTATATCTGTTCAGTCATCTCTCACCAAAATGACTAGGAGGAGGAATGCCCAACAGAAGAAAAATACAGAGGATGGCCCTTCTGCAACAGAGCTAATGGCTATCAACATAGACAATATGTTGGAAAGAGAATTCAGGCTAATAATTTTCCAGGCAATAGCTAGGTTGGAGAAAGCCATGGATGACTAAACGGAATTGATTAGGGCCGAGCCGAAAGCGACCAGACAGGATGTTCACAAAGTTAGGGCAGAGCTAAAAGCTACCAGGGCTGTGGTTCACAATGCTCTCAATGAGTTCCAAACTAATCTAATTCTCTCAAAGCTAGGGTAACTGAGAAAGAAGATAGAATTAGTGATCTGGAGGACAAACAGATAGAAGGAAAGGATCAAGAGGAATCCTGGAACAAACAGCCTAGAAACCATGAAAACAGAATCAGGGAAATAAATGACGCCATGAAACGTTCCAAAGTCAGAATCATTGGAATCCCTGAAGGGGACAAGAAAGAAAGAAGTCTAGAACATAGAGTGGAAGAAGTTCTTCATGAAAAATTTCCCAATCTCACGATTGGAACTAGCGTTGATGTACTAGAGGCTGAACGGTCTCCACCCAAGATTATAGATTCCAGAAAAACATCAAGGCACCTGATAGTCAAATTGAGAAATCATAATTGTAGGTATAAATTCTTGAAAGCCGCAAGGACAAAGAGGCTCCTTACTTACAGAGGAAAGCCCATCAGAATAACGTCAGAACTGTCCACAGAGACCTGACAAGCCAGAAGGGGCTGGCAAGATATATTCAGGAAACTAAATGGCAAGAACATGCAGCCAAGAATACTTTGTCCAGCAAGACTGACATTCAAAATGGATGGAGAAATAAAGAGTTTCCATGACTGGCAAGGCGTAAAAGACTATGCAACCACCAAGCCAACACTGCAGGAAATAATAAGGTGGGTCCTATAAAAGAAGAAAAATCCTAAGAATAGCATGGAACAGAAATATGGAGACAATCTACAGAAAGAAAGACCTCAAAGGTAACACGATGTCAATGAAAACGTATCTATCAATAATCACTCTCAATGTGAATGGCTTAAATGCGCCCATAAAATGGCACAGGGTTGCATGTTGGATAAAACGACAGGACCCATCCATATGTTGTGTACAAGAGACCCATTTCAAACCTAAAAATACACTCAGACTCAAAGTGAAGGGATGGAGAAGCATCTTTCATGCCAATGGGCCTCAAAAGAAGGCTGGGGTTCTGATTCTCATATCAGATAAATTAGATTTTAAACTAAAGACTGTAGTCAGAGATACAGAAGGACACTACATCATTCTTAAAGGGACTATCCACCAAGATGATCTAACAGTTGTAAATATCTATGCCCCCAATATGGGAGCAGCAAATTACATAAGAAAACTGTAAATGAAGATAAAGAGTAATGTTGATATGAATATATTAATAGTAGGAGATCTTAACACGCATCTCTCAGAAATAGAAAGATCATTAAAGAAGAAAAACAATAAAGAATCAAGAGCATTGAATGACACATTGGACCAGATGGACCTCATAGATATATACAGAACATTCCACCCTAAAACAACAGAATACTCATTCTTCTCAAGTGCACATGGAATCTTCTCGAGAATAGACCACATACTGGGTCACAAATCAAGACTCAACTGATACCAAAAGACTGAGATTATTCCCTGCACATTCTCAGATCACAATGCTTGAAACTGGAGCTCAATCACAAGGAGAAGGTCAAAAGGAACTCAAACACATGGAAGCTAAAGACCACCTTGCTTAAGAATGCTTGGATCAGAGGGAGGAGTCAAGATGGCGGAGAAGTAGCAGGCTGAGACTACTTTGGGTAGCGGGAGATCAGCTAAATAGCTTATCTAATGATTGCAAACACCTACAAATCCAACGGGAGATTAAAGAGAAGAAGAACAGCAATTCTAGAAACAGAAAATCAACCACTATCTGAAAGTTTCTTTTTTTTTTTCTTTTTGAACCCCTTTTTATCCCCTTTCTCCCCCCTCACAATGTGGGATCTCTTCTGATTTGGCTAAAGCATATTTTCCTGGGGTTGTTGCCACCCTTTTAGTATTTTACTTGCTCCTTCATAAACTCTTATCTGGACAAAATGACAAGGCGGAAAAATTCACAACAAAAAAAAGAACAAGAAGCAGTACCAAAGGCTAGGGACCTAATCAATACAGACATTGGTAATATGTCAGATATAGAGTTCAGAATGACGATTCTCAAGGTTCTAGCCGGGCTCAAAGAGGCATGGAAGATATTAAAGCACCCTCTCGGGAGATATAAAAGCCCTTTCTGGAGAAATAAAAGAACTAAAATCTAACCAAGTTGAAATCAAAAAAGCTATTGATGAGGTGCAATAAAAAATGGAGGCTCTCACTGCTAGGATAAATGAGGCAGAAGAAAGAATTAGCGATATAGAAGACCAAATGACAGAGAATAAAGAAGCTGAACAAAAGAGGGACAAACAGCTACTGGACCACGAGGGGAGAATTCGAGAGATAAGTGACACCATAAGACGAAACAACATTAGAATAATTGGGATTCCAGAAGAAGAGGAAACAGAGAGGGGAATAAAAGGTATGTTGGAGAGAATTATTGGAGAGAATTTCCCCAATATGGCAAAGGGAACAAGAATCAAAATCCAGGAGGTTCAGAGAACCCCCCTCAAAATCAATAAGAATAGGTCTACACCCCGTCACCTAATAGTAAAATTTACAAGTCTTAGTGACAAAGAAAAGATCCTGAAAGCAGCCCAGGAAAAGAAGTCTGTAACGTACAATGGTAAAAATATTAGATTGGCAGCAGACTTATCCACAGAGACCTGGCAGGCCAGAAAGAGCTGGCATGATATATTCAGAGTACTAAACGAGAAAAACACGCAGCCAAGAATACTATATCCAGCTAGGCTATCATTGAAAATAGAAGGAGAGATTAAAAGCTTCCAGGACAAACAAAAACTGAAAGAATTTGCAAATACCAAACCAGCTCAACAGGAAATATTGAAAGGGGTCCTCTAAGCAAAGAGAGACCCTAAAAGTAGTAGATCAGAAAGAAACTGAGAAAATATACAATAACAGTCACCTTACAGGCAATACAATGGCACTAAATTCATATCTCTCAATACTTCCCTTGAATGTTAATGGGCTAAATGCCCCAATCAAAAGACACAGGGTATCAGAATGGATAAAAAAAAACAAAACCCATCTATATGTTGCCTACAAGAAGTCATCTTAAACCCGAAGACACCTCAAGGATTAAAGTGAGGGGGTGGAAAAGAATTTACCATGCTAATGGACATCAGAAGAGAGCAGGAGTGGCAATCCTTATATCAGATCAATTAGATTTTAAGCCAAAGACTATAAGAAGAGATGAGGAAGGACACTATATCATACTCAAAGGAACTGTCCAACAAGAAGATCTAACAATTTTAAATATCTATGCCCCTAACGTGGGAACAGCCAACTATATAAACCAATTAATAACAAAATCAAAGAAACACATCGACAAGAATACAATAATAGTAGGGGATTTTAACAATCCCCTCACTGAAATGGACAGATCATCCAAGCAAAAGATCAACAAGGAAATCAAGGCCTTAAATGACACACTGGACCACATGGACATCACAGATATATTCAGAACATTTCATCCCAAAGCAACAGAATACACATTCGTCTCTAGTGCACATGGAACATTCTCCAGAATAGATCACACTCTTGGTCCTAAATCAAGTCTTAACCGGTATCAAAAGATTGGAATCATTCCCTGCATATTTTCAGACCACAATGCTCTAAAGCTAGAACTCAGTAACAAAGGAAATTTGGAAAGAACCCAAATACATGGAGACTAAACAGCATCCTTCTAAAGAATGAATGGGTCAACCAGGTAATTAAAGAAGAATTGAAAAAAATTATGGAAACAAATGATAATGAAAACACAACGGTTCAGAATCTGTGGGACACAACAAAGGCAGTCCTGAGAGGAAAATATATAGCGGTACAAGCCTTTCTCAAGAAACAAGAAAGGTCTCAGGTACACAACCTAACCCTACACCTAAAGGAGCTGGAGAAAGAACAAGAAAGAAACCCTAAACCCAGCAGGAGAAGAGAAATCATAAAGATTGGAGCAGAAATCAATGAAATAGAAACCAAAAAAACAATAGAACAAATCAACGAAACTAGGAGCTGGTTCTTTGAAAGAATTAATAAGATTGATAAACCCCTGGCCAGACTTATCAAAAAGAAAAGAGAAAGGACCCAAATAAATAAAATCATGAATGAAAGAGGAGAGATCACAACGAACTCCAAAGAAATACAGACAATTATAAGAACATACTATGAGCAACTCTACGCCAACAAATTTGACAATCTGGAAGAAATTGATGCATTCCTTGAGACATATAAACTACCACAACTGAACCAGGAAGAAATAGAAAGCCTGAACAGACCCAGAAGCAGTAAGGAGATTGAAACAGTCATCAAAAATCTCCAAACAAACAAAAGACCAGGGCCAGACGGCTTCCCGGGGGAATTCTACCAAACATTTAAAGAAGAACTAATTCCTATTCTCCTGAAACTGTTCTAAAAAATAGAAATAGAAGGAAAACTTCCAAACTCATTTTATGAGGCCAGCATCACCTTGATCCCAAAACCAGACAAGGATCACAGCAAAAAAGAGAACTACAGACCAATATCCTTGATGAACACAGATGCAAAAATTCTCGCCAAAATACTAGCCAATAGGATTCAACAGTACATTAAAAGGATTATTCACCACGACCAAGTGGGATTTATTCCAGGGCTGCAAGGTTGGTTCAACATCCGCAAATCAATCAATGTGATACAACACATTAATAAAAGAAAGAACAAGAACCATATGATACTCTCCATAGATGCTGAAAAAGCATTTGACAAAGTACAGCATCCCTTCCTGATCAAAACTCTTCAAAGTGTAGGGATAGACGGCACATACCTCAATATTATCAAAGCCATCTATGAAAAACCCACCGCAAATATCATTCTCAATGGAGAAAAACTGAAAGCTTTTCCGCTAAGGTCAGGAACACGGCAGGGATGTCCGTTATCACCACTGCTATTCAACATAGTACTAGAAGTCCTGGCCTCAGCAATCAGACAAAAGGAAATTAAAGCATCCAAATCGGCAAAGAAGAAGTCAAACTATCACTCTTTGCAGATATGATACTCTATGTGGAAAACCCAAAAGACTCCACTCCAAAACTGCTAGAACTTGTGCAGGAATTCAGTAAAGTGTCAGGATATAAAATCAATGCACAGAAATCAGTTGCATTCCTCTACACCAACAACAAGACAGAAGAAAGAGAAATTAAGGAGTCGATCCCATTTACAATTGCACCCAAAACTATAAGATACCTAGGAATAAACCTAACCAAAGAGACTAAGAATCTATACTCAGAAAACTATAAAGTACTCATGAAAGAAATTGAGGAAGACACAAAGAAATGGACAAATGTTCCATGCTCCTGGATTGGAAGAATAAATATTGTGAAAATGTCTATGCTACCGAAAGCAATCTACACATTTAATGCAATTCCTATCAAAGTACCATCCATTTTTTTCAAAGAAATGGAACAAATCATCCTAAAATTTATATGGAACCAGAAAAGACCTCGAATAGCCAAAGGAATATTGAAAAAGAAAGCCAAAGTTGGTGGCATCACAATTCCGGACTTCAAGCTCTATTACAAAGCTGTCATCATCAAGACAGCATGGTACTGGCACAAAAACAGACACATAGATCAATGGAACAGAATAGAGAGCCCAGAAATGGACCCTCAACTCTATGGTCAACTCATCTTCGACAAAGCAGGAAAGAATGTCCAATGGAAAAAAGACAGCCTCTTCAAAAATGGTGTTGGGAAAATTGGACAGCCACATGCAGAAAAATGAAATTGGATCATTCCTTACACCACACACGAAAATAGACTCAAAATGGATGAAGGATCTCAATGTGAGAAAGGAATCCATCAAAATCCTCGAGGAGAACACAGGCAGCAACCTCTTCGACCTCAGCCGCAGCAACATCTTCCTAGGAACATCACCAAAGGCAAGGGAAGCAAGGGCAAAAATGAACTTTTGGGATTTTATCAAGATCAACAGCTTTTGCACAGCAAAGGAAACAGTGATCAAAACGAAAAGACAACTGACAGAATGGGAGAAGATATTTGCAAATGACATATCAGATAAAGGGCTAGTGTCCAAAATCTATAAAGAACTTAGCAAACTCAACACCCAAAGAACAAAGAATCCAATCAAGAAATGGCCAGAGGACATGAACAGACATTTCTGCAAAGAAGACATCCAGATGGCCAACAGACACATGAAAAAGTGCTCCATATCACTCGGCATCAGGGAAATACAAATCAAAACCACCATGGGATATCACCTCACACCAGTCAGAATGGCGAAAATTAACAAGTCAGGAAATGACAGATGCTGGCGAGGATGCGGAGAAAGGGGAACCCTCCTACACTGTTGGTGGGAATGCAAGCTGGTGCAACCACTCTGGAAAACAGCATGGAGGTTCCTCAAAATGTTGAAAATAGAACTACCCTATGACCCTGCAATTGCACTGCTGGGTATTTACCCTAAAGATACAAACGTGGTGATCCGAAGGGGCACGTGCACCCGAATGTTTATAGCAGCAATGTCTACAATAGCCAAACTATGGAAAGAACCTAGATGTCCATCTACAGACGAATGGATAAAGAAGATGTGGTATATATACACAATGGAATACTATGCAGCCATCAAAAGAAATGAAATCTTGCCATTTGCGACGACGTGGATGGAACTAGAGGGTATCATGCTTAGCGAAATAAGTCAATCGGAGAAAGACGACTATCATATGATCTCCCTGATATGAGGGAGAGATGATGCAACATGGGGGCTTGAGGGGGTAGGAGAAGAGTAAATGAAACAAGATGGGATTGGGAGGGAGACAAACCATAAGTGACTCTTCATCTCACAAAACAAACTGAGGGTTGATGGGAGGATGGGGTTGGTAGAGGGGGGTAGGGTTATGGATATTAGGGAGGGTATATGCTATGGTGAGTGCTGTGAAGTGTGTAAACCTGGCGATTCGCAGACCTGTACCCCTGGGGATAAAAATATATGTTTATAAAGCTGTAAAAAAAAAAAAAAAAAAGAAAGGATGAATACCCAAGTTTTGTAGCAACATGGACGGGACTGGAAGAGATTATGCTGAGTGAAATAAATCAAACAGAGAGAGTCAATTATCATATGGTTTCACTTATTTGTGGAGCATAACAAATAGCATGGAGGACAAGGGGAGATGGAGAGGAGAAGGGATTTGAGGGCAATTGGAAGGGGAGTTGAACCATGAGAGACTATGGACTCTGAAAAACGATCTGAGAATTTTGAAGGGGTGGGGGGTGGGAGGTTGGGGGCACCAGGTGGTGGGTATTGTAGAGGGCACAGATTGCATGGAGCACTGGGTGTGGTGCAAAAATAATGAATACTGTTATGCTGAAAAAATAAAAAAATTAAAATATATATATATATAAAACTCATGGGAAATTTTACTATTACCAAGCACATTTAGATATAGACTTAAGAAAAACACATACTGGCAACAGCCTTCTGGGGAAGAAGACAATATACAGCCTCAAAGCTGAGTAGCTGGGAATGCCGGCCGCTCAGGGCAGAGTGTCACCTGCTTCATTTTTCCGTTATCTCCTCTTCCCCCACCCCCAGAGAGCACCTGTGGCTACTTAGATAAGTCATTTGAATGTGCTATTTCAACTATAAACTTTATACTGCTTTTACAGACATATTTTGCCCTCCTTCTTTTTTATCTACAAGGCATGTGACTACTGTTTGGCCTTCTTTGGCTCTCCTGTTGGTTACTGTTTCTATCTAATAAAAGCGAGACTTAGGAGTTGTTCAGGGCAACAGTCTTTTCTACTGTTGTCCCCTGCTCCCTTTCTCTTGCAGCTGACTTGTTTGTGCTTCATTCTTCTCCCGTTTGCCGACTGGAAGCAGCATGCCCTGGTACGTGAACTTGGTCATGGCTGGATTTCTTGTTGATCATCTGGGGGAGGAGCCTATTGAAATGATTCACAAGTGTCCTTGCCTGAGGTGGAATTTCACTGCCCTTACCAGGGGCCAGGCTAAGTAATCCGCTGGGGTTCCCTTTCAGGAGCTTTTGTTACCTGAATGCTTTCCATAGAGTTCTGGAGGACAGGAATGAAAATGGCAGCCTCCTAATAGGCCCAGAGTAGCCAAGAGTTAAGGTCGCTCTCCTCAGTGCGCCCTCAGAGAAAAGCACTCAATCAGTCCTGTCTCCCTTGCCTCCATCTGTGCTCCTAGCTCACCCAGCCTTTGACCGGTAACCCCGAGTTGAGAGCTCAGTCCTTGGCTCTGTCTGTGTAGCCAGCTCCCCTGCTCTAATACCTGTGAGCTCTGCAACACTCAGACACCCCCGATCCTTCTGTGACCCCGCAGGACCTGGGCCCACACTGACCCCACGTGGGCTTCACCCTGGTTTAGCCTCTGGAGCAATGTCCCTCAGTGGAGCAGACTTTTAAAAGTCCTGATTTTGTGATCCTTTGTTCTGTAGCTTGCCAGGAGCTGGCCCCACCCCATGCAGTCTATCTTCCCATTGCGTTGGAATCACTTCTCCACCAGTCCAACCTTTCAGAAAGTTGTTAATTTTCTGTTTCCTAGAATTGTTGCTCTTCTTTTCTTCAATCTCCTGTTGGATTTGTAGGTGTTCGCAATGGTTTGATAAGCTATCTAGCTGATCTCCTGATACCCGATGTCATCTCAGCCTGCTACTTCTCTGCCATCTTGACTCCAATAAAAGTGTTTTAATAATAATATACATAAATATTTTTTGAAAATGGATCAATGTCATATGTTTTTATAGAAATGCCCATAATTATATGTTGAGTCCTCTTATATTATTCTTCTCATTCTCATTTGTGTTCTAAATCTCAAAGTTTGTGTTTCAGTGTTGTTTTTGTTAGATTTTCATCATTTTTTGAAATTTTCATTAAATATATGAATTATTAGCATTTATTTTCAAGAAGTTTTTTATTGTTATTTAGCACTTCATTTTAAACAGCACATAACATTTATACTTTGGATTTAACAACTTCTCATACTGCTCTGAAGACATCAGATTTTTGTAAAGGGAGCTTTCATTTATGCCAATCATTTTTAAGTCTGTTTGTGTGTGTGTCTGTCTTTCATATAAACACTTCTTCAATAGTTTGATGGTTTTGGTCTTAGAAAAATCTGAGAGACTGAGGTACATCAATTTTTTTTTCTTAACATATAATGTATATTTGTTTCAAGGATACAGGATTGTGATTCATCAGTCTTCCACAATTCAAAGCACTCACTGTAGCACATACTCTCCCCAATGTCCATCACCTAGCCACCCCATAACCCCTCTCCAGCAACCCTCAGTTTATTTCCTGAGATTAAGAGTCTCTTATGGTTTGATTCCCCCTCTGCTTTCCTCTTGTTTCATTTTTCCCTCTCAGTGAGATCATATGATAATTGCTTTTCTCAGATTTACTTATTTTATTTAGCATAATATCCTCTCACTCCATCCACCTCACTGTAAATGGCAAAATTTTTTTTGATGGATGCATAGTATTCCATTATAATATATACCACATCTTTATCCACTCATCTGTTGATTGACATCCAGGTTATTATCATAATTTGTCTATTGTGGAGATTGCTGCAATAAACATTTGGGTGCACATGCCCCTTTGGAACACTACATTTGTATCTGTAGGGTAAATATCCAGTAGTGCAATGGCTGGGTCATGGGGAAGCTCTATTTTCAACTTTTGGGGGACCATCCATACTGTTTTCCAGAACGGCTGCACCAGCTTGCATTCCCACCAACAATTTGGGAAGCTACCCTTTTCTTGCATCCTCGCCAACACCAGTCATTTCCTGCTGGTTAATTTTAGATATTCTGACTGGTGTGAGGTGGTAATTAATGGTACTTTTAATTTGTATTTCCCTGATGTCGGGTGATCTTGAGTATTTATTCACGTGTCTATTGACTATTTCCATGTCTTCATTGCAGAAATGTCTGTACGTGTCTTCTGCCCATTTCTTGATTGGATTATGTGTTCTTTGGGTGTTGAGTTGAGGAGTTCTTTATTGATTTTGGAAACTAGCCCTTTATCTAATATGTCATTTACAAATATCTTCTCCCATTCTGTCGGTTGTCTTTTGGTTTTATTGACTGTTTCAATTGCTGTGCAAAAGTATTTGATCTCGATGAAATCCCAATAGTTCATTTTTGTCCTTGCATCCCTTGCCATTGGCAATATTTCTAGGAAGAAGTTACTGTGGCTGAGGTAGAAGATGTTACTACCTGTGTTCTCTTCAAGGATTTTGACGGACTCCTGTCTCCATTGAGGTCTTTCATGCATTTTGAGTCTATTTTCGTGTGTGGTGTAAGAAAATGGTGCATTTCCATTCTTCTGTATGTGGCTGTCCAATTTTACCAACATTTGTTGAATAGACTGTCTTTTTTCCATTGGACATTCTTTCCTGCTTTGTCAAAGATTAGTTGACCATAGAGTTGAAGGTCCATTTTTGGGCTCTCTATTCTGTTCCTTTGATATGTGTGTCTGTTTTTGTGCCAGTACTCTACTATCTTGATGACTACAGCTTTGTAATGGAGCTTGAAGTCTAGAATTGTGTGGTGCCAATATTGTTTTTCTTTTTTTTTTTTTTTTTCTTTTTCAACATCCCTCTGGCTATTGGGGGTGTTTTCTGGTTCCATATAAATTTGAGGATTAGTTTTTCTGTTTCTTTGAAAAAAGTTGATGATACTGTGATAGGGATTGCATTAAATGTGTAGATTGCAGTAGGTAGCATAGACATTTTCACAATATATTTTCTTCCAATTCATGAGCATGGAAGTTTTTCCTTTTTTTTTTTTTTTTTTTTTGTGTGTGTCTTCCTCAATTTCTTTCATCAGTATTCTGTAGTTTTCTGAGTATAGATTCCTTGCCTCTTTGGTTAGATATATTCCTAGGTATCTTATGGTTTTGGGCACAATTGTAAAAGGGATTGACTCCTTAATTTCTTTTTATTCTGTCTTCCTGTTGCTGTATAGAAATGCAACTGATTTTCGTGCATTGATTTTATATCCTGATACTTTGCTGAAATTCTGTATGAGTTCTAGGAGTTTGTGAATGGAGTCTTTTCGGTTTTCCACATAAATAATCATATCATCTGCAAAGAGTGATATTTTGATTTCTCCTTAGCCAATTCGGATGCCTTTTATTTCTTTTTGTCGTCTGATTGCTGAAGCTAGAGCTTCTAGTACTATGATAAATAGCATTGGTAATAGAAGTCAGCCCTGCCATATTCCTGACCTTAGGGGAAAAGCTCTCAGGTTTTCCTCCATTGTGGATGATATTCGCTGTGGGTTTTTCATAGATGGCTTTTATGATATTGATGTATGTACCCTAAATCCCTGCACTGTGAAGAGTTTTGATTGAGAAAGGATGGTGTACTTTGTCAAATGCTTTTTCAGCCTCTATTGAGGATCATATGGTTCTTTTTCTTTCTTTTATTAAGACATTGTATCACATTGATTGATTTGCAGATGATCCAACCTTGCAGCCCAGGAATGAATCTCACTGGGTCGTGGTGAATAATACTTTAGTTGTACTGTTGTATCCTATTGGCAAGTATTTTGGTGAGAATTTTTGCATCTGTGGTCATCAAGGATATTGGTCTGTAATTCTCTTTCTTGATGGGGTCTTTGGTTTTGGGATCAAAATAATTCTGGCCTCATAAAATGAGGATGGAAGTTTTCCTTCCACTTCAATTTTTTTGGAACATTTTCAGGGGAATAGGTATTAATTTTTCTTTAATTGTTTGGTAGAATTCCCCTGGGAAACCATGTCGCTCTGGGCTCTTGTTTATTGGGAGACTTTTGATGACTGCTTCAATCTCCTTACTGGTTAAGGGTCTGTCCAGGTTTTCTATTTCTTCCTGGTTCAGTTTAGGGAGTTTATATGTCTCTAGGAATGCATCCGTTTATTCCAGATTGTCACATTTGCTGGCCTATAGTTGCTCATAATATGTTCTTATAATTGTTTGTATTTCTTTGCTGTTGGTTGTGATCTCTCCTTTTACATTCCTAATTTTATTTATTTGTGCCCTTTCTCTTTTCTTTTTGGTAAGTCAGTCCAGGGGTTTATCAATCTTATGAATTCTTTCAGAGAACCAGTTCCTATTTCTGTAATTTGATCTATTATTCTTTTGGTTCCTATGTCATTGATTTCTGCTCTGATCTTTATTATTTATCTTGTCCTGCTGGGTTCAGGCTTTCTTTGTTGTTCTTTCTCCAGCTCCTTCAGGTGTAGGGTTAGGTTGTGAACTTCAGACCTTTCTTGTTTCTTGAGAAAGGCTTGCATTGCTATATTCTTTCATTTCAGCAACACCTTTGCTGTGTCCTAAAGATGTCTGAGAAGTTGTGCTTTCATTTTAACTTATACCTATGAATTCATCAATTCTTCTTTAATTTCCTAGTGGGATGCACTTTAGTCTCCATATATGTGAGTTCTTTCCAACTTTCCTCTTGTGACTGAGTTCTAGCTTCAGAGCATTGTGGTCTGAAAATATGTAGGGAATGATCCCAATCTTTTGGTACTGGCTGTGGCCTGATTTGTGACCCTCAATGTGATCTATTCTGGAGAATGTTTCATGTACACTAGAGAAGAATGTGTGTTCTGTTACTTTGGGATGGAATGTTCTGAATATATCTGTGATGTCCATCTGGTCCAATGTGTCATTTAAAGCTTTATTTTCTATGTTGATCTTTTGCTTGGAAGATCTGTCCATTTCAGTGAAGGGGGTGTTAATGTCACCTACTATTATTGTATTATTGTTGATGTGTTTCTTTGATTTTGATATTAATTGGTTTATACAGTTGGCGGCTCCCATGTGAGGGACACAGATATTTAAAATCATTAGATCCTCTTGTTGGACAGATGCTTTGAGTATGATATAGTGTCCTTCCTCATCTCCTATTATAGCATTAGGCTTAAAATCTAATTTATCTGATATAAGGATTTCCACTTTAGTTTTCTTTTGATGTCCATTAGCATGATAAATTGTCTTCCATCCCCTCACTTTAAATCTGGAGGTGTCTTTGGGTATAAAATGAGCTTAAATGAGTTTCCTGTAAACAATGTATTGACTTTTTAATCCATTCTGATACCCTGTGTCTTTTGATTGGGGCATTAGCCCATTTACATTCAGGGTGACTATTGAAAGATATGAATTTAGTATCATTGTATTGCCTGTACAGTGACTGTTACTGTATATTGTCTCTGTTCCTTTCTGGTCTACTACTTTTAGGTTCTCTCTTTGCTTAGAGGACCCCTTTCAATATTTCCTGTAGGGCTGATTTGGTGTTTGTAAATTCTTTTAATTTTTGTTTGTCTTGGAAGCTTTTTATATCTCCTTCTATTTTCAGTGATAGCCTACCTCTTGTATTCTTGGCAGAATTTTTTTTTTTTCATTTAGTTCTCTGAATATATCATGCCAGTCCTTTCTGTCCTGCCAGGTCTCTGTGGATAAGTCTGCTGACAATCTAATATTTCTATGATTGTGTGTTACAGGCCTCTTGTCCTGAGCTGTTTTCAAGATCATTTCTTTGTCACTAAGACTTGTAAGTTTTACTATTAGATGACAGGGTGTGTGCCTATTTTTATTGATATTGAGGGGGGTTCTCTGTGCCTCGTGTATTTTGATGCTTGTTCCCTTTGCCATATAAGGGAGATTCTCTACTATAATTTGCTCCAATATACCTTTTGCCCCTCTCTCTCTTCTTCCTCTGGAATCCCAATTATTCCAATATTACTTTGTCTTATAGTATTACATATCTCTGAATTCTCCCCTCATGGTCTAGTAGTTGTTTGTTTCCCTTTTGCTCATCTTCTTTACTCTCCATCATTTGATCCTCTATGTCACCAATTCGCTCTTTGGCCTCATTTATCTTAGCAGTTAGAACCTCCACTTTTTTATTTATTTTTTTTTATTGCACCTCATTAATTTTTTTTTTTATTTCAAGTTTGTTAGATTTTCATTCTCTTATTTCTCCAGAAAGGAATTTTATTTCTTAAGAAAGTGTTTCTCTAACATCTTCTGTGCCTCTTTTGAGCTCAATGAGCACCTTGAAAATCATCATTCTGAACTCTAGTTATGACATATTACAAATGTCCGTATTGATTAGGTCCCTAACTCTGGGTACTGCCTCTTATTCTTTTTTGTGTGTGATGAGTTTTTCTGCTTTGTTATTTTATCCCAATAAGAATATATGAATGAGATTCCGACCAGGGGGAGGAGTCAAGATGGCAGAGAAGTAGCAGGCTGAGACTACTTCGGGTAGCGGGAGATCAGCTAAATAGCTTATCTAAAGATTGCAAACACCTACAAATCCATCGGGAGATTGAAGAGAAGAACAGCAACTCTAGAAACAGAAAATAAACCACTTTCTGCAAGGTAGGACTGGGGGAAAAGTGAATCCAAAGCGACGGGAAGATAGACCGCGGGGGGAGGGGCCGGCTCCCGGCGAGCGGCGGAGCAACGGAGCACAAAATCAGGACGTTTAAAAGTCTGTTCCGCTGAGGGACATCGCTCCAGAGGCTGAACCAGGGTGAAGCCCAGGCGGGGTCAGCGTGGCCTCAGGTCCCGCAGGGTCGCAGAAGGATCGCGGGTGTCTGAGTGTTGCAGAGCTTACTGGTATTAGAACGGGGAAGCCGGCTATGGAGACAGAGCCGAGGAGTGACTCGCAGCTTGGGGTTGCCTTGAACCGGTCGCAGGCTCGGTCAGCTCGGAGCGCAGCCAGAGGCCAGGGTGACGGGAGTCATTGGGCGCTGTTCTCTGAGGGCGCACTGAGGAGTGGGGCCCCGGGCTCTTGGCTCCTCCGGGCCGGAGACCAGGAGGCCGCCATCTTCATTGCCGCCCACCAGACTCTAAGGAATGCGCTCAGGGAACAAAAGCTCCCGAAAGCAAACCCGAGCGGATTACTCAGCACGGCCCTGGGTAAGGGCGGTGCAACTCCGCCTGGGGCAAAGACGCTTGAGAATCACTACAACAAGCCCCTCCCCCAGAAGATCAACGGGAAACCCAGCCAGGACCAAATTCACCTACCGAGGAGTACAGTTTCAATACCAAGGAGAGCGGCGGAATTCCAGAGGAGAAGAAAGCAAAGCACAGAACTCATGGCATTCTCCCCATGATGTTTTAGCCTTGCAGTTAATTTAATTTTTTTTTCTTTTTCAATTTTTTTTTCTTTTTCTCTTCTTCAGCTAAATTTTTTTAACTTTTACCGTTTTCTTTTTTAACGTTTTTTTAAATAGTTTATCTAATATATATATATATATTTTCCTCTTTTTATATTTTTTCTTTATCGGCTTTCTTTTTTTTAAATAGTTTCTTTTTTTTTTCTTTTTGAACCCCTTTTTATCCCCTTTCTCCCCCCTAACAATGTGGGATCTCTTCTGATTTGGCTAAAGCATATTTTTCTGGGGTTGTTGCCACCCTTTCAGTATTTTACTTGCTCCTTCATAAACTCTTATCTGGACAAAATGACAAGGCGGAAAAATTCACAACAAAAAAAAGAACAAGAGGCAGTACCAAAGGCTAGGGACCTAATCAATACAGACATTGGTAATATGTCAGATATAGAGTTCAGAATGACGATTCTCAAGGTTCTAGCCGGGCTTGAAAAAGGCATGGAAGATATTAAAGCAACCCTCTCGGGAGATAGAAAAGCCCTTTCTGGAGAAATAAAAGAACTAAAATCTAACCAAGTTGAAATCAAAAAAGCTATTAATGAGGTGCAATAAAAAATGGAGGCTCTCACTGCTAGGATAAATGAGGCAGAAGAAAGAATTAGCGATATAGAAGACGAAATGACAGAGAATAAAGAAGCTGAGCAAAAGAGGGACAAACAACTACTGGACCACGAGGAGAGAATTCGAGAGATAAGTGACACCATAAGACGAAACAACATTAGAATAATTGGGATTCCAGAAGAAGAGGAAACAGAGAGAGGAGCAGAAGTTATATTGGAGAGAATTATTGGAGAGAATTTCCCCAATATGGCAAAGGGAATAAGCATAAAAATCCAGGAGGATCAGAGAACCCCCCTCAAAATCAATAAGAATAGGTCCACACTCCGTCACCTAATAGTAAAATTTACAAGTCTCAGTGACAAAGAAAAGATCCTGAAAGCAGCCCGGGAAAAGAAGTCTGTAATGTACAATGGTTAAAAATATTAGATTGGCAGCAGACTTATCCACAGTGACCTGGCAGGCCAGAAAGAGCTGGCATGATATATTCAGAGTACTAAATGAGAAAAACATGCAGCCAAGAATACTATATCCAGTTAGGCTATCATTGAAAATAGAAGGAGAGATTAAAAGCTTCCAGGACAAACAAAAACTGAAAGAATTTGCAAATACCAAACCAGCTCTACAGGAAATATTGAAAGGGGTCCTCTAAGCAAAGAGAGACCCTAAAAGTAGTAGATCAGAAAGAAACAGAGACAATATACAATAACAGTCACCTTACAAGCAATACAATGGCACTAAATTCATATCTCTCAATACTTACCCCGAATGTTAATGGGCTAAATGCCCCAATCAAATACACCGGGTATCAGAATGGATAAAAAAACAAAACCCATCTATATGTTGCCTACAAGAAACTCACCTTAAACCCGAAGACACCTCCAGGTTTAAAGTGAGGATGTGGAAAAGGATTTACCATGCTAATGGACATCAGAAGAAAGCAGGAGTGGCAATCCTTATATCAGATCAATTAGATTTTTAAGCCAAAGACTATAATAAGAGATGAGGAAGGACACTATATCATACTCAAAGGAACTGTCCAACAAGAAGATCTAACAATTTTAAATATCTATGCCCCTAACGTGGGAACAGCCAACTATATAAACCAATTAATAACAAAATCAAAGAAACACATCCACAATCATACAATACTGGTAGGGGATTTTAACACTCCTCTCACTGAAATGGACAGATCATCCAAGCAAAAGATCAACAAGGAGGGACGCCTGGGTGGCTTAGTGGGTTAAGCCGCTGCCTTCAGCTCGGGTCATGAACCCAGCGTCCTGGGATCGAGTCCCACATCGGGCTCCTTGCTCAGCAGGGAGCCTGCTTCTCCCTCTGCCTCTGCCTGCCACTCTATCTGCTTGTGCTCACTCTCTCTCTGACAAATAAATAAATAAAACCTTAAAAAAAAAAAGATCAACAAGGAAATAAAGGCCTTAAATGACACACTAGACCAGATGGACATCACAGATATATTCAGAACATTTCATCCCAAAGCAACAGAATACACATTCTTCTCTAGTGCACATGGAACATTCTCCAGAATAGATCACATTCTTGGTCCTAAATCAAGTCTCAACCGGTATCAAAAGATTGGGATCATTCCCTGCCTATTATCAGACCACAATGCTCTAAAGCTAGAACTCAATCACAAGAGGAAATTTGGAAAGAACCCAAATACATGGAGACTAAACAGCATCCTTCTAAAGAATGAATGGGTCAACCAGGAAATTAAAGAAGAATTGAAAAAATTTATGGAAACAAATGATAATGAAAACACAACGGTTCAGAATCTGTGGGACACAACAAAGGCAGTCCTGAGAGGAAAATAGATAGCGGTACAAGCCTTTCTGAAGAAACAAGAAAGGTCTCAGGTACACAACCTAACCCTACACCTAAAGCAGCTGGAGAAAGAACAAGAAAGAAAGCCTAAACCCAGCAGGAGAAGAGAAATCATAAAGATCAGAGCAGAAATCAATGAAATAGAAACCAAAAAAAACAAAAAACAAAAAACAAAAAACAATAGAACAAATCAACGAAACTAGGAGCTGGTTCTTTAAAAGAATTAATAAGATTGATAAACCCCTGGCCAGACTTATCAAAAAGAAAAGAGAAAGGACCCAAATAAATAAAATCATGAATGAAAGAAGAGAGATCACAACGAACACCAAAGAAATACAGACAATTATAAGAACATACTATGAGCAACTCTACACCAACAAATTTGACAATCTGGAAGAAATGGATGCATTCCTAGAGACATATAAACTACCACAACTGAACCAGGAAGAAATAGAAAGCCTGAACAGACCCAGAAGCAGTAAGGAGATTGAAACAGTCATCAAAAATCTCCAAACAAACAAAAGACCAGGGCCAGACGGCTTCCCGGGGGAAT
This sequence comes from Lutra lutra, assembly GCF_902655055.1. Taxonomy (NCBI): domain Eukaryota; kingdom Metazoa; phylum Chordata; class Mammalia; order Carnivora; family Mustelidae; genus Lutra; species Lutra lutra. Next base: position 158,560,760 of record NC_062282.1, on the reverse strand, counting down.
TCTACCAAACATTTAAAGAAGAACTAATTCCTATTCTCCTGAAACTGTTCTAAAAAATAGAAATAGAAGGAAAACTTCCAAACTCATTTTATGAGGCCAGCATCACCTTGATCCCAAAACCAGACAAGGATCACAGCAAAAAAGAGAACTACAGACCAATATCCTTGATGAACACAGATGCAAAAATTCTCGCCAAAATACTAGCCAATAGGATTCAACAGTACATTAAAAGGATTATTCACCACGACCAAGTGGGATTTATTCCAGGGCTGCAAGGTTGGTTCAACATCCGCAAATCAATCAATGTGATACAACACATTAATAAAAGAAAGAACAAGAACCATATGATACTCTCCATAGATGCTGAAAAAGCATTTGACAAAGTACAGCATCCCTTCCTGATCAAAACTCTTCAAAGTGTAGGGATAGACGGCACATACCTCAATATTATCAAAGCCATCTATGAAAAACCCACCGCAAATATCATTCTCAATGGAGAAAAACTGAAAGCTTTTCCGCTAAGGTCAGGAACACGGCAGGGATGTCCGTTATCACCACTGCTATTCAACATAGTCCTAGAAGTCCTAGCCTCAGCAATCAGACAACAAAAGGAAATTAAAGGCATCCAAATCGGCAAAGAAGAAGTCAAACTATCACTCTTTGCAGATGATATGATACTATATGTGGAAAACCCAAAAGACTCCACTCCAAAACTGCTAGAACTTGTGCAGGAATTCAGTAAAGTGTCAGGATATAAAATCAATGCACAGAAATCAGTTGCATTCCTCTACACCAACAACAAGACAGAAGAAAGAGAAATTAAGGAGTCGATCCCATTTACAATTGCACCCAAAACTATAAGATACCTAGGAATAAACCTAACCAAAGAGACTAAGAATCTATACTCAGAAAACTATAAAGAACTCATGAAAGAAATTGAGGAAGACACAAAGAAATGGACAAATGTTCCATGCTCCTGGATTGGAAGAATAAATATTGTGAAAATGTCTATGCTACCGAAAGCAATCTACACATTTAATGCAATTCCTATCAAAGTACCATCCATTTTTTTTCAAAGAAATGGAACAAATAATCCTAAAATTTATATGGAACCAGAAAAGACCTCGAATAGCCAAAGGAATATTGAAAAAGAAAGCCAAAGTTGGTGGCATCACAATTCCGGACTTCAAGCTCTATTACAAAGCTGTCATCATCAAGACAGCATGGTACTGGCACAAAAACAGACACATAGATCAATGGAACAGAATAGAGAGCCCAGAAATGGACCCTCAACTCTATGGTCAACTCATCTTCGACAAAGCAGGAAAGAATGTCCAATGGAAAAAAGACAGCCTCTTCAGTAAATGGTGTTGGGAAAATTGGACAGCCACATGCAGAAAAATGAAATTGGATCATTTCCTTACACCACACACGAAAATAGACTCAAAATGGATGAAGGATCTCAATGTGAGAAAGGAATCCATCAAAATCCTCGAGGAGAACACAGGCAGCAACCTCTTCGACCTCAGCCGCAGCAACATCTTCCTAGGAACATCACCAAAGGCAAGGGAAGCAAGGGCAAAAATGAACTTTTGGGATTTTATCAAGATCAACAGCTTTTGCACAGCAAAGGAAACAGTGATCAAAACGAAAAGACAACTGACAGAATGGGAGAAGATATTTGCAAATGACATATCAGATAAAGGGCTAGTGTCCAAAATCTATAAAGAACTTAGCAAACTCAACACCCAAAGAACAAAGAATCCAATCAAGAAATGGCCAGAGGACATGAACAGACATTTCTGCAAAGAAGACATCCAGATGGCCAACAGACACATGAAAAAGTGCTCCATATCACTCGGCATCAGGGAAATACAAATCAAAACCACCATGGGATATCACCTCACACCAGTCAGAATGGCGAAAATTAACAAGTCAGGAAATGACAGAGGCTGGCGAGGATGCGGAGAAAGGGGAACCCTCCTACACTGTTGGTGGGAATGCAAGCTGGTGCAACCACTCTGGAAAACAGCATGGAGGTTCCTCAAAATGTTGAAAATAGAACTACCCTATGACCCTGCAATTGCACTGCTGGGTATTTACCCTAAAGATACAAACGTAGTGATCCGAAGGGGCACGTGTACCCGAATGTTTATAGCAGCAATGTCTACAATTGCCAAACTATGGAAAGAACCTAGATGTCCATCTACAGACGAATGGATAAAGAAGATGTGGTATATATACACAATGGAATACTATGCAGCCATCAAAAGAAATGAAATCTTGCCATTTGCGACGACGTGGATGGAACTAGAGGGTATCATGCTTAGCGAAATAAGTCAATCGGAGAAAGACGACTATCATATGATCTCCCTGATATGAGGGAGAGGAGATGCAACATGGGGGCTTGAGGGGGTAGGAGAAGAGTAAATGAAACAAGATGGGATTGGGAGGGAGACAAACCATAAGTGACTCTTCATCTCACAAAACAAACTGAGGGTTGATGGGAGGATGGGGTTGGTAGAGGGGGGTAGGGTTATGGATATTAGGGAGGGTATGTGCTATGGTGAGTGCTGTGAAGTATGTAAACCTGGCGATTCGCAGACCTGTACCCCTGGGGATAAAAATATATGTTTTTAAAGCTGAAAAAAAAAAAAAAAGAAAGGATGAATACCCAAGTTTTGTAGCAACATGGACGGGACTGGAAGAGATTATGCTGAGTGAAATAAATCAAACAGAGAGAGTCAATTATCATATGGTTTCACTTATTTGTGGAGCATAACAAATAGCATGGAGGACAAGGGGAGATGGAGAGGAGAAGGGAGTTGAGGGCAATTGGAAGGGGAGGTGAACCATGAGAGACTATGGACTCTGAAAAACGATCTGAGAATTTTGAAGGGGTGGGGGGTGGGAGGTTGGGGGCACCAGGTAGTGGGTATTGTAGAGGGCACAGATTACATGGAGCACTGTGTGTGGTGCAAAAATAATGAATACTGTTATGCTGAAAAAATAAAAAATTTAAAAAAAAGAATATATGAATGAGAGAATAAAATAATAAAAGGACAAAGACCCTAGAAAATGTACGCCAACCAAATCAGAAGAGATCCAATGCAGGGGGGAGAAGAAGGAGTGAAAAAAGGAATTATATATACAAGACTGGTGAATAGCACAAAACCACCTACTTGATTCTGGGTGTATTTTGTTCTACTTGAAGAAACTACTTCCCAAAACTTTAAGGAAAGAAAAAATACACACACACACACACAAAATTAAGTGTAAACACATTGCATGGATGAAATATGACTGTACAGATGAAAATTATGAAAATTCTAAAAATAGAATTGATAAGATAACTTGGTTGGACAAACAAAGAAAAAAAGGAGAAGAGAAATGTGCTCAGGCTAGAGACTAGAAAAAGCCACGTGCTAGACTTAAGATATAATTTTATCTATTAGAAGAAATTGTATCCCAAAATTTTTTTTAGCAAAAAAAACCCTAAATGTATACATAAGAAAAGTTAAATACAATGTAGGATAAAATGTGACTATAATAGTGACTGTTTAAAAAATTTTTAATAAAGATATGTTAACATAAACTTGTTAAAAAGAATCAAAAGAGGCAAGAGGAAAGTTAAAAATTAGAATAAGAAAAAAATGAAATAAATTAATTTAACTTTTCAAGACTAAATGATCATGGGGAAAAAGCCATGAATTACATGCATTGATTTCCCATAGCTCTAGCTACATAGCATTGATTTCCCCTAGCTCTAGCATTCTATTTTCTTTGATCAGTGTGCTTGGTCCTGACTAGATATTTAACTAATCATCTGGGGGAGGGACCTGTTGCAGTGAGTCTCAAATGTTTTTGCCCAAGGCAGAATTACACTGCCCTTTCCAGGAGCCTGACTAAGAGATCTGCTCAGGTTTGCTCTCAGGATCCTTTGTTCCCTGAATGCTTTCTGTAGAGCTCTGGAGGACAGGGATGAAAATGGCAGCCTCCCAATCTCCAGCCCAGAGAAGCCGAGACCTCAGGGTCCCACTCCTCAGTGTGCCCTCAGAGATAAGCAGTTACTCCTCCTCTGGACACAATCTGAGCTCACCCAGCCAGTGACCTGTCTCTGGGGCACAGCCCCATTTGTAGTCTCCAAACTCAGCATATTATTGCTGTGCTGCTCCTTCTGGGGGAGAAAGATGAGTTTCCCCAGATCTCCCACTTGTGGGGTCCTTACTTGAAGAGCAAGTGTTCCAACTACACCACGGATCAAGGTTTAAGGTAACCCCAAGCTGAGAGCTCACTCCTCGGCTCTCTGTAGAGGGCTTCTCTTCTCTGATACCTGGGAGCTCTGTCACAGTCAGACACCCCCGCTCTTTCTATGACCCCGTGGGACCTGTGACCACACTGTTCCTGCGAGGTCTCCACCCCTGCTTAGCCTGTGGAGCAATGTCCCTCAGTGGAGCAGAGGTCTAAATGTTCTGATTTTGTGCTCCACTGCTCCACCACTTGCCGCATGCCAGCCCATCTCCGTTGCATCGGATTCCCTCCTCTTTTCATCCAACCTTTCAGAAAACACTTTCAGAAAGTGATTGATTTTCTTTTCCTAGATTTAGTGCTCTTCTTCTCTTCAATCTTCTGTTGAATTTGTAGGTGTTTGATATCTAGCTGAACTCCTGCGACTTGATGGCATTTCAGTCTGCTATTCCTCTGCCATCTTGCCTCTCCCCAACTGAAGCTAATATACTATTTCATTTCAATTTGCTTCAGTTAAAAAATGAGTCTGTCTATCTATCTATCTATCTATCTATCTATCTATCTATAGATAGATATATAGGGGTGCCTGGGTGGCTCAGTGGGTTAAAGCCTCTGCCTTTGGCTCAGGTCATGATCTCAGAGTCCTGGGATCGAGCCCCACATTGGGCTCTCTGCTCTGCAGGGAGCCTGCTTCCCCCTCTCTCTCTCTGTATGCCTCTCTGCCTACTTGTGATCTCTGTCTGTCAAATAAATAAATAAAATCTTAAAAAAATGAGTCTGTATATCTATCTATCTATCTAGATATCTGTAGATATCTAGATAGATAGATATTAACCTTAATATAGTATGGATATATATATATATATATATATATATATATATATATATATACACACACACATATACACACACATATATATGTGGTTTGTCTGAGAGTCATGGAGACCCAAATGCAATCCAGCTGGAATTAGCCTCAATCAGCCTGTCTAGGAGCCGCAGGTAACACTGTTCCCTTGGGGACACCCTGGCTTCACTTTTGTGACAATTTTACTTCCTGTTCTTTCTTTGACGATCTCCGTTTCAGCTTCTTCTGACAGCTTTTTCCTGTATGGCCCTTTGGTTGGTATTCAGTCCTAGACCACATGCTCCTCTTCTTTTCTCATAGGGAAGCCCAACTATCCCCCTGGAATAGAGAACAACTATCTGCTCCTTATTGTTCTCTCTCCTGAGCACAGTAGCCTGTTTATCTGGTCTGTGAGGAGATAGCTCTATCTGAGCTCACTCTTTCAAGAAGTAATTAATGGGACCTTCCTCTATGCTAGTGGGGAACAAATACAGAAGGTTCCTGAACACATTTTTGTTTTTGTTTTTGTTTTTTCTTTTTCTCTATTTCAGAGGAAGAATTTAGTGATGCATCAGTTGCCTAGAACAGCCAGTGCTCATTCTATCAAGTGCCCTCCTTAATGCCCATCCCTGTTTACCCTATCCTCCCACCAGGCCCCATCCAGCAACCCTGTTTGTTCCCTGGTTAGGAGTCTCTTATGGTTTGCCTCCCTTTCTGTTTTCATCTTATTTTTATTCTCTCCCTTCCCCTATTGTCATCGGTTTTGTTTCTTAAATGCCACCTATGAGTGAAATCACATGACATTAGTTTCTTGCCGATTTATTTCTCTTACCATAATACTATCTAGGTACATCCACATCACTGTAAATGGTGAGATTTCATTCTTTTTGATGCTATGTAACATTCCATTGTATGTATAGAGCATACCTTCCACATTCAGACTCTAAAAAGTTCTGATTTCTCATCCCACTTCTGATAATACTTTACGGTAGATTCTTCAGACTCTCTCCCCTCAACTGTATCTTCAGCTATATCAGACCCAAATCAAGTCTCCACACCTCCTACCTTCCAAATATTGGTCACTTTTCTACTTTCAGCCTTTTGACATTTATTTTCTGACATCTGTGATTGATTTCTTGGGAGTTCAAGATGATGTTCACTGTATTTGAGGAAAGAGAGAAGCTTAATACCTCCCCCTAGAACATTATGACTGGATGCTGCACACTGAGGCTGTGAAGCTTAAACTAGATTTTGTTGTCCCCTTCTAGGAGAGCTGAAAGTCATTTTGGCAAGCAGATAATGACATGTGACACAGCTTCATCCTTTCTAGGTTTAGGTTTATTGTGGGAAGATGTGAGAATCATGATGCTTACCATTTCCTCCACTTATATTTAAGCTTTGACAAATGAGTTGAGTGTAGCATTTGCTCTAGTGCTTTGTGGTCTGACTTACCCCACAGCCGTGGCCTTCATGGGGTCTAATGGCCCATGTCTTCATTTACACTGGTGTTAGTGTTTTAGCGGAAGGCAGCACTGAGTGACACATTTAGCTTTGTACTGGCTAAGTCTTTCAGCCTCTCCATGATCTTCAGTATAAATATAATCCAAATATGAATTTTTCATCTTAAAGTGTACCTGTTTTCCATAAAAACATGGTTTCCAGACAACGATGTCATAAGGGACATTAAGAAAGCCATCAGTCATTAGCCAGCCAAACTGCCTGGTGATTGGCCACCCATATGAGACCAAACTGACAGCACCCTGGGGATTGGATAAGGCAGTGTGGTGACATCACAAGAAGGCTTTGTGATATCCGGGTCTGTTATAAAAACACTTCAGGATCCCAGGCCACACTGAAGAGAGAGATAGCACTGTAACCACAACTTTTCCTGCTATTCCTAAAATTCTCTGCCCTGTTCTCTTCCCCTTCTCATGGCAAGCACCCTGCCCACTCCTTCCCTGAACCTCCCACCAGGCCTCTGCATATCACCTTCATATATGTGTTTACTTTTGTGACCCTATGTGCTCTTGAGAGTCCTCAAGCCAGTATTCAGTGACTCCTGGACCCATTCCCCCATGTGTGGATGGCCCAGGTGCTGAGGATCACATTCCATTTGGTGCAGGTGAGTGGGCCACTGGAAATCAGAGTAGTGTAGGTTCCTAGCCAGCTGGATCCCAAAATTTTGGGATCAAAATCTGGGTTCAGTACAGGAAAGCTGATTCCATGTCCTGAGGGATGACTGGACCTACTAATCTGAGCCCTCCAATTTGGCCCAGCACAGGAAAAATTAGTGCCCTAAGCATCCAGCCATCCCTGATGTTCACAGTGTCTCCAGACAACAGAAAGAGAGGACTTTTTTAAAAAAATATTTTATGTATTTGACAACAGAGATCACAAGTAGCCACAGAGGCAGGCAGAGCTAGAGGGAGCAGACTTCCTGCCAAGCATAGGGCCCAATGCAGGCGCTCAATTCAAGGACCCTGAGACCATGACCTGAGCTTAAGGCAGAGACTTAACCCACTGGGCCACCCAGGTGCCCCAGGAAGATGGGACTTTTATGACACCAGGACTGGGAGGAGGAATCACCACACCTTGGAACCCAGGTCCTCAAACCACAAGTAGTCTGACCCAGTTCAGTAGTGGACAAAATAATTCCCCAGACTCCTGGCCAAGTAGGAGTCTACAGACCACATACAGTTCAACACAGTATAACACAGGCAAATTCAGGCCCCAGAACAATGCACCAACCAGGATCTCAGAGACTGGGAGCTTTCTGAATGCATTTGACCCAGGGCAAATGAGGCACACAGCCATTGTTTTGACAAGGAGTCCTCATAACACACCTTGCCTAACCAGTGCAGCACAAAGCAAGTAAGTCCAGAGAACACCAAGCTTGCCAAGTGCCAAGAAACCGTGTATCCTGCATCCCAGGACAATATTGGGAAAATTGATTCACCTGAACAGCAACATCACAATGTGGCCTTAGACTGGATACCAAGAAAGAGCCTTGGGCCAAGCCAAGACGACACTTAACGAGCTAGTCACCATATGTGCATTGACCTAGAGACCAAAATATCATGTCTCTACTAGGCCAAACAGGAACTTGGATAGCAGGCTCACTATGTACCCCTGCACCTGGACACCAACAAGACCGGTCTGTGCTAGGCCAAGAGGGCACAGGTACAGAAGGCTGACAATTTGTCCTTTAACAACCAAAACAATAACTCAGCTCTACACTAGGCTCTACAGGCATGAGGAGAGTGAGACCATTATGTGCCCTTGGACCTGAAAACCAACAACTCATCTCTACCCTGGGCCAAGCAGGTACCTTTGGACAGTGGGCTCCCCATTCACCCATCAAGCTGGAGACCACCAATGCAGCTCGTCATTAGGCCAAGCAGGCACGTGGACAGTGGGCTCACCATGTGTCTGTGGAACTAGAAACTGAGAACAGATATCTTGCCTAGGTCAAACACCTGCACCAAGTCCTCACAAAGTTGCAACTCTGCTTACTCCTAGTCAAAACAGGCACCTTGACAGTATTTTCACTGTATGCCCTTGTACCTGGAGACCAATAACAAATCTCTGCACTAGGCCAACCAGGCATCTAGAAAACAGGTACTCAATGTATTTAGATATAACAACCAACAACTGAGCTCTATGCTAGGCCAAGCATTCATCTTGAGGGTGGGATCATCATATACTCTTGGACTTGGAAAGGAACAATGGAGCTGTTGATAGGCCAAGCAGGCACCTGGATAGAGAGAAATAATCCTCAAAATCATTTATAAGCTATTTCCTTTGCATCTGTGTGTGGTTGACTGACATTTTTATCAAATTAGTCTGGGGGGAAATTTGGAGAAATTTTTTATGCTCGTTCAGATGAACATATGCAATGGTGAATTTGTTGCTTCACTTGTGATGTAACATGGAGTGAGAACTTTCACCAATGAGGATATAGTTTGGTGTTTTTTTGTTTGTTCTCTCAATTTCCAAATAAATGAACTGTATCTTTCATTTGTGCCATTAGCCAAGAGTGGTCACAAAAACAACATGGAAATAAAACAACAGTGAAGACAGTAGACATCCCTACAAGGTGTTTTATTAAGATCTGGCATTTCTTCTTTTCTGCAATACAAGGTGTCTGGAAGGAGTTTTATATCATCCTGCTGACAGTGACTAGAACTCCATGAGAGTAAGTCAGCTCTGAACAATGTGACCCTCCCCATCGGTATTCTAGGTACCATCCATGTAGCAGAACAGTAATGCTTCCCAATAATGGGCTTGCCTAAGATATTCTCATTCCCACTAACCTTTGGAAGCATAGTCACTCCCTTGTCAGCATAGACCATCATCTTATCGCGCCTCTCTTGCAGCATATGAAGACTACTCAGGGGCACACACCATTCCCTCCCAGAATAATTCTGGATGTTTCCCTAGACTAAAAGGACTAAGCTCCCAAGGACAATGTCTGGTGTGCAACAGGCACTCAAAGCTGAGTGACAAGAAGACATACTTGAAAAAAACAGTACATCTTTTGTAAAGGGCTACAGAAAAACCACCAGTTTTAATCTTTGTCCCAGCTTTGAGGTTCCTCTGGACTTAACCAGCATGTCAGCATCTGGATCCTCATCCTATGCCTTACATCCCACACCACAGCAAATTCTTGACAGAATGGGACACAATTAATGCTTAGGAAAGAGTGAGCATACTCTTACATTGCTGAATTCATAAGCCCACCTGTGAAAGCAGACCAAGGATTGATTTTCAGTCCAGAATAAACTTTTCCAGAGAGTGCAGGCTCATCCTGTTTCCTTGCTCAGACTGACAGACTCCCCAGCAGTGGCTCTCCGGTCTCCCTCTTTTTCACAGTAAGAACCACTGGGCTTTCTTGCTGAAAATCCTCCTTCACAATCAGCATGATTGTATATCTGATTTTCATGATATATCTGAGTTTTCATCACCCCACTCAGCAGCTGCCTGCTCCCACAGGGACTCAGCCTTGCCAGCATTGCCTGAAGATGCCCTTAACCACTTGTCAAGGACCATGTAAGGTATCAAATGGTTATTGTCATCAAAGGTAAAAAGCAACACACACAGGGTAAACTATTCTGAATGAAAAGAGAATCCAGTACCTGCTTCTTCCCTTAACATATGTGACTTGAAGATGGGAAAGTGGATACAACTGCTTTTATGAAAACTGTAGTTAATGATGAAAATGGATAAATGTTGTGAAAATGGATAAAACTGGTTTTATGAGAACTGTCATTAATGATGACTACAGTTAATCATATATGATTGTAAATTGTATGCTATATTTGAAAACTTCTATAACAAAATATCTTAATTTTCTTATTACAAGGAAATATGTAACAATGGGGAGAGATGTTAACCTGAAGTCAGTGGTGATCCTTTCATCATACATACATATATGACTCTGATACACACCTGAGAGAAATAGAAGGTTCCATGTTAATATTATCTCAGTTTTTTAAAAATAAATGAATAAACTGGAATTGGCAAAAGGTAAAGTCTATGCCACCTGAAATAATTGATTTTACACATGGTCTTGGAGGAGAAATAGGAAAAGTGAAAGTCAAAGGAAAGAATCTGGTTCTGAAAATCAAGGAACACTCTGCAGAAGAATCTTTATCAATTACACTGTTTTGAGAACAAAAGTTTTCCAGTTTGGGAGGGTAAGGCCTGGTGGGAGAGCCTGTATAACCACACGTATCAATCAAGACACTGTAAATAATCTTTCTTCGCTCTTAACGAATCATAACTATTCCTTGAGAGGTACAAAAGACCCTTCTCTGTTCTAGGCTCCCCTATCTCTTGATTTTCCCAGCTATTCTCTACAATATCTACTACTCAAGACTCATTTCAAGACTTTAATTTCTTTGTTTCTCTTCTTGTCAGTCCACAACTGCCCTGACCACTGTCTGCTTTACTTGGCTGGCATTTTAGTGAGGTTTGTTATAGTCTCCAATCCCACTTATTAGTTCCTTGTCCCATCATATTGTTGGTTTGGTTTGCGAGCTTTATCTCCTGAAAGCAGTGATACCTCAAGTTTTTAGTGTTTGTCTAGGAAGGTATGAACATATGCAATAGATCATTTGTTACACAAATGACAATTTTCTTAACAAAAGTAAAGGTGAATTTAAGTGTAATTTAAGCTACAAGTAACACAATCATTGTAATGAATAGCACAGATGGTAGGGCCCACCACGGTCATCCCATGAATTTAAAAATACATTTATTTATCCTTAAAGTGAAAATGAAGGCAGTTCTTCAACTTTCCTTCATTGTATCTTCACAAGATCACCTTCACACCAGTACTCCTCTTTAGAAAACAGATTGAGAGCTTATTGTCAAGGTAATATTTTCTAGCAACATGCTAATATCTCCATCCTCAAGCTCCCCAATGTACCACAAATTTGAAACATATCTCAATAGCAGCCTTTAGAAAAACATATTGAAATCCAATTTAATTAGCATATACTATATTACTAGTTTCAGAGGTAGAATTCAGTGATTCATCAGGTGCATATAACACCCTGTTCTCATTACATCAAGTTCCCTCCTTAAAGCCCATCACCCGGTTAACCCATCTCGCAATGACCTCCCTTCCAGTAACCCTTAGTTTTTTTTTTTTTTCCCTACAGTAAAGTGCCTCTTAAGGTTTGCCTTCCTGTCTTATTTTATTTTATTTTTCCTTCCCTTCTATGTTTATGTGTTCTGTTTCTTAAATGCCCCAGATGAGTGAAATCGTATGGTATTTCACTTTCCCTGACTAACATATCTCACCTAGCATAACAACCCCGCTTTCATCCATGTGGTTGCTAATGGCAAGATGCTCTTCTTTTCTGAAGGTATAATAATATTCCATTGTATATAAACAAATGGCCAACAGACATAGTCAAAAAAGTTTAACATCACTCAGCATCAGGGAAATAAATACCCAAAGCATTAACAGATAGCATCTCACACTGGTCGCTTTGGCTAAATTTAAGAAGACAGGAAACAACATATGATGGTTAGGATGAAGAAAGAGGGGAAGCTTCTTTCAGTGTGGGTGGATATGTCAGTTGGTACAGCCACTCTGGAAATGGTATAGAGGTTTCTCAGAAAGTCAAAAATAGAAGTACTCAGGTCTCCTAGGTGGCTCAGTCAGATAAACATCTGGCTTAGGCTCAGGTCATGATCCCAGGTTGAGCCCCACCATGGACTTCCTGCTCAGCCACGACTGTGTGTCTCCCTCTTCCCCTCCCTACTCATGGTGTCTTTATCAAATAAATAAAGTAAAACTTAAAAAAAAAAAGAACTATCCTATGATTCAGCAATTGCTCTACTATGCATTTATCCAAAGGATAGAAACATAATAATTCAAAGCCGTGCTTGTTTCCCCAATGTTTATAGGAGAAATGTCCACAATTGTCCAAGTATGTAATGATCTCAAATGTCCACATACAGATGAATGGAGAAAGAAGATGTCAGATATTCATTTAATACCAGTTTTAAGCTCATCTTTCTTAACACTTATGCTCCATCTAGAACAGCAGAATCCAATCCATTTGGATGCTCTGGAGATCTCTTCCCTTTCAACACTTTCCCCTGATTCTAGGGTCCCTGGGGGAGCAAGGGAAGTTTGCAGTTGTATCATCTGGTGAAGGGCCAAATGAACTCATATTCTGTATTACCAAGACCCACGAACAAACTCCAACCACTACCCCCTGTTTGCCACTCTACCATTTTCTAAGTTAAGAAAGGGGAACTAGAGAATACCAGCATATACCCCACACCACTTATTTCACTTGAGGACTGAAACTGCAGCTTGTCCCCAGCACGTCTACAACAGTTCCAACCAGAAGACAATGGCAAACTTAGTGGATACCAAAGAACACTCAAGTGTGAGTCCTGGGCGTGGAAGTGGCTCTGTCTCCTGCACTCACCAGGCTGACTGCATCTGGTTATAACAGGCAGTAGTTTCAGCCACAATAATGACCAGACCTTCCTTTTCTTCAGTTTTCACCTCAAGTTATATACAGCATTAATATGTCTGCAAGTGGGTGAAGGCATAGATAGGGGAAGCACATCCTGTGAACTTTAATCAATGACTAGGGGCTGCAAAGTGCAGAGGACAACCATAAGAGAGTTGTCCTACTCCTAGGAAATGTTCACATTAATCAGGAATGCAACTGTGGTGCTGGCGCAGGTGTACCCAGGTCCTCTGGCTTCCTGCCCTGCCCAGAGGACAGGAAAGGAGACTTCAGTTAGTGCAACCCTGTACAGTTCCTGGGGTGGGGGGTGAACTGGTTAACCTCCCTCAGGTACTGGGGAGATCTCCCTTCCCCTTGAGCACTTCCTTTGCTCAGGTTTGGACACTGGACAGATCTAGGTGGCTGAACTAGGGAGAAACGTCAGGTGGGGTGATGAATTTGCTCTTGGGTGTCGGCAGGAGACCTTGCCACACAAGATGGTTGTCCCCATGGGGAGAAGTGCACAGATGGGCAATACCTGCCCCAATATGAAACAAAAGGTAAATGTCCACCCCAACCCAGTCTGGTGTCCTGAGGTTCATTAGGGACCCCTGGGGACCCACACCTGAACCCTGACCTGTATCTGAGCTGACTGGGCTCCTCTCACCATGGCACACCCTACCTGAGGGGGGAGCAAGTTGGGCAGCAAAAGCATAGGGAGCCTAGTGCACCATCAGGAAAGAGAGAATGAATGGGTGATGACCCCATTCCCTCCCACCCCTTGCTATGATGACCCACTAGGAATATGTGCAAAACTCTTCTCCAGCAATGCCTGTCAATCCCTGGCCCAGCTGTGATGCTTACTCCAGTCCACACTTAACTCCTCAGTCAGGTTGTCCTGTTCACACTAGCCAAGACCCTCCAATCCATAGATGTAACTCTGTGTGACCTGGGCAGTGTAGTTCAGAGGCCCAGTCAAAGGAGGCACTGGCCCTGTTTCCTGCTGAAGGGGCTCAAGGTGGCTGGATGGTGGAATCTCAGAAGCCTCCCTGACTGCACCAGGGCTCATGTTCCTGGTAGCACCTGCTTCTCTCCTCCAGCATCAGATCTCATGCACAGCTGGGTCCCACTGTGCTCCATCCCTGCAGGGTTGGTAGTCTTGCATGTGGGATGGAGGTGGCTGTAGCCCTCTTTTGAAGTGCATCTCTCTCTTTATTTGTCCCATGGGAAGGAATTCCAGGACTCTTGGCTGCTTTCTGCCAGACCCTTCCACACTCCCTCAGTGCTAGGCTCACTTGCCAACTGCTCTTTCCTCTGTGAAATCCTCTCTGTCCTGCTTCTACTTCTGGTTCTGGAACCTCCCCTGTGGTGACATTTTCTGGTTCTTGACTTTGTTCCTTGCACATTCTTGGTGACCACTTCAAAATAAAGAAAAATGAAATAAAAGGCATACATACAATACATAATAACTCTCTCCTAGTGGGGAGAAACAGTATCTACAGACCGGCTCTACTTGTTAGAGACTGAGCAGGAAGCAGGAGGTACTGATCTCCTGCCTTCATGTAAATCCCAATCTTCCTGGTTCAAAGCAGACTTTCACAAAGCTTTGCTCCCAGGCTACAGACATACTTATTAAGTCACATAGTTTGATTTACAATTAAAAATAGCTGGTAATTGATAATAATACTTTTTGAATTTTTCATTATTTTAATTTCTTGGAGGTGTCATGTTTAAATTCAATTCTGGAAATAATACTTGGAAGGTATAAAATATCACTTTTTTGCTTCCAGCATGAAATTCAGTAATCATGATTAGCAATTGTCACTTCAAAAATGATCTTTTGGTTTGCTGTTGACTAGTGTAAACCAGGAAATGAATCAGTTTTGTTTATCAGGTTAGACTGTTTCTTTGATAGAAGCTTATTTTGATGGTGCTATCAGAGAGAGAAATAGAAAACACTCTCTTAAAGCAGTTTTTTCAGTTTGCAGCCATAATTATTGAAACGTATAAAACCAACACACACACAATCTGTGTCAGATGCTCCAATCAGTTAGGAACAGTATTATGGGGCAAAGAGAAAAAGAAACGGAAGGAAGAGGCATCCACACCAAGAGAACATTTAAACACGTCTAAGGAAATGGTGCATATCATTTCATTTCCATTTCACATGTTTATTCCCAAGACTTTATAGCCTTATGGTGTGTTTCTGTGACAGGAACAACTTCAGGGGACCCTTTGGCATACCTCTTCCTTGATGGTATGAAACTCGATTGGTACCCAGTGGGTGGGTGAGAACTCCCCTCCCTGCACTTCCCTGAGCATGGAGAGCATTTCTGGTGAAGGACAAGTGCCTCAGCTACTGCTGTGTAACCCCAGTCCTGCCTGCTGGTACTGTTCATGAAAGACAATAAGTCTCTGGGATCTAAACTTCAAGGTGTTCCCAGCGCAGAAAAGGGAAGGGCATTTCTGATTTCACTCAGTCACTTTAAAAAATATATATATTATTAGTAGGAATCTAACTAAGATAATTCTGGATTGAAGGCCAAATACAGAAATTTATATAACCTTGTCACCCCCCCCATTTTTTGAAATAGATTACTATAACATGTTTATTGAATATATTGGGCTTACCTTTATGAAAATGTGAACACAGTTTTCCTGTGCTAGATTTTAAAAAAGGTGGGGTTGTACCAATAAAACAGGTGACCTGGCTTGGGAACTTCATCCTGGATTACTTAAATGGAGATCTGTGAGTTCCTAGTGTTGACACAATGCTGGCATCTCTCTTTTTTTTTTTTTAAGATTTTATTTATTTATTTGACAGACAGAGATCACAAGTAGGCAGAGAGGCAAACAGAGAGAGAGGAGGAAGCAGGCTCCCCGATGAGCCGAGAGCCCGATGTGGGGCTCAACCCCAGGACCCTGGGATCATGAACTGAGCCAAAGGCAGAGGCTTTAACCCACTGAGCCACTCAGGCGCCCCCTGGCATCTCTTTTAAATGACACAGTTTTTTTCAATTACATGTGAGAATTAAACATCTGAATGCTTTTTAATTTTTATTATACTTTTTAATTTTAGGGGGATAAGTGGAGGAGCAGAGTGAGAGGGAGTGAGAATCTTAAGCAGGTTCCACACCATGCTTGGAGCCCAGTATTGGGGCTACATCTCAGAAGACCTGAGGTGAAATCGAGTGTTAGATGCTTAACCCACTGAGTCACCCAGGGAACCCAATCACTGGTAGATTTATTTAAAAAAAAAATGTTGGAAATGCTGTTGTACTAAATCCCTTTTATGTGAATGGCTACAGATTACAATGGCCTAAGCCACATTGGTGAGTATTATAAGGTGACTAATGTTACTTTAAGAACAATGGGCTAGGGCGCCTGGGTGGCTCAGTTGGTTGAGCGACTGCCTTTGGCTCAGGTCATGATCCCAGACTTCCAGGATCGAGTCCCGCATCGGGCTCCCAGCTCCTTGGGGAGTCTGCTTCTTCCCCTGACATTCTCCTCTCTCATGCTCTCTCTCACTCATTCTCTCTCAAATAAATAAATAAAATCTTATATAAAAAAAAGAACAATGGGCTATAGAACACGGATGGTTAATAGGTATTTTCTGTTTATAATTCTACTGAATATGATAAGCTCTAAGGATCAAAGTTGATGTTGTCCAGACAAAAAAAGGATGGCTATTATTTTGATAGGAACCTCTGGTGGTATGAAGAACAGAGAAGAGCCCCTTTCTGAAAGTCATCAAAATTTCATAGAACCACCATGGTTCTGTAACATTTCTGTCTACTGTAGGTGGAAATGCAATCTCGCAAAACCCTATCTATGAGAGGGATTTGCTTTAATCCAGGAACACTCCACTTTTAAGTGTGCTAAATTAATCTCTTTCAATATAATTCAGGGTTTTACATTTTATCTTTATATGTTATACATATATGTGTCTATGTGTGTGTTATTTTATGTATATATTTACATTCACTTTTCCAAGGATAATTATGTTATATTGCTTTATTAATTGATCAGTAGTACAATTGATCATTGACGAAGAATATTTTTTAAACTCCTGTTTCCAGGCATAAACACTGAGAATTATTTGCAAAAATTAAAGGCAAAGTGAACTCCATTACACACTTCAGTGTTATTGAAGGGAATTAATTTAAAAGCAGTCTATGCTTGCTACACCAATTGTCCACTGTAGATACAGTTTTATCATTGGTCACCACTTAAGATTTAATTTTAATTCCAGTTAGATAATATACAGAACAATATTAGTTGCAGGTATATAATATGGTGATTCATCACTTCCATTCAACACCTGGTACTCATCACATGTGTACTCCTTAATCCCCATTCCCAATTTAACCCATTCCAACCACCCTCCATTAGGTGACCTTCTGCTTTTTCCTTAGAGTTACAGATCTGTTTATTGATTTGCCTCTCTCTCTCTTTTTTTCCCCTTTGCTCCTTTTATGAATTCACATATGAGTGAAAACTCAATGATGTCTTTCTCTGACTTATTTTGCTTGGAGTAATACTCTCTAGCTTCATTCGTGTCACTGCCAATCACAAAAACCCATTCTGTTTTCATGGCTTAGTAATATTATATTATATTATATACCTATATATCTGATGTCTAATATGTATTACATATCTCTATATATAACATATGTTATATATCTATACATTATATCTGTATATCTATAGAAATATACACATGTATAGATACAATTTATATATAGATCTATACATATATGATCTATACATATATATAGATTTTATATAATGGTATATATAACATACTTTCTTTAGTCATGCATTTGCCAATGGACAATTAGACTCCTTCCATATTTTGGCTACTGTGGTCCAATTTACTGTATTGCTTAGGTACCCAAACTATTGAGAATATCCGTGGCTTTTAGACTTCAACCTACATTTAATAAATTGTTTGGAAAAAAAAGAAAGAAAAAAGAAAAATTACCAGAAAAATAGAGTGATTGGTAACATATAATTATTTTGTCAAATCTTTATTATTTATTTTCTGGATTATGAAATCTTCATCTTAAATCCTGGAATGACATTGTTCTAAAAGAGTGTAGAAGGTGAAATTAATGGACTTCTAAGCAGCAGGGCTCATTGAGAACTTTGTTACATTTTTACACAGCAGATCCTCTGAATTACTCCTCTCAAGGTCCGCTTCACCCTGTTTCTCAGGCTGTAAATGATCAGGTTGAGCACTAGGGTCAAATGGTGTAGAAAACAGCAAGGATGTTGTCCTCTGTAGGAGATTGGAAGGATCTAGGGCATAAGTATGTGTGAACAAAGGGTGCATAGTAGAAAGTCACTACAGTGAGATGGGTGATGCAGGTCAAGGAAAAACAAGGAAGAGGGTGATGCTTAACAAAAACTGTGTACTCATAGACACAGGTGTCCATGCAGGACATGGCTGGGACATCATAAAATAAATTGTTGATGGCTCTGCATCTATAAAAAGGGATACATAAATCATATGCCGTGTGGGCCCAGGAGTTGATTGAGCCCATCATTCAAGAGCCTCTTATGATCACCACACACTCTCTTTTGATCATACAAGTAGCACAGTGGAGAGGAAAGCAAGTTGCTGCATAATGATCATAGGCCACAGAGGTCAATATTAATCCTTCTGCAATTGATAAATCAATGAAGAAGAAACTTGGAATTGCAGATGCAATGAAAAAATATACTTATTTCCAGACTGATTATCAGAAACCATCTTGGGAACCATACTGGAGATGTAGTTCAGGTCCTTGAGGGACATGACTAAGTAGGAAATACATGGGTATATGGAGATGGGTATTCAGAACGATTAGGATGTTCATGGACAAGTTACCAAACAGAGCCATTGGGAAAATAAGAAAACTGAGAGTGAAGAAACACAGGCCAATACTTGATGGTGGGAATAACCCCAGTAAGAAGAATCAGTTAATGCTTGGTTAATATTTTCCATGGGACAGTAACTTCATTTTCCCTAAAGAGAGGCACATAGTAGGTACTGAAAAATAATCTCTTATTAATTCATTATTTTAGTCCCACTGTGATTTATTCAGGACACATTGCAGCTCTTAAAAAAATTAACACATATTTTGAAAAAAAATTTCCTCATAGTTAAAATCTTGATGACATATAAATGTCCATCCCTGGAATATTTCATGGAAATGAGTAAATTTTTAAGGATAATATATTTTTGTGACTTTATTAAGATACACATATTTTATTTTCCTGTGTAAGTTTAGTTATTATCAATATCAGCCTTTATACTTGTTAAATATGCATTATAAGGCAGTGTAAATGCATAAATTATAGACCCATACTTGAGTATATTTTACTACATTTTGACAGTGTCATGTTGTAGATATATATCCTTTTGGTTTGGTCACTTGGTTGTTTTGATGCCAAGACTTAGTATCTGCTTCTTTTTCCCCCAGAAATCTACAATGAAGTGTTATTGACAACTATAAATTATAGGAAGCAGATTTCGTCCTCCTCACTCAATATTCAAATGCTTTAAAGAAACTACTTTCCTGACAATTTTCTCTAGCATTTTATTGTAGTTCCTTGACTCTGCTTACACTCTCTGAAAACATCTGTATTGTTCTTCTGCTCCTCAATAATTATATAACATTATGCATTGCTTTATGGCATCTTTCCTTTTTCTGCTTGACTTCTTGCTTTTGTGTACTGGAAACTCTTTCCATTTTTTGACACGTGTGAGTTTAGCTCCTATATGTATCACACTCTGTCATAAAACTCAACTCACATAATAATAAAGCAGTAAATCTGCATAAGTTAAAATAGAATAGGAAACAGAATAGAGGGTGGGATCGGAGATAAGAACATTTGGAGTGAAGACATTTTAAGGAACAGACACTTAAAAGGAGTAGGAGAAATGGTATTTTGAGAATATTCTAACTAAGAAGGAGTGGAGGGAATCTTCTCCAGAAGGAATGCCAACTGGGAGGAAAGACCAACAAAGGACTATATGTTTCAATCTCATACTTTTCTAGGACCAAAGCCATCAGAATATTGAGGAATTCATTATATGAAAGACACACACACACACACACACACACACACACACACACACGTACACTGAATTAAAAATGACTTACATAAATGCCTCGCTATGGGTATTAAGGAGGGCACATATTGCATGGAGCACTTGGTGTGGTGCATAAACATTGAATCTTGGAACACTGAAAAGATAAAATTAAATTTAAAAAAGGATAAATGCAGGAAACTTTTACAAAAAAATCTGATGTCTTCATGGGAATGTGAGAATTTTTTAAATCCAAAGTAAAAATGCCATGTATTTTATAAAATAAAGTGCCCAATAACAATAAAAGCCTTTTGTAAAATAAATGAGAATAATTAAAATAATAAATTTAATAAAAGTGTCAAAAGATAAATTGATGAGAAGCAACCAGAAAACAAAAGTGAAACACAAAATCTGACACTTAGGACAGTTAAGAGAATGAGAGGAATAATATAAGATGACCCAACATATACTTATGGGCATTTCTGTAAATGCCTATGACATCAATTTATTTTTGTCAAAACATTTCTTTACTCTTAAGTTAATATTATAAAAAAGAGCTTTTCTCTAAACCAATATGTGAACTACACTGATGAAAGATGAGGTAAAGAGCACCGAAAAATAATATAATTAATCTATTAAATGGTATCTTCTTGGAAATACTAAATATTGTCTTGAAAATAATTTCCTGATAAACCTCAAAATGAGGTAGACAGATATCCTAAATTTTCCTTGAGAGAAATTATGGTAATATGAGATGAAATCTATATATTCATGGTTATAAAATAACATGTTTCACAATACCGTTGCATATTTTATATGTGAACAATACATCCCATGAGATGAAGCAAAGCTCTTGATGCATAGCCTCAGACATAATGTGGTGTATGGCTATGTTGATAGATTGGGGAGGGAAGGGGAAATCGGTGATGTTGTAGGAAGGGGGTGACTCTTTATCCACAGTGGCCTGAGTTACAAATCATGGTCTGGTATTTCGGATTTAGGAATCAAGAATTAGAGATGAGCATATTGTTTAAAATATTGATGAAGTACTAGGAAAAATTATAAATGAATGTGAAGAATTTGCCTTGGTGTCAAGAGGCATAAGTTATGGAACTCTCATTTTATCCTGTGGTTTGTTGATGCCATATCCATCCATTCTTGGAGTAATATACTAAAGTGATTTAAAAAAGTTATTTCAATTAGTAATTTACATATACTCAAATTATTGCAGATGTGCATCTCCTAATCTTCTGCAAAATACCCACATCAGGGTGCTGGGTCTATATGAAGCAATTGCTTTTCTTTTCTTTTCTTTTTTTTTTTTAAGATTTTATTTATTTATTTGACAGAGAGATCATAAGCAGGCAAAGAGGCAGGCAGAGAGGCAGGCAGAGAGAGGAGGAAGCAGGCTCCCTGCTGAGCAGAGAGCCCGATGCGGGGCTCCATCCCAGGACTCTGAGATCATGACCTGAGCCGAAGGCAGTGGCTTAACCCACTGAGCCACCCAGGCGCCCCTGAAGCAATTGCTTTTCAATTATTGGGTGGACACTGTCAATTTTCAGAGGAAAACCTGGGAAGCTGGTTGTGTTTATAAGTTAAAGACGCATTACATCTGACACAGAAGCCACTTGAGATATTGAATAACTGGTTACAAACTCTAATGTGAAGAATTATATTTTCATTTAAAAATAATTAGATTATTTTCCCCTTATTTTAATTTTACCCAATGACATAATGAAAACTAGCCTATTTAATTTGCAGAAGATTTGCACCTGCTTCGGTCTTTTTTTTTTTTAAGATTTTATTTATTTGTTTGACAGACAGAGATCACAAGTAGGCAGAAAGGCAGGCAGAGAGAGAGAGGAAGGGAAGCACACTCTCCGCTGAGCAGAGAGCCCAATGTGGGGCTCGATCCCAGGACCCTGAGACCATGTCCCGAGCCAAAGGCAGAGTCTTAACCCACTGAGCCACCCAGGCGCCCCACCTGCTTCGGTCTTTTAACCTTCGCTAGAACATTTGGGTCTGGCATCAGCATTACTGACTTTATGCAGTGGAGAAAAAGGGAAAGAGTTGGTTTCTTAGTGAATAGGAGAAGTAAGGCTTGAACCTGAACAAAGTCCACACATGGCAGAGAAGATAGAACTCTACACTTTCATTGACCATCTCCACAGCGTGGAACCTACCATATGTCAAGATTTATGCTAGGAATTAATTTTATTTAATCCTGACCAAAATATCTTGAAGTTAATCCAACCACCAATATGACTATAGATAGCTGATGATAAATCATGTTTAGAGAATTAAGGGAATTCTTTGGATGTCCTGTCTTAACATAGTTGGTAAGTAGATGCATATATTTATATACATTAAACTTGTATTTAAAAAGAATTCTATCTTAACACAAAATATTTTAGGCCACAATTATGAAGTAAAAAATGGTTAACTGTTCAGAACTAAATAGAAATTAAAATAAATATATAAAAGCTTTAATTAAAAATCTACTTTAGGTGAAACAGAGTCAAGAATGCATACAATTTATTTATAAATAAATTGTTTTAGTGCTTCTTTATTGTCAGTTCAAGATATTTCTTGTTTGCTCTCATCTTCAGTCTTAACCACAGTTTCTCTTGTTCCCTGCAAA
This sequence comes from Lutra lutra, assembly GCF_902655055.1. Classification (NCBI taxonomy): domain Eukaryota; kingdom Metazoa; phylum Chordata; class Mammalia; order Carnivora; family Mustelidae; genus Lutra; species Lutra lutra. Next base: position 158,537,970 of record NC_062282.1, on the reverse strand, counting down.
AACACAACTTTAATCAAGAGTGTAGAGAATACACATATCACTTCCAGATTCTCTCAGTGAACTCTAATCCATGTCCTGCCCTATACAAAAGTTGCCCTAGGTGATTTTCCTCACAATGAATCATTCTCCTCTTTTAATATCTCCTCTGTAAATTGCTTTGTAAATGTATATATTCAGTTTATTCCTACATCATAATGAAGAAGTTCCTCTAAATAATGTCATTTATAAATAATTTGCATATTGTGAGTTTTAATTTACTTTAATAACATTTAACAAGGATTATCAGTATTACAGATATTCTTTTTCCTATGTTTCTCATGTTCCTATTCAATTGGAAGTAAAAGTTGAAAAACATCTCCCTTTATTGATTCACATATGTATGGAATAAAGAGATTTTTCAAATATAGAATCATTATTATAAAGACTTAATGTGGATTCTATGTGATGAGAAATACTTTATATAAAACTATATAGTGATCCAGTGGCAAATCTAGAAATGTGTCCTCTAGATACCAGACAATGTAGAGTTTTCTTCTGAAGCAAATGAATGTCAAAAATATATCATTCAGATCATTAAATAAGTCAGGTCACAATCGATTTTGTCTGATTATTGCATAGCTCCAACAAGAATGTGCATTGAACTAAGAATTTTCTATCACTTTGCCAAAATTTTATAAGAATCTCAGACTAAGAAAAAAAAATAGCACCAGTTTTCATATAAATTTGGGGTGCCTTCTCTTTTCAAGAACTCTGTCATACTTTTGTATGTACTTTAGCAAAATAAGCTTCTTTACTCACCTATAGGGGAAGAGTTCCCTAAAGGACCTATCAGACCTTTTTCCCCAGGACTCCCTAGAACCTACTGGCTGCACAGAGTCTACCTCAGTTCATTGAAAAATGTGTTCACACTTGTATCTGTAATGTCTGTAGATAATAATTATTTTGCATTGCTTTCCCTTATATAGGTTTTAACATATTGTGAAATGACTTTCCTAGAATGAATCAGATTACAGAGAGGAGAATCCTCTGGAGTCTTGCCGAAGACAGTGCCCTACAGTATCTCTGCAATGAGTCATACATGGAATTTTTTGTGCCTTCTAATGTTTCCATAACAGTTTCTATTAAAAAGAATATAAAGTACAGAGTTCAGAATGCTTTAGTGACTTAGGATTTAATGCTCTTTTTAAATACTTATGCAACGTGTACTCTTATTTGTTTAGATGGTTATAGAGCTTGTGCCCCTAAGGATTTTATAATACACAGAGATATAAAATGTACAGTATTAATATGTGCATGTTACTGTTGCTTCTATATATACCTTCATGAAATATCACAATTGTGAATTAGAACTGATAAATACATAAGTTGATAGACAGATATATGGAGAGATATCTGATTTATCAGTATATACTTTGAGTTTAGGTTCAGATTGAAGTGAAGTTTATTTTGCTTTATGCAAAGCATGCTGCAGATTTTTGGAGCCAATGCTAGATCTAATGCTAGCAGTCTTTTACTATAAATGTGAACTTGGATTAGTGAATTCACTCTCTGAGCCCCTACCAAACATGTAGAGCAGATCAAAATCATGAGATATGATCTCACACTTCTTAGAATGGATATTATCCAAATTGAAAAAAGATAATGAGAGTTGGAGAGAATGTGGAGAAAACACATTACTTGAGCACTATTGATGGGACTGAAAGTTAGTACAGCCATTATGGAAAATAGTATAGACGTTCTTCAAAAATTTAAAAGTAAAAATTTCCTATGTTCCAACAATCCCACTTCTGGATATATATGCAAATGAAATAAAATGATATGAAATCAAATTTGAAGCTATGCTTTACTCTTGTAATCATTATTGCAGTGTGACTCACAGTAGATAAAATATGGAAATTAATTTTACACATGTATTGACAAATGAATGGAAAAATGAAATAACAGCAACATGGAAGAACCTGGAGGACATTGAGAGAAGTGAAATAAGCCAAAAACAGAAAGACAAACATGTTATAATTATAATTGTACATGAAATCTAATAATCAATCTTTAGAAGTAAAGAGTTGAATGACAATTGTCAATGACTACAGGCAGGGAGAAATGGGAAGATGTGAGTCAAATGCTAAGTTTCCAGGATATATGTTGAAAATAACTATTTATAGCAATTTATATATAGTTAACAAACATTGTATATTTGAAATTTTCTGTTACTCCAGACCTCACCAGTTGGTAATGTTCTTACACTCACACACACACACGCTAATTGAATTGGTGGATAATCACTTTGATTGTAGTGATTATTGTAAAGTGTAAGTATCTTAAATGAAGCTGTGCCACCTTAAATATATAAAATTTTTGTCACTTATACCTAAATAAATCTGAAGAACAAACAAAAAATATAACAAGATTGAATGGCATAATTTGTACTGGATATGTAAAATCTGAGTGGCATGAGTGACCCATGCACAGTAGCTGTGATATTTTTTACCACCTTCACCACTGCCACTAAAATCAGCATACTTACCATCATACATTTTTATCCATACGCATGTCATCCTTGGATTTCTCAGGGACATTCTTCCTAAAAAGTTGAAAAAACACTCACTGATTTTCACATAGCATCCTACTTTTCTCTCACAGATGTAACTATTATTGCACTGGAAAGTTAGTGACAGGAAAGGAAAATTTTATTTTATTTTTATGTATTCTTTTTTTTTTAAAGATTTTATTTATTTATTTGACAGACAGAGATCACAAGTAGACAGAGAGGCAGGCAGAGAGAGAGAGGAGGAAGCAGGCTCCCTGCTGAGCAGAGAGCCCGATGTGGGACTCGATCCCAGGACCCTGAGATCATGACCTGAGCCGAAGACAGCGGCTTAACCCACTGAGCCACCCAGGTGCCCTATTTTTATGTATTCTTAAGTTAACTTATTTTAAATTATTGTATTTATTTATTTAACAGAAAACACAACTAAAGGGAGCAGGAGAGAGATAAGCAGGCACCCCACCCATCAGGGAGCCAGATGCAAGTCTCACTATCAGGACTCTGGGATCATGACCTGAGCCTAAAGCAGAAGTTTAACTGACTTAGCCATCCAGTTGCCCCAAAGTAATTTTTTAATGCCATAGTTAAACACAGAAAGCAGTACAGTTGGGCAAAATTTGTGTTAAAAAATAATCCTATTCTTTTGGACCCAACTATCTCCTTCATATATGGACATGTCCATAGATTGACAAATGAAGTGTACACTTTTAAATAAAGATGCAAAGTAGGCAAAAACATTAATACTGATGCAAAAAATTTTAAAAAATGAATTAAAAGAAAAAGAGAAGCAAGGCAGAGGTATTTGTTTAAGCCCTCCTCGACCTGCGGGAATGGTGGCAACAGAATGATTTGAGACTATTCTGTGGGGAAAGAGGGGGAACCAGATTTGATGATTGAAAAAAAGTAAAATAATAATAAAAAGGCATCTTTATAATCAATCCCTTGTTGTAGGCAAGTTCTCCAAAACCAATACCTGGCATCCCTCCAACAAACAAATGGGAAAAAAGTTCTTGGATTATCTCATCAGGCCCTTTTCCTCCACTGCCTCCACTGGGGGGAGGGCTTCTGGACAGCACTCAGCTGTGCCTCCTTTGAGGGGGCTGTGCAGGCTGACTGGTCTGAGCAGTCCCCCTCTTCCAAGACCACCACTCCCTTTAGCCCCCAGATATAGGAAAGAACTAGGAAATGCTTATTTTCTACCATCACTGTTGAGGATTTCACTCTCCCAAGCTTTATTCCCTGAGTTTCATGTGAGCCCATGGAAATCCTACCCAATATGACTCAACACTGTCCTTACAAAGGCCCTCGTCCATTTCCCTTCCAGAGAGCACAATTATGAACTAGCCCCTAAACCATTTTCTAAAGTAAACAGTGTAACTCTGCTCAATCAGACTCCAGTTAAAACATTCTGTTTCCAAAGTGGACCAACTCTTCCATAGATGACATCACTCATTTCCTAAACTGACAACCTGAAAACGGGAATGATTTCCTTCCACTCAATAATCCACAATGCCTGGGTACCTGAGTGACTCCATTGAGTGACTGCCTTCAGCTCAGGTCATGATCCTCAAATCACGCATCAGGCTCCTAGCTCCAAAAGGGAATTTGCTTCTCCCTCTGAACTTCTCCCCTCTCATGCTCTCTCTCTCACTCTCAGATAAATAAATAAAATCTTTTAAAAAATCCACAAGGCCAAAGAATTCACCCAATAGAATCAACAACTCTGTGATCACATCCTACAGGTGCATGAAATCAGCTGTACAGAATCTAAAATAAAATTTAGGCTACCTAGGCCATACTAAAGCATTTTATTTTTTTAGATTTTATTTATTTATTTGACACAGAGAGAGATCACAAGTAGGCAGAGCAGCAGGCAGAGAGAGAGGGGAAGAAGGCTCCCCGCTGAGCAGAGAGCCTGATGCGATGTGGGGCTTGATCCCAGGACCCTGATACCATGACCTGAGCTGAAGGCAGAGGCTTAAACCCCTGAGCCACCCAGGGGCCTCTAAACCATTCTTTATTTAGTTGCAATCTCCTGCCTCTTCAGGGGGTCCATGACGGGCTCTGGACTCAAAATACATTTCCTTTCTCAGTGCATAATATGTCTGTTTCAAATTCAATTATTGTTATAAAAATTCCTTGTGTTCAAATTCTCACATTTTCATGTCCATTTGCAATCATATATTTACTATATATTTTGTCAGAGAGAACTTTTTATATTAAACTGATCATTTTTACATGGATATATTACCATTTAGTGTAGATCTTACTTTAATTTACCATAAACTTAGAAAAGTACATTGATGCTTATAGATATCAACCACTGATTCAAATATCAATTCCATCATATTTATTACCATTTCACAATAGATTATAAGGTACAGCAGCAACTCTTTCAAGATTTCAATAATGTTTTCTTGGGGTTTAAACAGAGCTTCATTTTTTTAAAGCACACGAGTATGTACTCAATTTATTTACTTTTTAAGTTTTAATTAGATATCTAAATGAAAATATGAGATACCTAAGATATATAAAAATGCATATCTTTTAAATCAACTTTACTCAAATAAAATTTCCCTTTCACTTACCATAGTTAATGAAATACTTGAATGTATTAATTATCAATTATAATATTTTGTTAAGATAGTTCTTTATTAAATCTAATCATAATTATCTTAAGCATTTACAGAAGTATCTCAACCTTAAATGATAAATAAAAGTAAAAATACCGGAAGGCATGTACCTTTTATCAGCTTGTATAGTTACAAACTTACTGGTTTGGAGAGCTAACATTGGTCCTCCCATCTTCAATGGAATGAAGTCATTTTTCTGAGTCAACATTGAATATTTTTCAAAGCAGTCTGTATACTTTTTTCTCATCCCTACCCTTGACATTTGAGATAACTCCGTAAAGACTAAATGGGGATCATGATTTCAGGACATCTTTGGAGACTAAGGATAACACGTGGTGTTTTGTATGTGTATTCACTTGACAATGTCCACTGAGACACGAATAAGGTGAAAATATTAATTGCTTAGCATTTCCCTAGGACAAAGTTTAGAAATGAGTTCTGATACTTTGTGTATCTGTTTTTTTTTTTTTAATTTTCTCTAAAGATTTTATTTATTCATTTGGCAGAGAGAGACACATCATGAGAGGGAACACAAGCAAGTTAAGTGGGAGGAGAAGCAGGCTTCCAGCAGAGCAGGGAGTCTCATGCAGGGCTTGACCCCAGGACCCTGGGATCATGATCTGAGGTGAAGGCAGATGCCTAATGACTGAGCCACCCAGGCCCCCCATGTGTAGCTGTTTTAATAGGCGAGTTCAAGGTCAATCCAGAGGGTAAACAAATATATTTATTCAGGCTTTTTGAATGTTATGTCTTCATTTATAAGTTCTTTGTATATTTTGAATATTAAGCCCTTATTGGATATATTATTTGCAAATATCTTTTCCCAAACAGAAGATTGCCTTTTTATATTGTTGATGGTTTCTTTCGCTGTTAAAAAAAAAAAAAAAAAAACAGACAAACCAAACAACCCTTCTGTAGTCCCAAGGGTTTAATGTGGTTTTCTGTTTCTCTTGCCAGAGAAGTCTTATCTAGAAATCTGTTTCTATGGCCAATGTCAAGTCAGTAATTTCCTTTCTGAGAAATTTTTGATAATATCCATTTTGAGTTTATATTTGTGTATGATGTAGTAAGTGGCACAATTTAATTGTTTTCCATTAAGCTGTCCAGTTGTCACAGCACCAATTACTGAAAAGACTGCCCTTTCTCTCATTGTACATTCTTATCCACTTTTTTGTAGATTAACTGACTACATATGTGTGAGTTATTTTCTGAGTTACTTTGTTGTATTGATCTATGTGTCAGTTTCTATGCCAGCTCCATATGGTTGAGCTTTTATTATTATTATTATTATCAATTTAGCTTTGTAATAGCTTGAAACCTGGGCTTGTGATAATTCCAGTTTTGTTCTTTTTTCTTAAGATGGCCTCCTCTCTTGGGTTACCACACTGTTTGGATTACTATCACTTTATATTTAATTTTCAAAACAGGAACACTGAGTCATCCCATCTTACTCTTCCTCAAAGTTCTTTGAGTGCATGAAGGTTTCTCTTCTGTTAATATGTTACATTATATATATTTACTTTCATATGTTGAAGAATCCTGGCATTCCAGGATTAAATCCAACTAGGTCATAGTGTATAATACTCTTCATGTACTGATGAATTCTGAGTGCCAATATTTTATTAAAAGCTTACATAAAGAGTGATATCCAGACCAATATCTTTTATGGCATTTGTATGAGGGCAATGTTGACTGTATGGAATGAGTTAGAATGTATTCTTTTCTCTTCTGGTTTTTGAAAGAGTTGGAAAAGAATTGGTTTGAATTTGTTTTTGTACACTTGGGAAAATTAACCAGTGAAGTCTTTTGGCTCAAGGACTTTCTTAGTTGAATGTATATAATTATATATTCAATAGCCTTACTAGTTATAGATGAACTCAATTTTATATTTCTTCATGACTCAGTCTTGGCAGTATGTTGTTTCTGGTAATTAGCCCGCTTGTTTATGGTTATCCAACATGTTAATATCTATATATTAATATTGGGTTCATAATTTTTATATCTATAAAACTTACAATAATGTACCTACTCTCACTGCTTATGTTAATATTTTGAGGTTTATTTCTTTTATTTTTTCTTGGTTAATATAGCTAAAGTTTTGTTAATTTTCAAAGAATCCTGCTTTAGTTTTGATGTATTTCTTTGATGCTCTTTCTATACTACTATTATTTGCTATCTCTGCTGTAATCTTTATTACTGCTTTGCTTTCATTAGCTTTAGACTTAACTTTTTTTATTTTTCTACTTGATTAAGTTATAACAATTTCTTGTTGACTTGAGAACTTTATTTTTTAATTTAAATTTTTACTTCCATTAATTCTTTTTTAAGACTTTTTATCTGAACTTCATAAGTTTCAGTATCTTTATTTCTACTTTCATATGCTTCAGGTTTTTTTCTTTTAATATTTATTGTAAATCCTTAAGCCTCTTAGTTTTTAATAGTGTATTGTTTAATGTCCATATAATTGAGTTCTAGTTGTTCTTCTGTTATTCGTTGCTTTATGTAAGCTTTATGTAAGCTTCATTACATTTTATCAGAAAAGATATTTTATGTGTTTCAATATTTTAATGTTTTTTACAACTTGTTTCCAGGCCTAACATATGTTCAATCTTGGTGACTGGTCCATATAGATGAAGAAAATTGTATATTCAGATATTGTTTAGGGAAGGGTTTTGTATATATCTCTTAAGGCTGATTAGTTTATAATATTTGAAAAGACTCACCCTGTTTTTAATTGTAAGTACTGTCTGGCTATTCAATCCATGATTGAAAAAGCAATCCTGAAGTTTCCACCTATTATTTAAAATAGTCTCCAACCAGTTTTCCATTCAGTTATTCCAATATTTGCTTTCCATATTATGGGAATTTGATATTTGGTGCCTATATGCTTATAATTGTTATATCTTCTTTGTTCAAATTCAACTATAACTAATACATAATGTCTTTTTTTTAATGTTTTTTTTTTTTTTTCGTCAGAGAGAGAGGGAGAGAGAGCAAGCACAGGCAGACAGAATGGCAGGCAGAGGCAGAGGGAGAAGCAGGCTCCCTGCCAAGCAAGGAGCCCGATGTGGGACTCGATCCCAGGACGCTGGGATCATGACCTGAGCCGAAGGCAGCTGCTCAACCAACTGAGCCACCCAGGCGTCCCCATAATGTCTTTTTATCTCTTAAGAACAAGTTCTGACATAAAGTCCACTTTGGCTGATATTGCTATAACTCCATATTTTTCTGTCTATGCTTTGCATGGATTATGTATTCTTTTCACAAACTTTCATTTTCATGGAATTGGGTCTTTATCAATATAAATTGAATATATTATACAGCATATATATATATTCATTCTGACAATGTATGGCAGAAGTGTGGTACATAATCCATTTATATTTACAGTAATTTCTGATGAATACAGAATATATTTTGCCATTTGTTATCTGAATGTCTTCTAATTTATTTGTTTCTTATTCCCTCAGCACTAATGTGTGTGTGTGTGTGTGTGTGTGTGTGTGTGTGTGTGTGTATACTTGGTTTTACTTTGTAGTAGCATGTTCAAATTCCTTTTCCTTTCCATTTGTATAAATAGAGATTTTTTTAAGGTTATAATGAGGATTAGGTATTACATATTAAGGATTTAAATTTCAAGTTGAATTGTTACTTAATTTTTTGACATGGTTCAAGTATTCATTTAAAATCTAATTACTTAATATATAGGGTAATATTGGTTTCAGGAGTAGGATTTAGTGATTCATCTCTTCTATAGAATATCTAGTGCCCATCACAAGTGTCCTCCTTCATTCCCATTATCCATTTAGCCCTTCCCCCACCCACCTCTGTCCATCAGCCCTCAGTTTGTTAACTATAGTTAAGAGGCTCTTATGATTTGTTTCCATCTCTCTCTCTTTTATCTCCTTCCCCTATATTCATTTGTATTTTCCTTAATTTAATCATATATAAACTCTATTAGTATACATAATTCTTCCTCATTTTAAATATTAATTATATGAAATAATTCTTTGAATTTCATACATAGACCAATAATACTCATACATATGTCTTCTAATTTCTTTGGGAAATTAAAATTAAGCTTACAAGTCCATATTACAACATTATTTTATTTCAACCTGAATGTCTCCCTTTGACATTTACCATAACACAGGTCTAGTAATAAAAAGCTTTCATTACATTTATGTACCAGAAAGTGTCTTACTGATTTTCTTCCTTTTTAAAAGGAAAATTTTCCAGTTATAATATTTTTAGTACACCATCATATAATAATGAAACTTGCAAATCTTAGAGCTGAGAAAGCTACCCTGACAGTACCTATGACAAGGAGAGTCTTTACACATGGAGGGAGGAACATTGGAATAACATTGGAATAATAATAATAACAGACCTGTCCACAGAAATCTGGCAGACTAAAAAGGCTGGCAAGATGTATCTAGGATACTAAATGAGAAGAACGTACAGCAAGGACCACATTATCCAGAAAGGCTATTTTTCAGCATGGAAGGAGAGATAAAGAGTTTCCAGGATAAGCAGAATCAAAATAGTATTTTATTACCAAGTCAGCCCTGCCAGAAATCTTAAGAGAGATTCTTTAAGCAATGAGACCACAAAAGTAACATACACCAGAAAGGAACAGAGACCATCTAAAGAAACAGGGACTTTGCAGACAATACAATGGCAACATTTTCTTGCCTTTCAATATTTTTTTGAATGTAAATGAGCTCAATGTTCCAAGCAAAAGACAAAGGATATCACATAAGATAAAATATATCATATAGGACCCATCCATATTCTCTCTACGGGAGACTCATTTTAGACCTAACCAGACCTCCAGACTGAAAGTACGGGGATGAGGAACCATTTACAGCACTAATGGATCTCAAAAGAAAGGTGAGGTACCAATCTTCATATCAGACATATTGGATTTTAAAACCAAAGACAGTAATAAGAGATGGAATAGCACAAAATATCATACTTAAAGGGTCGATCCAACAAGAAGATCTAACAATTTTAAATACCTATGCCCCAAAAATGGGAATAAAATGGGAATAAAAGTAAAAAGCAAACTTATAATCATACATTTATACTAGGAAATTCAACACTCCACTCAAAGCAATGGAGAGATCATCCAAGCAGAAGATCAATCAAAAAGAAATAAGAGCTTAGAACAACACCCTGGAACAGATGGACTTCAAAGATATAAAGAGAACATTTAATCCTAAAACAAAAGAATACCCATTCTTCTGAGATGCAAACAGAACTTTATCCAAAATAGATCAAATACTGGGCCACAAATCAGTTCTTCACCAATATCAAAAGCTTGAGATTCTCTCCTGCATTTATTCAGACATTAATGCTTTGAAACTGGAACCCAATCAGAAGAGGAAATTTGGAAGGAATTCAAACACTTAGATGTTAAAGATCATCCTGCTAAAGCATGATTGGGCCAACCAGGAAATTGAAGAAGAATTTACAAATTTATTGAACCTAATGAAAATGAAAACACATGATTTCAAAACCCATGGGCTACAGAAAAGGTGGTCCTTAGAGGAAATTATATAGTCATCCAAGACTCTCAAAAAATTAGAAATATCCAAAATGCACAAGCTAACCTTACACCTAAAGGACCTTGTGAAAGAACAGCAGGTGGAGCTGAAACCAAGCAGTATAAGAGAAATAATACATATTAGAGCAGAATTCAATGAAATAGTAACTAGAAGAACAGCAGAAAAGATCACCAAAAGTAGAAGCTGGTCCTCTGAATGAATTAATAAGTTTGAAACCTCTGGCCAGACGTAGCCAAAAGAAAACATAAAGGACCCAAATTAATAAAATCAGGAAGGAAAGGGGAGAGATCATGACCAATGCAAAAGAAACAGAGAATTGTTACAACATATTTTCACTAACTATATGCCAAAAAATTGGGCCATCTGGAAGAAATGGATGCACTCTTAGAAACATATAAACTATCAAATCTTAATCAGGAAGAAAGAGAAAATCTCAACAGACCCATAACCAACAAGTAAATTGAAGCAGTAATAAAAAACTTAACAACAACAACAAAAAACAAACAAACAAACAAACAAAAAACAACAACAGCAACAAAGAAAGAAAGAAAGAAAGAAAGAAAGAAATCAAGAGTCCATGGTCAGATAGCTTCCCAGGGGAATTCTACCAAACATTTAAAGAAGAAATCATACCTATTCTCTGAAACTGTTTTCAAAAAATTGAAATGGAAGAAAGATTTCAAACTCATTTTATGAGGCCAAACATCTTGATCCCAAAAGCAGACAAAGACCCCATCAAAAATGAGAATTACAGATGAATAACCCTGATGAATTCAAATGCCATATCACACTGCAAGATATTAGCCAATAGGATCCCATGGTTGATTAAAACCCCTCAAAATATCGGGATAGAGGGAACATATCTCATATCATAAAAATAATTTATGAAAAGCCCATCACAGATATTCTCAATGGGGAAAAACAGAGAGCTTTCCCATTAAGGTTAGGAATAGGACGGAGATGACCACTCTCACTAATTTGGTTCAAGATAGTGCTAGAAGTCCTAGCCTCAGCATTCAGACAACAGCAAAGAAGTGAAACTATCTCTCTTTGCATAGGATAATATACTTTATGTGGAAAATGCAAAAGACTTCACCCCTAAAAATTTGAACTCACACAACAGTTCAGCAACGTGGCAGGATACAAAATCAATACACATAAATCAGTTGCTTGGGAGGCGAGATGGTGAAGTAGGAAGCACTGTTTCAACTAGTCCCCTAAAGTGAACTGATTATCTATCAAAGCACTGTGATCACCCATGAAATCAGCCTGAGATTAAAATTATATGGTTCTGTATTTCTACAGGGGCAGAAGATGCCAGTGGACAGGTAAAGCGGAGTGGGAACATCAGACTGATATGAGAAGATAAAGCAAAGTGGGAGGGAGCCACCAGAAGTGACTCATTGGAAAGTAATACCCCAATACGAGAGTGCCCTGTGATTGGGGACCAGCATTAACTTGGAGTCTGGTTGAAAGCACTCAAAAAGAGCAAAAGATCTTAAGGGAAAATTGGTGGAACTGGGTGGTTAGGGAGAGGAGCTTAAGCCCACAGACCCAGGGTGGCGACTGCTGATGCTGAGCCAGAGAGAGTGCAGCAAAGAAGCCAGGCATTGGTCCCTAAGCTGCAGGCTCATGTGAGAGCATCTGGATGGCAGCATGCATGAGAGTCTGGTGTGGATGTCAGTGAGCACTCTCTAGAAACACAGCCTTTTGCACACTGCACACACACTGCATGACCAGGGTCTGAGTCGCACTCCACACTCCCCCCTGAGAGAGGTCCCTGCAGGCGCTAGCCAGTGCTCTCTAGGACAGGGAGTCTCTGAGCAATCCCAGCACAGACCACAGTGAAAATCTCAGTGTGCTATCTCTGGTTGGGATCTTTCTGGCAGTCTGGACCTCTCCAGACAGCTGAGGGAAAGGCAGCCACTGGAAGACAGCTCTCTGTACTAGTACTTCTCATGGTTTAGGGTAAAAGTTGGAGTTCCAGTGACCCCTGAGACTGTGACTGGGTACATGCTCTTCTAGTGGCAAAGGAGTAATTTATGTGCTTAGGAGTACCCAGAAGGGAACTGACAGAGGCTTCTCTCAGAGACGGAGTTCTGGGTGCAGTTTAACTTCCTCTAAAGCTCCAAAGAACAGCCAAAAGCCACCAAGGGGAGGGGTGAAAAAAACGAAAAACAAAACAAACAAATAAACAAACAAACAAAAAATATTCCAGAAAACAAAAGCCTGAAAAACTGGTTTCCTCAGAGCCCAGTTCCTTGAAAAGGGGGCAGGATCTCTAGCAAGATTGCCTGAAAAACCGCATGGTAGATCCCCTCCCAGAGAAAGCCAGCCAAGACAAAACAAAACAAACAAACAAACAAAAAGCAAGAGGACAACCACCAATACATCATAGATACAACTTTTATTTTTAATTCGTTCCCAGTATTCTCATTCTTTTCAAATTTTTTACATACATTTTTAACATATTTACCATCAGAATGAGATGTTCAATATAAGAAATTCCATAATAACTTTTGCTTGAACTTTTTTGATACATATACCTGTGTTTTTCTTTTGATTTTCTTTTTTTTTACTTTTTTATTTTATTATTGTTTTAATATTCATATAGAGCTAAGCTTCAAGGTAATCCCCTTTCCCCAGTCAATGTTACCCCTATATATAAACCAGTTTAATCCCCCTCTATGTCAGGAAAGTTGAGTCCTTTAACAAATATATTTAGATACATCCAGGGAGAATCAAAATAACCTTACTCAAAATAAATAAATAAATAAATAAATAAATAAATAAATAAATATAAGCTTACTTGCCCACACTGAGATTTTATAACTACCCTCCCATATTTTACTTCTGTCACTGTTTCTATGTATTTGTTTTTTGCTCTGGTAGTATATAAATCTTATACTTGGGGTTCATTTTGGCTGGGTTATTATTTTTTTTCTTGTCATTTACTTTTGTTGGTCTTTTTGTTTGTCTGTTTTTCTTTGTATACTTTATAAATCTTACCTTTGGGGCCCATTTGGGCTGGGTTTCTCTTTTCTTTTTTCTTTACTTTTTTACCTCTCTCTCTCTTTCTCTTTGTCTCTCTCTCTCTCCCTCTCTCTCGCTCTTTTTCTTTTTTCTTTCTTTTTGGTGGGGACTCCCGATTGTTCAGAAACATTCCAGAGTGCACCTTGTCTGCACCATGGTTTATATAATCAGCTACACATCCCTTCAGCCATATCTCACCAAAATGACTAGGAGGAGGAATGCCCAACAGAGGAAACTTCAGAGACTGGGTCCTCTCCATCAGAGCTATTGGATGTGGACATAAACAGTATGACAGAAAGGGAATTCAGGCCAACAATTATCCAGGCAATGGCTAGGTTGGAGAAAGACTTTAGTGACAAAATGGAATTGATTAGGGCAGAAGTGAAAGCCACCAGGGATGATGTTAACAATGCTCTCAATGAGTTCCAATCTAATCTAAATACTCTAAAACTAGGGTAACTGAGGCAAAAGATAGAATAAGTGATCTGGAGGACAAACTGATTGAGAAAAAGGATCAGAAGGAAGTCTGGAACAAACAACTTAGAAGCCATGAAAACAGAATGAGGGAAATAAATGACGCCATGAAACATTCCAACATCAGAATTATTGGAATCCCTGAGGGGGAGGAAAAATAAAGAAAATAGAGGATATAGCTGAATAAATTCTCCATGAAAATTTTCCACCTGTCATATGGAAGCAGCGTTCACGTCCTAGAGGCAGAAAGTTCTGCCCCCAAGATCACAGAGTCTAGAAAGACCTCAAGACACTTGATTGTAAAAATGATGAACCATAAATTTAGACAGGAGTTCCTGAAAGAAGCTAGGTGGAAGAGATTCCTTAGGTACAGAAGAAAGTCCATCAGAATAACGTCAGACCTGTCCACGGAAACCTGGCAAGCCAGAAAGGGCTGGCAAGATGTATTCAAGGCATTAAATGAGAAGAATATGCAGCCAAAAATACTTTATCCAGCAAGATGACATTCAAAATAGATGGAGAGATAAAGAGTTTACAAAGATTGACAAGGTTTAAAATAGTATGTCACCAACAAGGTAGCACTACAAGAAATATTAAGGGGGGGTTCCATAAAAAAGGAAAAAAAAAAAAACAAGAATGTCATTGAACATAAATTTATGCAGATAATCTATAGAAACAGAGACTTCACAAGTAACACAATATCAATAAAAACGTATCTCTAAATAATCGCTCTCAACGTGAATGGCTTAAATGTGCCTATAAAATGGCACAGGGATGCAAATTGGATAAAACCACAGGACCCATCATTGGTTGTATACAAGAGACCCATTTTGAACCTAAGGATACATCCAGACTGAAAGTGAAGGGAGGGAGAAGCATCTTTCATGCCAATGGACCTCAGAAGGTTGGGGTAGTGATTCTCATATCAGATAAATTAGATTTTAAACAAAAGACTGTAGTCAGAGATACAGAAGGACACTACCTCATTCTTAAAGGATCTATCCACCAAGAAGATCTAACAATAGTAAATATTTCTGCCCCCAAATATGGGAATAGCCAATTACATAAGACAACTGTTAATCAAGATAAATAATCATATTGATATGAATACATTATTAATAGTAGAGGATCTTAACAGGCCACTCTCAGTAATAGACAGATCACCCAAGCAGAAAATCAATAAAGAAACAAGAGCATTGAATGATATAGTGGACCAGATGGACCTCATAGATATATACAGAACATTCTACCCTAACACAACATAATATGCCTTCTTCACAAGTGCACATGGAACCTTCTCCAGAATAGACCACATCTGGGTTACAAATCAGGGCTCAACTGATACCAAAAGACTGAGATTATTCTCTGCATATTCTCAGATCACAATGCTTTGAAATGGGAGCTCAACCACAAGGAAAAGTATGGAAAGTATTAAAACATCTGGAAACTAAAGACCACCTTACTTAAGAATGCTTGAATCAACCAGGAAATCAAAGAAGAACTAAAAGAATTCATGGGAACCAATGAGAATGAAGACACTTCAGTCCAAACAAAAGGTAGTCCTTAAGGGGAAATACAGAGCATCCAAGACTCCCTCAAAAAAATCTGAAAAATCTTGTTTCATTTACTCTTCTCCTACCCCCTCAACCCCCCATGTTGCATCTCCTCTCCCTCATATCAGGGAGATCATATGATAGTTGTCTTTCTCCGATTGACTTATTTCGCTAAGCATGATACCCTCTAGTTCCATCCACGTCGTCGCAAATGGCAAGATTTCTTTTCTTTTGATGGCTGCATAGTATTCCATTGTGTATATATACCACATCTTCTTTATCCATTCGTCTGTTGATGGACATCTAGGTTCTTTCCATAGTTTGGCTATTGTAGACATTGCTGCTATAAACATTCGGGTGCACGTGCCCCTTCGGATCACTACATTTGTATCTTTAGGGTAAATACCCAGCAGTGCAATTGCAGGGTCATAGGGTAGTTCTATTTTCAACATTTTGAGGAACCTCCATGCTGTTTTCCAGAGTGGTTGCACCAGCTTGCATTCCCACCAACAGTGTAGGAGGGTTCCCCTTTCTCCGCATCCTCGCCAGCCTCTGTCATTTCCTGACTTGTTCATTTTAGCCATTCTGACTGGTGTGAGGTGATATCTCATGGTGGTTTTGATTTGTATTTCCCTGATGCCGAGTGATATGGAGCACTTTTTAATGTGTCTGTTGGCCATCTGGATGTCTTCTTTGCAGAAATGTCTGTTCATGTCCTCTGCCCATTTCTTGATTGGATTATTTGAAAAATCCAGAATACACCAGCTGTCTTCACACCTTAAGGAACTGGAGAATCAACAACAAATTAAGCCAACTCCACACACAAGAATGGAAAAAATCAAGATTAGAGCAGAGATTAATGGATAGAAACTAGAGATAGAGTAGAATGCATCAGTGAAACTAGAAGCTGGTTTTTGGAAAGAATCAATAAGATCAATAATCCATTGGCCAAACTAATCCAAAAGAAAAGAAAGAAGTCCCAAAATAATAGAATTATGAATGAAAAGGGAGAGATCACAACTATCACTGAGGAAAAAGAAACAATAATTAGATATTATTATCAACAGTTATATGCCAATAAGTTAAGCAACCTAGATGAAATGGATGCATTCCTGGAAACCTACAAACTTCCAAAACTAAATCAGGAAGAAATGGACAACATGAATCGACCAATATTTACTAACAAGATTGAAGCAGTGATCAAAAACCTCCCAATAAACAAGAGCCCAGGACCAGAGGGACTCCCTGGGGAATTCTACCAGACTTTTTTTTTTTAAGATTTTATTTATTTGACAGACAGAGATCACAAGTAGACAGAGAGGCAGGCAGAGAGAGAGGAGGAAGCAGGCTCCCCACTGAGCAGAGAGCCCAACATGGGGCTCGATCCGAGGACCCTGAGATCATGACCCAAGCCGAAGGCAGCGGCTTAACCCACTGAGCCACCCAGGCGCCCCTACCAAACTTTCAATGAAGAAATAATACCTACACTCCTGAAGGCATTTTAAAAATTTGAATCAGAAGGAAAACTTTGAGACTGTTTTTTGAAGCCAGCATTACCCTGATCCCCAAACTAGGCAAACACCCCACCAAAAAGGAGAGTTTCAGGCCAATATCCCTGATGGGTATGGATATTAAGATTCTCAACAAGATCCTAGCTAATATGATCCAACAGTACATTAAAAAGCTTATGCACCATGACCAGGTGGGATTTTTCCCTGGCTGGCAAGTGTGGTTCAACATTTGCAAATCAATCAATTTGATAGAAAAAAAAAAAAAAAAAACATAAGAGAGGAGAGAAAAACCACATGGTCCTCTCAATTGATGCAGAAAAAGCATTTGACAAAATCTAGCACCTGTTCCTGATTAGAATGGTTCAAAGGATAGGAATAGAGGTAAGATTCCTGAACTTCATAAAATCTATCTATGATAAACCCACAGTGAATATCATCCTTAATGGGGAAAAAGCTGACAGCCTTCCCTCTGAGATCAGGAACATGACAAAAATGCCCTCTCACTACTCTTGTTCAACACAATATTAGAAGTCTAGCAACAGCAATCAGACAACAAAGAGATAAAAATATTCATCTTGGCAATGAAGAAGTCAAACTGTCTTCGCAGATGACATGATACTTTATATGGGAAAACCCAAAAGACTCCACCCCCAAACTACTAGAACTCATACAGCATTCAGTCATGTGGCAGGACACAAAACCAATGTACAGAAGTCAGTTGCTTTCTTATACACTAACAATGAAAATACAGAAAGGCAAATTAGATAATTGATTTCATTTACTATAGCACCAAGAACCATAGAGGTAAAAGATCTGTACTCTAGGAAATACAGAACACTCATGAAAGAACTTGAAGAAGACAAAAAATATGGAAGACCATGGCATGTTATTGGATTGGAAAAATAAACATGACTAAAATGTCTATACAGCCTAGTGCAATCTATACAAATGTCATTTTGATCAAAATACCACCGGCAATTTTTAAAGAGCTGGAGCAAACAATCCTAAAATTTGTATGGAATCAGAAGAGAACCCGAAATGCTAAGGAAATGTTGAAAAAGAAAAACAAAACTGGGGGCATCACGTTCCTGATTTCAAGCTTTACTACAAAGCTGTGATCACCAAGACAGCATGGTACTGGCATAAAAACCAACACATAGACCAGTGGAATAGAGCAGAGAAACCAGATATGGACACTCAACTCTGTAGTCAAATAATATTTGACAAACAGGAAAAAAAAATATCTAGTGGAAAAAAGAGAGTCTCTTCAATAAATGTGCTCGGAAAATTGGACAGCTATGTGTAGAAGAATGAAACTCAACCATTCTCTTACACCATACACAAAATCGAAATGGATAACAGACCTCAATGTGAGGCAGTAATCCATCAGAATCCTAGAGGAGAACATAAGCAGTAACCTGTTTAACCGGGGCCACAGCAACTTCTTTCAAGATAGGTCTCCAAAGCAAAGCGAAAATGAATTTTTGGGACCTCATGAAGATCAAAAGTTTCTACACGGGAAAGGAAACAGTCAACAAAACAAAGAGGGAACCCACGGAACGAGAGAAGATATTCGCAAATGACAATATAGTCAAAGGGCTGATATCCAGGATTGATAAAGAACTCCTCAAACTCAACATACACAAAACAGATAATCATGTCAAAAAATGGGCAGAAGGCATGAACAGACACGCCTCCAATGAAGACATACAAATGGGTAACAGACACATGAAAAAATGTTCATCATTAGCCATCAGAGAGATTCAAATCAAAACCACATTGAGGGGGAGGAGTCAAGATGGCGGAGAAGTAGCAGGCTGAGACTACTTCAGGTAGCGGGAGATCAGCTAAATAGCTTATCTAAAGATTGCAAACACCTACAAATCCAATGGGAGATTGAAGAGAAGAAGAACAGCAATTCCAGAAACAGAAAATCAACCACTTTCTGCAAGGTAGGACTGGCGGAGAAGTGAATCCAAAGCGATGGGAAGATAGACCGCGGGGGGAGGGGCCGGCTCCCGGCGAGCGGCAAAACAACGGAGCAAAATCAGGACTTTTAAAAGTCTGTTCCGCTGACAGACATCGCTCCAGAGGCTTAACTGGGGTGAAGCACAGGCGGGGTAAGCGCGGCCTCAGGTCCCGCAGGGTCGCAGAAGGATCGGGGGTGTCTCAGTGTCGCAGAGCTTACCGGTATTAGAACGGGGAAGCCGGCTGCAGAGACAGAGCCGAGGAGTGACTCTCAGCTCAGGGTTGCCTTGAACCGGTCGCAGGCTCGGTCAGCTCAGAGCGCGGCCGGAGGCCAGGGTGACGGGAGTCATTTGGCGCTGTTCTCTGAGGGCGCACTGAGGAGTGGGGCCCCGGGCTCTCGGCTCCTCCGGGCCGGAGACCGGGAGGCCGCCATCTTTATTCCCGTCCTCCGGACTCTACGGAAAGCGCTCAGGGAACAAAAGCTCCCAAAAGCGAACCCGAGCGGATGACTCAGCGCGGCCCCGGGTAAGGGCGGTGCAACTCCGCCTGGGGCAAAGACGCTTGAGAATCACTACAACGGGCCCCTCCCCCAGAAGATCTACGGGAAACCCAGCCAGGACCAAGTTCACCTACCAAGGAGAACGGCGGAATTCCAGAGGAGAAGAAAGCAAAGCACGGAACTCATGGCTTTTTCCCCATGATTTTTTAGCCTTGCAGTTAATTTAATTTTTTTTTTCTTTTTCAATTTTTTTTTCTTTTTCTCTTCTTCTGCTAAATTTTTTTTAACTTTTACCGTTTTCTTTTTTTAACGTTTTTTAAATAGTTTATCTAATATATATATTTTTTTTCCTCTTTTTATATTTTTTCTTTATCAGCTTTCTTTTTTTTTAATAGTTTTTTTTTTCTTTCTTTCTGAACCCCTTTTTATCCCCTTTCTCCCCCCTCACAATTCAGGATCTCTTCTGATTTGGCTAAAGCATATTTTCCTGGGGTTGTTGCCACCCTTTCAGTATTTTACTTGCTCCTTCATAAACTCTTATCTGGACAAAATGACAAGGCGGAAAAATTCACAACAAAAAAAAGAACAAGAGGCAGTACCAAAGGCTAGGGACCTAATCAATACAGACATTGGTAATATGTCAGATATAGAGTTCAGAATGACGATTCTCAAGGTTCTAGCCGGGCTTGAAAAAGGCATGGAAGATATTAAAGCAACCCTCTCGGGAGATATAAAAGCCCTTTCTGGAGAAATAAAAGAACTAAAATCTAACCAAGTTGAAATCAAAAAAGCTATAATGAGGTGCAATCAAAAATGGAGGCTCTCACTGCTAGGATAAATGAGGCAGAAGAAAGAATTAGCGATATAGAAGACCAAATGACAGAGAATAAAGAAGCTGAGCAAAAGAGGGACAAACAGCTACTGGACCACGAGGGGAGAATTCGAGAGATAAGTGACACCATAAGACGAAACAACATTAGAATAATTGGGAGTCCAGAAGAAGAGGAAACAGAGAGGGGAGCAGAAGGTATATTGGAGAGAATTATTGGAGAGAATTTCCCCAATATGGCAAAGGGAACAAGCATCAAAATCCAGGAGGTTCAGAGAACCCCCCTCAAAATCAATAAAAATAGGTCTACACCCCGTCACCTAATAGTAAAATTGACAAGTCTTAGTGACAAAGAAAAGATCCTGAAAGCAGCCCAGGAAAAGAAGTCTGTAACGTACAATGGTAAAAATATTAGATTGGCAGCAGACTTATCCACAGAGACCTGGCAGGCCAGAAAGAGCTGGCATGATATATTCAGAGTACTAAATGAGAAAACATGCAGCCAAGAATACTATATCCAGCTAGGCTATCATTGAAAATAGAAGGAGAGATTAAAAGCTTCCAGGACAAACAAAACTGAAAGAATTTGCAAATACCAAACCAGCTCTACAGGAAATATTGAAAGGGGTCCTCTAAGCAAAGAGAGACCCTCAAAGTAGTAGATCAGAAAGAAACAGAGACAATATACAATAACAGTCACCTTACAGGCAATACAATGGCACTAAATTCATATCTCTCAATACTTACCCTGAATGTTAATGGGCTAAATGCCCCAATCAAAAGACACAGGGTATCAGAATGGAGAAAAAAACAAAAACCATCTATATGTTGCCTAAAAGAAACTCATCTTACACCCGAAGACACCTCCAGGTTTAAAGTGAGGGGGTGGAAAAGAATTTACCATGCTAATGGACATCAGAAGAAAGCAGGAGTGGCAATCCTTATATCAGATCAATTAGATTTTAAGCCAAAGATTATAATAAGAGATGAGGAAGGACACTATATCATACTCAAAGGAACTGTCCAACAAGAAGATCTAACAATTTTAAATATCTATGCCCCTAACGTGGGAGCAGCCAAATATATAAACCAATTAATAACAAAATCAAAGAAACACATGGACAAGAATACAATCATAGTAGGGGATTTTAACACTCCCCTCACTGAAATGGACAGATCATCCAAGCAAAAGATCAACAAGGAAATCAAGGCCTTAAATGACACACTGGACCAGATGGACATCACAGATATATTCAGAACATTTCACCCCAAAGCAACAGAATACACATTCTTCTCTAGTGCACATGGAACATTCTCCAGAATAGATCACATCCTCGGTCCTAAATCAGGTCTCAACCGGTATCAAAAGATTGGGATCATTCCCTGCATATTTTCACACCACAATGCTCTAAAGCTAAACTCAATAACAAGAGTAAATTTGGAAAGAACCCAAATACATGGAGACTAAACAGCATCCTTCTAATGAATGAATGGGTCAACCAGGAAATCAAAGAAGAATTGAAAAAATTTATGGAAACAAATGATAATGAAAACACAACAGTTCAGAATCTGTGGGAAACAACAAAGGCAGTCCTGAGAGGAAAATATATAGCGGTACAAGCCTTTCTCAAGAAACAAGAAAGGTCTCAGGTACACAACCTAACCCTACACCTAAAGGAGCTGGAGAAAGAACAAGAAAGAAACCCTAAACCCAGCAGGAGAAGAGAAATCATAAAGATCAGAGCAGAAATCAATGAAATAGAAACCAAAAAAACAATAGAACAAATCAACGAAACTAGGAGCTGGTTCTTTGAAAGAATTAATAAGATTGATAAACCCCTGGCCAGACTTATCAAAACGAAAAGAGAGAGGACCCAAATAAATAAAATCATGAATGAAAGAGGAGAGATCACAACGAACACCAAAGAAATACAGAGAATTATAAGAACATGCTATGAGCAACTCTACGCCAACAAATTTGACAATCTGGAAGAAATGGATGCATTCCTAGAGACATATAAACTACCACAACTGAACCAGGAAGAAATGGAAAGCCTGAACAGACCCATAACCAGTAAGGAGATTGAAACAGTCATCAAAAATCTCCAAACAAACAAAAAGCCCAGGGCCAGACGGCTTCCGGGGGAATTCTACCAAACATTTAAAGAAGAACTAATTCCTATTCTCCTGAAACTGTTCCAAAAAATAGAAATGGAAGGAAAACTTCCAAACTCATTTTATGAGGCCAGCATCACCTTGATCCCAAAACCAGACAAGGATCCCAACAAAAAAGAGAACTACAGACCAATATCCTTGATGAACACAGATGCAAAAATTCTCGCCAAAATACTAGCCAATAGGATTCAACAGTACATTAAAAGGATTATTCACCACGACCAAGTGGGATTTATTCCAGGGCTGCAAGTCTGGTTCAACATCCGCAAATCAATCAATGTGATACAACACATTAATAAAAGAAAGAACAAGAACCATATGATACTCTCCATAGATGCTGAAAAAGCATTTGACAAAGTACAGCATCCCTTCCTGATCAAAACTCTTCAAAGTGTAGGGATAGACGGCACATACCTCAATATTATCAAAGCCATCTATGAAAAACCCACCGCAAATATCATTCTCAATGGAGAAAAACTGAAAGCTTTTCCGCTAAGGTCAGGAACACGGCAGGGATGTCCGTTATCACCACTGCTATTCAACATAGTACTAGAAGTCCTAGCCTCAGCAATCAGACAACAAAAGGAAATTAAAGGCATCCAAATTGGCAAAGAAGAAGTCAAACTATCACTCTTCGCAGATGATATGATACTCTATGTGGAAAACCCAAAAGACTCCACTCCAAAACTGCTAGAACTTGTACAGGAATTCAGTAAAGTGTCAGGATATAAAATCAATGCACAGAAATCAGTTGCATTTCTCTACACCAACAACAAGACAGAAGAAAGAGAAATTAAGGAGTCCATCCCATTTCCAATTGCACCCAAAACTATAAGATACCTAGGAATAAACCTAACCAAAGAGACTAAGAATCTATACTCAGAAAACTATAAAGTACTCATGAAAGAAATTGAGGAAGACACAAAGAAATGGAAAAATGTTCCATGCTCCTGGATTGGAAGAATAAATATTGTGAAAATGTCTATGCTACCTAAAGCAATCTACACATTTCATGCAATTCCTATCAAAGTACCATCCATTTTTTTCAAAGAAATGGAACAAATAATCCTAAAATTTATATGGAACCAGAAAAGACCTCGAATAGCCAAAGCAATATTGAAAAAGAAAGCCAAAGTTGGTGGCATCACAATTCCGGACTTCAAGCTCTATTACAAAGCTGTCATCATCAAGACAGCATGGTACTGGCACAAAAACAGACACATAGCTCAATGGAACAGAATAGAGAGCCCAGAAATGGACCCTCAACTCTATGGTCAACTCATCTTCGACAAAGCAGGAAAGAATGTCCAATGGAACAAAGACAGCCTCTTCAATAAATGGTGTTGGGAAAATTGGACAGCCACATGCAGAAAAATGAAATTGGATCATTTCCTTACACCACACACGAAAATAGACTCAAAATGGATGAAGGATCTCAATGTGAGAAAGGAATCCATCAAAATCCTCGAGGAGAACACAGGCAGCAACCTCTTCGACCTCAGCCGCAGCAACATCTTCCTAGGAACATCACCAAAGGCAAGGGAAGCAAGGGCAAAAATGAACTTTTGGGATTTTATCAAGATCAAAAGCTTCTGCACAGCAAAGGAAACAGTTA
This sequence comes from Lutra lutra, assembly GCF_902655055.1. Classification (NCBI taxonomy): domain Eukaryota; kingdom Metazoa; phylum Chordata; class Mammalia; order Carnivora; family Mustelidae; genus Lutra; species Lutra lutra. The sequence goes on along the minus strand of NC_062282.1, from coordinate 158,513,565 downwards.
ACAAAACCAAAAGACAACTGACAGAATGGGAGAAGATATTTGCAAATGACATATCAGATAAAGTGCTAGTGTCCAAAATCTATAAAGAACTTAGCAAACTCAACACCCAAAGAACAAATAATCCAATCAAGAAATGGGCAGAGGACATGAACAGACATTTCTGCAAAGAAGACATCCAGATGGCCAACAGACACATGAAAAAGTGCTCCATATCACTCGGCATCAGGGAAATACAAATCAAAACCACCATGAGATATCACCTCACACCAGTCAGAATGGCTAAATTAACAAGTCAGGAAATGACAGATGCTGGCGAGGATGCGGAGAAAGGGGAACCCTCCTACACTGTTGGTGGGAATGCAAGCTGGTGCAACCACTCTGGAAAACAGCATGGAGGTTCCTCCAAATGTTGAAAATAGAACTACCCTATGACCCTGCAATTGCACTGCTGGGTATTTACCCTAAAGATACAAACATAGTGATCCGAAGGGGCACATGCACCCGAATGTTTATAGCAGCAATGTCTACAATAGCCAAACTATGGAAAGAACCTAGATGTCCATCAACAGACGAATGGATAAAGAAGATGTGGTATATATACACAATGGAATACTATGCAGCCATCAAAAGAAATGAAATCTTGCCATTTGCGATGACGTGGATGGAACTAGAGGGTATCATGCTTAGCGAAATAAGTCAATCGGAGAAAGACAACTATCATATGATCTCCCTGATATGAGGGAGAGGAGATGCAACATGGGGGGTCGAGGGGGTAGGAGAAGAGTAAATGAAACAAGATGGGATTGGGAGGGAGACAAACCATAAGTGACTCTTAATCTCACAAACAAACTGAGGGTTGATGGGGGGAGGGGGTTGGGACAGTGGGTGGGGTTATGGATATCGGGGAGGGTATGTGCTATGGTGAGTGTTGTGAAGTGTGTAAACCTGGCGATTCGCAGACCTGTACCCCTGGGGATAAAAATATATGTTTATAAAGCTGTAAAAAAAAAAAAAAAGAAAGGATGAATCCCCAAGTTTTGTAGCAACATGGACGGGACTGGAAGAGATTATGCTGAGTGAAATAAGTCAAGCAGAGAGAGTCAATTATCATATGGTTTCACTTATTTGTGGAGCATAACAAATAGCATGGAGGACAAGGGGAGATGGAGAGGAGAAGGGAGTTGAGGGAAATTGGAAGGGGAGGTGAACCATGAGAGACTATGGACTCTGAAAAACGATCTGAGAATTTTGAAGGGGTGCGGGTTGGGAGGTTGGGGGCACCAGGTGGTGGGTATTGTAGAGGGCACGGATTGCATGGAGCACTGGGTGTGGTGCAAAAATAATGAATACTGTTATGCTGAAAAAAATAAAAAAATTATTAAAAAAAAAAAAAAAACCACATTGAGATACCACCTTACACCAGTTAGAATGACCAAAATTAGCAAGACAGGAAACAAAGTGTGTTGGAGAGGATGTGGAGAAAGGGGAGCCCTGTTATACTGTTGGTGGGAATGCAAGTTGGTGTAGCCACTTTGAAAAAGTGTGGAGATTCCATAAGAAATTGAAAGTAGAGCTTCCCTATGACCCTGCAATTGCACTTCTGGGTATTTACCCCAAAGATACAGATGTAGTGAAAAGAAGGGCCCTCTGTACCCTGATGTTCATATCAGGAGTGGCCACATTTGCCAATCCTTGGGAAAAACCAAGATGCTCTTCAAGAAACAAATGGATAAGGAATATGTGGTCCATATACACCATGATATATTATGCCTCCATCAGAAAGGTTGAATACCCAACTTTTGTATCCACATGGATGGGACTGGAAGAGATTATGCTGAGTGAAATAAGTCAAGCAGAGACAGCCAATTATCATATGGTTTTGCTTATTTGTGGAGCATAAGAAATAATACGGAGGACATGGGGAGATGGAGAGGAGAAGGGAGTTGGGGGGAATTGGAGGGGAGATGAACCATGAGAGACTATGGACTCTGAAAAACAATCTGAGGGTTTTGGAAGAGAGGGCAGTTGGAGGTTGGGTGAGCCTGGTGGTGGGTACTACGGAGGGCAGGTATTGCATGGAGCACTTTGTGTGGCACATAAACAATGAATTGTGGATCACTGAAAAGAAATTAAAATGAATAAATAAAAATAAAGAATAAAAATAAAATAAAACAAACACTGTATTGTGAGACATATAAAAGGGCAGTATAAGATAACAAAGGGGGACAACCCAACAAGAAGATATAACAATTGTAAATATTTATGCACTCACCACATGAGCACCAAATACTTAAAACAGTTAATGACCAACATAAAGGAACTACCAGAAATAGTATGGGACCTTAAGCTGTACTTATATCAGTGAATAGATCATCTAGACAATGAATTTTGGAGCACTGAAAAAAATAATAAAGTTTAAAAAAAAAACAAAAAAACTCAACCAGTCTGGGAAAAGTATAAATGCATGGAGGTTAAATAACATGCTACTCAATATAGAATAGGTCGACAAAGAAATAAAAAATGAAGAAAAATGACATGGAACCAAATGAAAATGAAAATACAGCAGTCCAAAATCTATGGGATGCAGCAAAAGTGATTCTAAGATCGAGGTTCATAATACTGCTGTCCTACATCAAGAAAGAAGGGAAATCTCAAATAAACAAACTAATGTTACAACTAAAGGAGCTAGACAACAACAACAACAACCAAAATCCAAACCCAGCAAAAGGAAAGAAATAATTAGATTAGATTAGTATAGATTAGACTAGAAACAAATGACACAGAAACTAAAACAAACAAACAAACAAACAACAACAACAACAACAATAAAAACATAATAGGTCAGATGAATGAAACCAGGAGCTGGTTCTTTGGAAAGTTTAACAAAAATGATAAGCCACTAGCGAGACTCATTAAAGTAAAAATGTTGGGGAGAGAAAGTGACAGAGACAGAGGGACAGAGGACTCAAATAAAATTGCTAGGAAAAATAGTAGTCAACACCACAGAAATACAAACCATTTTAAGAGATTATGAAAACCTATAAGCTAAAAAGCCAGACCACCTAGAAGAAATGGATAAATTCCTAGGCACATATAACCTACCAAAACTGAAGCAGGAAGAAGAAAACTTAAATAGACCAATAACCAGAAAAGAAATTAAATCAGTATTCAAAAACCCCAAACAAACAAAATCCAGGACCAGATGGATTCATAGGTCAATTCTTCCAAACATTTAAAGAAGACTTAATACCTATTTTTCTCAAACTGTTCCAAAAAATAGCAAAGGAAGAAAATTTTCCAAACTCGTTCTAGGAAGCCAGCATTACCCTGATACCAATACTAGATAAAGATATCACTAAAATGGAGAACTATATGCCAATACCCCTGATGAGCATATGTGGGGAAATCCTCAACAAAATACTAACAACCCAAATCCAACCATACATTAAAAAAAAACCAAAGTAATCCACCACAATCAAATGAGATTTATTCCCAAGTGGAAAGAGTGGTTCAACATTCACAAATCATTTGATGTGATACATCGCATTAGTAAGAAAATGGGTAAGAATAATATTATCATTTTAATTGATGCTAAAAAAGCATTTGATAAAACACAACATCCCTTCATGATAAAAGTCCTGAAGAAAGTAGGTTAAGAGGGAACATACCTAAACATGATAAGGGCACTTATGAAAAATCCTTCATGGGGAAAAACTGAGAACTTTTCCCGTAAGGTAAGTAGTAAGACAAGGACTAACCATTTTTCTTCAACATAGCCCTGGAAGTCCTAGACAGAGCAATCACACAACAAAAATCAATAAAAGGCATCTAAAAGAAGAAGTCAGACTTTCACTATTTGCAGATGACATGATACTCTACATAGAAAACCTGAAAGACTCCACCAAAAGCTGCTAGATCCAGAAAATAAATTAAGTAAAATTGCAGGATACAATCCATGTACAGAAATCTGTTCCGGGATGCCTGGGTGGCTCAGTGGGTTAAGCTGCTGCCTTCAGCTCAGGTCATGATCCCAGGGTCCTGGGATCGAGTCCCGTGTTGGGCTCCTTGCTCAGCGGGGAGCCTGCCTCTCTCTCCACCTCTGCCTGCCTCTCTGCCTGCTTGTGTGCTTTCTCTCTCTCTCTTTCTGACAAATAAATAAATAAAATCTTTAAAAAAATTAAAAAAAAAAGAAATCTCTTCCATTTGTATACACACCAATAATGAAGCAGTAGAAAGAAATTTAGAAAATATTTACAGTTGCACCAAAAACAATAAGACACCTTACCAAGGATGTGAAAATCTGTACCCTGAAAATTGTAAAACACTAATGAAAGAAACTGAAGACAACACAAAAATTTTAAAATATTCCATGATCATGGATTAAAAGAAGAAATTTTGTTAACATGTCTATACTACCCAAAGCAATCTACACATTTAATGCAATCCCTATCAAAATGACAGCAACACTTTTCAAAGAACTAGAACAAACAATATTAAAATTTGTATGGGACCAAAAAGATCCCAAGTAGCCAAAGCAATCTTAAAAATGAAGAACAGTTTTGGATGCAACAAAATCTCAAGTTTCAAGTTATATGACAAAACTGTAGTAATCTAAAACAGTATGGTACTTGCACTGAAATAGACACATAGATCATTGGAACATAATAGAAAGCCAAGAAATAGAACCACAATTATGCTGTCAATTAATCTTCAACATGGGAGGATAGAATATGTAATGAGAAAAACATAGTCTCTTCAACAAATGGTGTTGATAAAATTGGAGAGCAAAATGCAGATGAATAAAACTGGACCACTGTCTTGTACTATACCCAAAAATAAATTCAAAATGGATGAAGGACCCAAATGTGAGACATGAAACCATAAAAATACTAGAAGAGAGTACAGGCAATACTTCCCTGACATCAGCTATAGCAATATATTTCTAGATATATCTCTTGAGGCAAGGGAAACAGAAGCAAAAATAAACTATGGGGACTACAACAAAATGAAAAGCTTTTGCACAAAACAGGCAATTAAAAAAAAAAAAGACAGAGCAGTGTGGAGTCTGCTTAAGATTCTCCCGCCTGCTCTCTCCTTGTCTCTGTCTGTCTCAATTAATAAATAAATATTTAAAAATGTTAATTCACTATATTGTACACCTGAAACTAATATAATACTATATGTTAGCTATACTGAAATTAAAAAAAAATAAACTACATGTTCTAGGAAAAAATAAGTAAGAATTAAATAAAAGTAAAGATACACCATGTTCATGGCTTGAAAGAATCAGGACTATGAAAAGATGAATTCTAACCTCCTTAATTGATCTATAGGTCCAGTGCAATCTTTCTTAAAAATATTGTTTTAATTTATTTATTTGACAGACAAAGATCACAAGTAGGCAGAGAGGCAGGTGGGGGTTGGGGGGAAGCAGACTCCCTGCTGAGGAGAGAGCCTGATGCAGGGCTTGGTCTTAGGACCCTGGGATCGTGACCTAGGCCAAACGCAGAGGCTTAACCCACTGAGCCACCCAGGAGCCTCTCAATGTAATCTTAATTAAAATCAAAGGAGGGGCGCCTGGGTGGCTCAGTGGGTTGAGCCGCTGCCTTCGGCTCGGGTCATGATCTCAGGGTCCTGGGATCGAGTCCCGCATCGGACTCTCTGCTCGGCAGGGAGCCTGCTCCCCTTCCTCTCTCTCTCTCTGCCTGCCTCTCTGCCTACTTGTGATCTCTGTCTGTCAAATAAATAAATAAAATCTTAAAAAAAAAAAAAAAGAAAGAAATCAAAGGAGAGGTTATTTGCTTGTTAGAAAATTAAAAGCTGGGGCGCCTGGGTGGCTCAGTGGGTTAAGCCGCTGCCTTGGGCTCAGGTCATGATCCCAGGTCCTGGGTTCGAGCCCCACATCGGGCTTTCTGCTCAGAAGGGAGCCTGCTTCCTCCTCTCTCTCTGCCTGCCTCTCTGCTTACTTGTGATTTCTCTCTGTCAGATAAATAAATAAAATCTTAAAAAAAAAAGAAAATTAAAAGCTAATTCTCAAATTTTGTGGAATTTCAAAAGACTTTTGAATAGATAATACAATCTTGAAAATGGGGCACCTGGGTGGCTAAGATGCCTAGGTCTCCAAATAGTGGTTTCAGTTTGGGTCATGATCTCATGAATCATAAGACTGAGTCCTGTGTTGGACTCCCCACTAAATGGGAGTTCTCTTCTGCTGTTCCTCCTCCTACTTACATTCTCTCTTTCTCTTTCTCCCTCTCTATCTCTCTCAAATAAATAAATAAATCTTTTTCTTAAAACACTAATCTTGAAAATAGTCAACAGTGAAAGACTTATCCATAACACTTTAAAACTTAATATAAAGGCAGAGTAACCAAGACAGTACACTCTTGAAATAAACATAGAGAAATAGCTTTTGATCTTGATGAAGTCCCAACAGTTCATCTTCATTTTGTTTCCTTTGCCTTTGGAGACATATCTTGAAAGAAGTTGCTGTGGCTGATATTGAAGAGGTTACTGCCTATGTTCTCCTCTAGGATTCTGATGGATTCCTGTCTCACGTTGAGGTCTTTTATCCATTTTGAGTTTATCTTTGTGTACAGTGTAAGAGAATAGTCGAGTTTCATTCTTCTACATATAGCTGTCCAGTTTTCCCAGCACCATTTATTGAAGAGACTGTCTTTTTTCCACTGTATATTTTTTCCTGTTTTGTCGAAGATTAACTGACCATAGAGTTGAGGTTCCATATTTGGGCTCTCTACTCTGTTCCACTGGTCTATGTGTCTGTTTTTATGCCAGTACCATGCTGTCTTTGTAATCACAGATTTGTAGTAAAGCTTGAAATCAGGTAACGTGATGCTCCCAGTTTTATTTTTGTTTTTCAACATTTCCTTAGCAATTCGGGGTCTCTTCTGATTCCATACAAATTTTAGGATTATTTGCTCCAGCTCTTTGAAAAATACGGTGAAATTTTATTTATTTTTTATTTACCATAAAACAAAAAGAATACACATTCTTCTCAAGTGCACATGGAACCTTCTCAAGAATAGACCACATACTGGGTCACAAATCAGGACTCAACCGATACCAAAAGACTGAGATTATTCCCTGCATATTCTCAGATCACAATGCTTGGAAACTGGAGCTCAATCACAAGGAAAAGTTCAGAAGGAACTCAAACACCTGGAAGCTAAAGACCACCTTGCTTAAGAATGCTTGAATCAACCAGGAGAACAAAGGAGAAATGAAACAATTCATGGAAACCAATGAGAATGAAGACACTTCAGTCAAAACCTATGGGATACAGCAAAGGCGGTCCTAAGGGGGAAATGCATAGCCATCCAAGCCGCCCTCAAAAAAATATTGAAAAATCCAGAACACACCAGCTGTCTCTACACCTTAAAGAACTTGGAATCAACAACAAATCAAACCAACTCCACACATAAGAAGGGAAATAATCAAGATTAGAGCTGAGATCAATGAGGTAGAAACCAAAGATACAGTAGAACGTATCAATGAAACTAGAAGCTGGTTTCTTGAAAGAATTGATAAGATCGATAAACCATTGGCCACACTAATCCAAAAGAAAAGAGAGAAAGCCCAAATTCATAAAATTCTGAATGAAAAGGGAGAGATCACAACTAACACCAAGGAAGTAGAAACAATAATCAGAAGTTATTATCAACAGTTATATGCCAATAAGCTAAGCAACCTAGATGAAATGGATGCATTCCTGGAAAAGTATAAACTCCCAAAATTGTAACAGGAAGAAATTGACAACCTGAATAGACCAATACCTCGTAACGAGATTGAAGCAGTGATCAAAAACCTCCCAAAAAACAAGAGCCCAGGACCTGATGGATTCCCTGGGGAATTCTATCAAACTTTCAAAGAAGAAATAACACCTATTCTCCTGAAGCTGTTTCAAAAAATTGAAGCAGAAGGAAAATTTCCAGACTCTTTGTATGAAGCCAGCATTACCTTGACCCCAAACCAGGCAAAGACCCTACCAAAAAGGAGAATTTCTGACCAATATCACTGATGAATATGGATGCTAAGATTCTCAACAAGATCCTAGCAAACAGGATCCAACAGCACATTAAAAAGATTATCCACCATGACCAGGTGGGATTTATTCCTGGGGTACAAGGATCATTCAACATTTGGCAAATCAATCAAGGTGATAGAACAAATAAATAAGAGAAGAGAGAAGAACCACATGGTCCCCTCAATTGATGCAGAAAAAGCATTTGACAAAATCCAGCATCCATTCCAGATTAAAATGCTTCAAAGTATAGGGATAGAGGAAACATTCCTGAACTTCATAAATCTATCTATGAAAGACCCACAGCAAATATCACCCTCAATTGGAAAAAGCTTGCAGCCTTCCCCTTGAGATCAGGAAAACAACAAGTATGCCCACTCTCACTGCTCTTGTTCAACATAGTTTTAGAAGTCCTAGCAACAGCAATCAGACAACAAAGAGAAATAAAAGGTATCTAAATTGGCAATGAAGGAGTCAAACTCTCTCTTTTCGCAGATGACATGATTCTTTATATGGAAAACCCAAAAGACTCCACCCCCAAACTACTAGAACTCATACAACAATTCAGCAACGTGGTAGGATACAAAGACAATATAATGAAATCAGTGACTTCCTTATACACTAACAATGAAAAGACAGAAAGGGAAATTAGAGAATCGATTCCATTTACTATACTACCAAGAACCATAAGATACCTTTACCTTTTGGTTAAGTTTAACCAAAATAAACCTAACCAAAGAGGTAAAGGATCTGTACTCGAGGAGCTACAGAACACTCATGAAAGAAATTGAAGAAGACACAAAAAGATGGAAGACCATTCCATGCTCTTGAATCGGAAGAATAATCATTGTTAAAATGTCTATACTACCTAGAGCAATCTATACTTTTAATGCCATTCTGATAAAAATTCCACTGGTATTTTTCAAAGAGCTGGAGCAAATAATCCAAACATTTGTATGGAATCAGAAGAGACCCCGAATCGCTAAAGAAATGTTGAAAAACAGAAATAAAACTGGAGGCATGATGTAACCTGATTTCAAGCTTTACTACAAAGCTGTGATAACCAAGACAGCATGGTACTAGCATAGAAACACACACATAGACCAGTGGAACAGAGTAGAGAGCCCAGATATGGACCTTCATATGGTCCATAATCTATGACCCTATGGTCACATAATCTTCGACAAAACAGGAAAAAATATACAGTGGAAAAAAGACAGTCTCTTCAATAAATGGTGCTGGGAAAACTGGACAGCTATATGTAGAAGAATGAATCTCGACCATTCTCTTACACTGTACACAAAAATAAACTCAAAATGGATAAAAGACCTCAACATGAGACAGGAATCCATCAGAATCCTAGAGGAGAATATAAGCAGTAATCTCTTCGATATCAGCCACAGCAACTTCTTTCAAGATATGTCTCCAAAGGCAAAGGAAAAAAAGCCAAAATAAACTTTCAGGACTTCATCAAGATCAAAAGCTTCTGCACAGCAAAGGAAACAGTCAACAAAACAAAGAGGCAACCCACAGAATGGGAGAAGATATTTGCAAATGACAGTACAGACAAAAGGTTGATATCCAGGATCTATAAAGAACTCCTGAAACTCTACACACACAAAACAGACAATCATATCAAAAAATGGGCAGAAGATATGAACAGACACTTCTCCAATGAAGACATACAAATGGCTATCAGACACATGAAAAAATGTTCATCATCACTAGCCGTCAGGGAGATTCAAATGAAAACCACCATACAGCAGTCAGAATGGCCAAAATTAGCAAGACAGGAAACAACATGTGTTGGAGAGGATGTGGAGAAAGGGGAACCCTCTTACACTGTTGATGGTAATGCAAGTTGGTGCAGCCATTTTGGAGAACAGTATGGAGATTCCCCAAGAAATTAAAAATAGAGCTTCCCTATGACCGTGCAATTGTACTACTGGGTATTTTACCCCAAAGATACAGATGTAGTGAAAAGAAGGGCCATCTGTACCCCAATGTTTATAGCAGCAATGGCCACGGTCGCCAAACTGTGGAAAGAACCAACATGCCCTTCAACTGCCGATGGATAAGGAAGATGTGGTCCATATATACTATGGAGTATTTTGCTTCCATCAGAAAGGATGAATACCCAACTTTTTCTTTTTTTTTCTTTTTTTTTTTTTTAAGATTTTATTTATTTATTTGACAGAGAGAAATCACAAGTAAACAGAGAGGCAGGCAGAGAGGAGGAAGCAGGCTCCCCGCTGAGCAGAAAGCCCGATGCGGGGCTCGAACCCAGGACCTGGGATCATGACCTGAGCCGAAGGCAGCGGCTTAACCCACTGAGCCACCCAGGCGCCCCTGAATACCCAACTTTTGTAGCAACATGGACGGGACTGGAAGAGATTATGCTGAGTGAAATAAGTCAAGCAGAGAGAGTCAATTATCATATGGTTTCACTTATTTGTGGAGCATAACAAATCGCATGGAGGACAAGGGGAGTTAGAGAGGAGAAGGGAGTTGGGGGAAATTGGAAGGGGAAGTGAACTGTGAGAGACTATGGACTCTGAAAAACAATCTGAGGGTTTTGAAGGGGCAGGGGGTGGGAGGTTGGGGGAACCAGGTGGTGGGTATTGGAGAGGGCACGGATTGCATGGAGCACTAGGTGTGGTGCAAAAACAATGAATACTGTTATGCTGAATATAAATTTAAAAAATTTTAAAAAAAGAAAAATAATAAAATATCTTGAATTGGTTTAAAAAACAGATAATCTGGTCAAAAAATCATCATATAATAATAAACAATTATATAAACAATTAATAACTCATAACAATTATTAATTAACTAATTAATAATAACAATAATATGTGATAAACAGTTATCATATGGTCTCACTTGTGGAAAATAAGGAATAACACGGAGTATATTGGGAGTTGTAGAGGAGAAGGCTGTTGGGGGAAATTGGAGGGGGAGACGAACCATGAGAGACTGGACTCTGGGAAACAAACTGAGGGTTTTGAAGGGAACATGGTGGGGGGTTGGGTGAACCTCGTGGTGGGCAGGCATTTCATGGGACACTGGGTGTCGTGCATAAACAATGAATCTTGGAACACTGAAAAAATAAAGGCATCCAAATCGGCAAAGAAGAAGTCAAACTATCACTCTTCGCAGATGATATGATACTCTATGTGGAAAACCCAAAAGACTCCACTCCAAAACTGCTAGAACTTGTACAGGAATTCAGTAAAGTGTCAGGATATAAAATCAATGCACAGAAATCAGTTGCATTTCTCTACACCAACAACAAGACAGAAGAAAGAGAAATTAAGGAGTCCATCCCATTTACAATTGCACCCAAAACTATAAGATACCTAGGAATAAACCTAACCAAAGAGACTAAGAATCTATACCCAGAAAACTATAAAGTACTCATGAAAGAAATTGAGGAAGACACAAAGAAATGGAAAAATGTTCCATGCTCCTGGATTGGAAGAATAAATATTGTGAAAATGTCTATGCTACCTAAAGCAATCTACACATTTAATGCAATTCCTATCAAAGTACCATCCATTTTTTTCAAAGAAATGGAACAAATAATCCTAAAATTTATATGGAACCAGAAAAGACCTCGAATAGCCAAAGCAATATTGAAAAAGAAAGCCAAAGTTGGTGGCATCACAATTCCGGACTTCAAGCTCTATTACAAAGCTGTCATCATCAAGACAGCATGGTACTGGCACAAAAACAGACACATAGCTCAATGGAACAGAATAGAGAGCCCAGAAATGGACCCTCAACTCTATGGTCAACTCATCTTCGACAAAGCAGGAAAGAATGTCCAATGGAACAAAGACAGCCTCTTCAATAAATGGTGTTGGGAAAATTGGACAGCCACATGCAGAAAAATGAAATTGGATCATTTCCTTACACCACACATGAAAATAGACTCAAAATGGATGAAGGATCTCAATGTGAGAAAGGAATCCATCAAAATCCTCGAGGAGAACACAGGCAGCAACCTCTTCGACGTCAGCTGCAGCAACATCTTCCTAGGAACATCACCAAAGGCAAGGGAAGCAAGGGCAAAAATGAACTATTGGGATTTTATCAAGATCAAAAGCTTTTGCACAGCAAAGGAAACAGTGAACAAAACCAAAAGACAACTGACAGAATGGGAGAAGATATTTGCAAATGACATATCAGATAAAGGGCTAATGTCCAAAATCTATAAAGAACTTAGCAAACTCAACACCCAAAGAACAAAGAATCCAATCAAGAAATGGGCAGAGGACATGGACAGACATTTCTGCAAAGAAGACATCCAGATGGCCAACAGACACATTAAAAAGTGCTCCACATCACTCGGCATCAGGGAAATACAAATCAAAACCACCATGAGATATCACCTCACACCAGTCAGAATGGCTAAAATTAACAAGTCAGGAAATGACAGAGGCTGGCGAGGATGCGGAGAAAGGGGAACCCTCCTACACTGTTGGTGGGAATGCAAGCTGGTGCAACCACTCTGGAAAACAGCATGGAGGTTCCTCAAAATGTTGAAAATAGAACTACCCTATGACCCTGCAATTGCACTGCTGGGTATTTACCCTAAAGATACAAACGTAGTGATCCGAAGGGGCACATGCACCCGAATGTTTATAGCAGCAATGTCTACAATAGCCAAACTATGGAAAGAACCTAGATGTCCATCTACAGACGAATGGATAAAGAAGATGTGGTATATATACACAATGGAATACTATGCAGCCATCAAAAGAAATGAAATCTTGCCATTTGCGATGACGTGGATGGAACTAGAGGGTATCATGCTTAGCGAAATAAGTCAATCGGAGAAAGACAACTATCATATGATCTCCCTGATATGAGGGAGAGGAGATGCAACATGTGGGGTTAAGGGGGTAGGAGAAGAGTAAATGAAACAAGATGGGATTGGGAGGGAGACAAACCATAAGTGACTCTTAATCTCACAAAACAAACTGAGGGTTGATGGGGGGAGGGGGTTGGGAGAGGGGGTGGGGTTATGGATATTGGGGAGGGTATGTGCTATGGTGAGTGTTGTGAAGTGTGTAAACCTGGCGATTCGCAGACCTGTACCCCTGGGGATAAAAATATATGTTTATAAAGCTGAAAAAAAAAAAAAAGAAAGAAAGAAAGGATGAATCCCCAAGTTTTGTAGCAACATGGATGGGACTGGAAGAGATGATGCTGAGTGAAATAAGTCAAGCAGAGAGAGTCAATTATCATATGGTTTCACTTATTTGTGGAGCATAACAAATAGCATGGAGGACAAGGGGAGATGGAGAGGGGAGTTGAGGGAAATTGGAAGGGGAGGTGAACCATGAGAGACTATGGACTCTGAAAAACGATCTGGGAATTTTGAAGGGGTGGGGGGTGGGAGGTTGGGGGCACCAGGTGGTGGGTATTGTGGAGGGCACAGATTGCATGGAGCACTGGGTGTGGTGCAAAAATAATGAATACTGTTATGCTGAAAAAATAAAAAAATTTAAAAAAAAAGGTAAATTAATAAAAATACAAATGGAATGATTTCTATGTATCCTGTTCTCCTAGACCTTAAACTTAGCATCCGTTTATGATCAGTAAACTTGGTGTAAGCTGTTTGTTACGGACGTTTAGGGGAAATCCTCTTGAGGTAATTCTCAGGTAGGTTTGCCCTAGGCAAACAGCTCCTCCAGTGCCCAGGGAGACGGACCGTGCTTCTAGCTGCTCCAGTCTCCAGCAGATGGCGCTGTTCTGCTCCCTACAATCTACCAGCCCTGTTGGGCAGGATGAATATGGCAAAAAACCTCGAGCTGAAAATTCATGCTTCCACTCTTCAGCTACACCACAGAGAAAGTCAATCAATCTTTTTTTTCTCCCTGGTTTCCAGGAGAACTCTGTGTTCAAACTTGTATTTGTGCAAACTTATTTAATAGCATAGACACACAACTGAACATCAAAACCTAAGATTTGACAGACTCCTTGACTATAGACCCACTCTGTTCCTCCCAGGGGAGGAGAGGATTGAACATTAAAAAATTTAATGTCCCTGGGGCGCCTGGGTGGCTCAGTTAAAGCCTCTGCCTTTGGCTCGGGTCATGATCCTAGGGTCCTGGGATCGAGCCCCGCATTAAGCTCTCTGCTTAGCGGGGACCCTGCTTCCCTTCCTCTCTCTCTGCCTGCCTCTCTGCCTTCTTGTGATCTCTGTCTGTCAAATAAATAAATAAAATCTTTAAAAAAAATTTAATGTCCCTAAGGCTGAGATCCATCACACGGGCCCTATAGACATATGCAGCTGCCCCACAAGCCCAGGACGGTCTTCTGTCTCTCTCTCTGTTTTTTTTTTTTTTTTTTTTTTTTTTTTTTTTTTTTTTTACTTCAAAGAGAGAGAGCGACAGAGAGAACACACAAGCAAGGGGAGTGGAAGAGGGAGAAGCAGGCTTTCAGCTGAGCAGGGCGCCCGACACGGGGCTCCATCCCAGGATCCTAGGATTATGACCAGAGCTGAAGGCAGTAGCTTACTGAATGAATCACCCAGTCACCCCATGATCTGCTGTCTTGAACCCATGTCACCTGCCCCAGTACCCTGCTGGGTGCCACAGACACAGGTGCCTGAACCTTGAAGGCTGGGAGGAGCAAGCCTTGACAGTATCCCAGGGTTTGCTCAGTTTCCCTAGTACAACAAGGCACTTTCTGCTTGCGGGTTGGAGTACAAGATTCAGGAACAGATGGCGACTGGATTTTTGCATCATTTTGTTTTCTACCTCACTTTTCCTATTGGTTTCTAATCTACTTCTTTTCAGAATGTAATCTGACTAGATGTAAATATAATCACATGTAAGCTCTGAATGTTTTAATTACACCTAGTTTGACCTTTGAAACAAGAGTAGAGTGCCACCAACCTGGGTAATGGAGTCTGTTGGTGACAGGTGTTTCTCTGCATTGAAATGTCAGCCATGATGCTTTCTTTCCTGTTTATTTGTTGAAATAGAATTAATATATTGTGTAATATTACTTTCAGTGGAAAAACTGTACCTTACTGAGAGCTCATCATGATAAGCGTGCTCTTCATCGCTTTGTCTTTTTCTCCCATGCTCACCCACCTGCCCTCTGAGAACCAACTGTTTGTTTTCTAGTTAAGTCTATTTCTTGGTTTGTCTCTCTTTTATTTCTTTTGCCTGTTTGTTTTGTATCTTATAGTCCACCTATGAGTGAAATCATAGCTTATTTTTCCTTCTCTGATTTATTTGGCTTAGCAGTTTACTCTGTAGCTCCATCCATGTCATTGCAAATGGCAAGATTTCACTCTTCTTGATGACCGAGTATTATTGCATATATATACCACAACCCCTTATCTACTCATCAGTCAATGGACACATGGCTGCCTCCATAAACTGATGATTGTGCATAATGTTGCTATAAAAGTAGCTGTGCCTGCAACCATTTGACTTAGTGCTTTTTTTTTTTTTTTTTTTGTACTTTTTCTGGTAAATAAACTGTAGTGTGATTGCGGGGTTGTACAGTACTCCTATTATTCACTTTTCAGAACCTTCCTTTTATGCATCAGGTTGCAATCCCACCAAGAATGTATGAGGTTTCCCTTTCTCTGCACTCTGGCCAACATTTGTTGTTTCCTGTGTTGTTTATTTTAGCCATACTGATTGGTATGAGGTGATATCTCTTTGCATTTTTTATTTAAGGTTTCAAAAATTTATTTGACAGACAGAGATCTCAAGTACGCGGACAGACAGGCAGAGAGAGAGGAAGGGAAGCAGGCTCCTTGCCAAGCAGAGAGCCCGATGAGGAGCTTGATCCCAGGACGCTGGGATCATGACCTGAGCCAAAGGCAGAGGCTTTAACCCACTGAGCTACCCAGGTGCCCTGTCTCTTTGCGGTTTTGATTTGCATTTCCATAATGATGAATGATGGTGAGCATCTTTTCATGTTTCCGTTGGCCATCTGGATGCCTTCAGAATATGTCTGTTCATATTTTCTGCCCAACATTTAAAGGGATAGGTTATTTGGTTTTGGGTGTTGAATTGTAAAACTTCATTTTACATTCTGGATTATAACCCTTAAAATTATTTAAAGATGGAGAGAGAACTAAATAAATTCCAAAAATGACTTCTAAGGCATTTTATTTAAATTTTATTTAATTTCTTTTTTTTTTCTTTTTCTAACATTAAAAAAAAAATTAACCAGAAACATACCTCATTAGGTTTTGGTGTAATATTCAGTGAATCATTATTTGTGTATAACATCCAGTTCTCATCATATCACATACTATCCTTAATGCCCATCATCCAGTTACCCGTATGCCCAAAGAACTCCCCTTTCAGTACCCCTCACTTTCTTCCCTGGAGTCAAGAGTCTTTCATAGTTTGTTTCCCTCTCTAATTTCTTCCCTTCAGTTATCTCTCCCATCCCCTATGATCCTCTGTGCTATTCTTCATATTCCACTTAAGAGTGAAACCATATGTTAATTATCTTTCTCTGCTTGACTTATTTGACTTAGGATAATATTCTCCAGTTCCTTCCACATTGATATGAATGGTAGGTCTTCATCCTTTCGGATAGTTGAGTAATATTCCATTAACTATATGAACTGTATACATTTTAAATCATTTTTATTAACATACAACTTATTATTTGCCCCAGGGGCACAAGTCTGTGAATCATCAGGCTTACACATGTCACAGCACTCACCACAGCACATACCTTCCCCAATGTCCATAATCCAGCCACCCAATCCCTACTCCCTAACCCCCAGCAACGCTCAGTTTGTTTTGTGAGATTAAGAGTATCCTATGATTTGTCTCCTTCCTGATCCCATCTTGTTTCCTTTTTTACTTTCTAACCTCTCACAACCCTCCTCCCTGTCTCTCAAATTCCTCATATCGAGAGAGCATATGAAAATTGTCTTTCCCTGATTGATTTATTTCACTCAGCATAATACCCTCTAGTTCTGTCCATGTTATTGCAAAAGGCAAGATTTCATGGTTTTTGATAGCTTCATAGTATTCCATTGTGTGTGTGTATGTGTGTGTGTGATCACATCTTCTTTATCCTTTCATCCATTGATCCATTGATGGACATCTAGGTTCTTTCCATAGTTTGGCTATTATGGGCATTGCTGCTATAAACATTCCAGTATATGTACCCCTTCAGTTCACTGCATTTGTATCCTTAGGGTAAATACTCAGTAGTGCTATTTCTGGATCATAGGGTAGCTCTATTTTCCACTTTTTGAGGAACCTCCATAACTGTTTTCCAGACCAGCTGTACCAGCTTGAATTCCCACCAACAGTGTAGGAGGGTTCCCCTTTCTCCACATCCTCACCAGCATCTGTCATTTCCTCACATGTTAATTTTAACCTTTCTGACTGAATATGGTTTTCCTTTGTTTTTCCCTGATGCTGAGTGGTGTGGAGCACTTTTTCATGTGTCTGTTGGCCATCGGGATGTCTTCTTTGCAGAAATGTCTGTTCATGTCCTCTACCCATTTCTTGATTGGATTATTTGTGCTTTGAGTGTTGAGTTTGATAAGTTCTTTATAGATTGTGGATACTAGCCCTTTATCTGATATGTTGTTTGCAAATATCTTCTCCCATTCTGTCAGATGTCTTCTGGTTTTGTTGACTGTTTCTTTTGATGTGAAAAAGCTTTTGCTCTTGATGAAGTCCCAATAGTTCATTTTTGCCCATGCTTCCCTTGCCTTTGGCAATGTTTCTAGGAAGACATTGCTGTGGCTGAGGTCAAAGAGGTTGCTGCCTGTGTTCTCCTCAAGGATTTTGATGGATTCCTTTCTCACATTGAGATCCTTCATCCATTTTGAGTCTATTTTCATATGTGGTGTAAGGAAATGATCCAGTTTCATTTTTCTGCATGTGGCGGTCCAATTTTCCAAACACTATTTGTTGAAGAGACTGTCTTTTATCCATTGGACATGCTTTCCTACTTTTTTGAAGATTAGTTGACCATAGAGTTGAGGGTCTATTTCTGGGTTCTCTATCCTTTTCCATTGATCTGTGTGTCTGTCTTCGTGCCAGCACCATACTGTCTTGATAATGACAGCTTTGTGATAGAGCTTGAAGTCTGAAATTGTGATGCCACCAACTTTGGCTTTCTTTTTCAACACTCCTCTGTCTATTCGAGGTCTTTTTCTGGTTCCATATAAATTTTAGGATTATTCATTCCATTTCTTTGAAAAAAAAAATCTATGGTATATTGATAGGGATTGCATTAATCTTGTAGATTGCTTTAGGTAGCATAGACATTTTCACAGTATTTGTTCTCCCGATCCATGAACATGGAATATTTTTCCATTTCTTTGTGTCTTCCTCAATTTCTTTCATGAGTACTTTATAATTACTTGAGTACAGATTCTTTGTCTCCTTGGTTAGGTTTATTCCTAGGTGTCTTATGGTTTTGGGTGCATTTGTAAATGGGATTGACTCCTTAATTTCTCTTTCTTCTGTCTTCCTGTTGGTGTATAGAAATGCAACTGATTTCTGTGCATTGATTGTATATGCTGACAATTTACTGGATTCCTGTATGAGTTCTTGCAGTTTTGTGGTGGAGTATTTTGGGTTTTCAACGTAAAGTATCACATATCATCTGCAAAGAGTGAGAGTTTGACTTCTGTGGCAATTTGGATGTCTTTAATTTCTTTATGTTGTCTGATTGCTGAGACTAGGACTTCTAGCACTATGTTGAGTAACAGTGTGATAGTGGACATCCCTGCCAAGTTCCTGACCTTAGAGGAAAAGCTCTCAGGTTTTCCCCCTTGAAAATGCTATTTGCTGTGGATATTTCATAGATGGCTTTGATGATATTGACGTATATACCCTTTGACCTTGAAACCTAGAAGGGAGCTCTGGGCTAGGCCAAGCAGGCACCTGGACATCAATATCCTTGGATCTCAATATCAAGCAGGACCTGGACATCAGTATCCTTGGACCTCAATATCAACAACTCACATCTGTGCTAGGTCCAGCAGGCATCTTGATACTGGGCTCACCATGGGCCTTTGGACCTGGAGACCAATAACTGAGCTGTTTGATAGGCCAGGAGGCACCTGGATTGAGCGTTAATTAAATAAATTATCAAAACAATTCATTAGCTTTCTTTTTTATTGTCTGTGGGTGATTGACTGACATTGGGGAAATTTTTGAGAAATTTTTAATGCTCATTCAGAGTGACATATGCATACTTGTGATATAATACTCAATGAGAACATTCACCAATGAGTGTATAGAGGTTTATTTGTTTGTTTGTTTTCCCCATTTAAAAAAAAAAAGTGAACGTGATCTTTCTTCTTTTGTGCCATAAGCCAAGAGTGGTCACATGAACAACATGGAAATAACACAAACAATGCAGACAACATTCATCCATTTCATTCATACAAGGGGCTGATTAAAACCTGGTATTTCTTCTCTCTGTAACACCAGGTGTCTGGAAGGAGTGCTGTAAACTGCTGCTGATAGTGACTAGATGTGTGAGGGTAAGTAAGCCTGAACTCTGTGAACCTCCGCATTGGTACTCCAGCTACCATCCATATAGCAGAACAGTAGTGCTGTCCTCACTAACCTTTAATTCCACAGTCACTCAATTGTCAGCATAGAAAATCATATTATCATGCCTTTTTTAAAGTATCTGAGGGCCTACTCAATAGCACACACCATTCTCTCCCAGACACATTCTGGGCATTTTCTTGGACTAAAAGGACTGATTCCCAATGTCAACACCTGGCATGCAACAGGTAATCCAAGTTGAGTGACATGAAGACATATAGGAATAAACCAGTATATCTTCCATATTGGGATACAGTAAAAGCCTCCAGTTTGAATCTGTGTCCCAGTTGTGAGGTTCCTGTGAGCTGAACCAGCATGTTAGCATCTGGATCCTCATCTTATCCCTTACATCCTGTACCACAGGACATTCCTGAGCAATGGAGACACTATTAAATTAATGCTTATAAAATGAGCATACTCTTACTTTTCTGACTTCATAATTCCCACTGGTAGATGCAGACATAGGACTGATTATGAGTCCAGAACAATCTTTTTCAGAGAGCAAAGGCTCCTATTGCTTCCATTCTCAGATTCACAGCCTCTCCAGCAGTGGCTTTCAAGTCTCCCTCTTTTTCACAGTAATAAGCACTAGGCTTTCCAGCTGCAAATCCTCCTTCACAATCAGCATGATTTCCTTCCTGAGTTTTCATCATCCCAAGCCTCTCTGCTCAGAAGCTGCAAGCTCCCACAGGGACTCAGCCCTGCCAGAATCAGCTGAAGTTGCCCTTAACCATTTGTCAAGGACCATATCAGGTATCAAAGGGTTATTGTCACTGAAGGTAAAAAGCAAGGACCACTGGGCAAACTATTCTGAATGAATAGAAATTCAAGGAACTTTTTGTTCTTCCTTAACAAGCCTATGTGACTTGAAGACAGAAGATAAATTGTGAGAATGGGTAAAACTGCTTTTATGAGAATTGTAGTTATTGATGACTATAATTAATCATATTTGATGTTTATATTGCATTGTATTGTATATTGAATGTATTCATAACAGAAAATCTTAAATTTCTTATCAGAAGGATACATGGAACTCTGGTGTGAGATGCTAACCAGAAGTTAAGTGGTGATCCTTTCACCATATGTACATACATCGCTCTGATATACACCTGAAAGGAATAGGATGGTACATGTCAATCATATCTCAATTTTTAAAAATAAATGAATAAACTGGAATTGGCAAAATGTAAATTCTCTGCCAGCTGGAATAATTGCTCTTACACATGCACTTGGAGGTGAATCATGAAGTCAAAGGAAAGGACTCTGGTTCTGAAAATCAGGGAGATTCCACAGAGGAGTCTTAAACAATTACATTGGTTTAAGAAGAAGGCTTTCCAATTTGGAAGGGTAAGACCTGGTGAGAGAGCATGTATAACTGCACATCTTAATCCAGACACTCTAAATAATCTTCCTTCACTCTAAATGAATCATATCATTCCCTGAGGGGAATGAAGTTCCCTTCTCTGTCATAGCTCCCCTGCCTGTTCTTAATTCTCCCAGGGAATCTGTCCAATGTCCACTCCTCAAGACTCAGCCCACAACCCAACTCTGTGTCCTCTTCTGGTCAGTCCACAACCCCCTGAGCACTGACTGCTTCACCTGCTGGCATTTTAGTGAAGATTGTTGTTGTCTTCAATCACACTTATTAGTTCCTTGTCACATAATTCTGTTGGTTTGCTTTTCATGCTTTATGTCCTGAAAGCAGTGATACCTCAAGTTTTTAGTGGTTTGTCTAGGAAGGTATGAGCATATAGTAGATCATTTGTTAAACAATTGACAATTTTCTTAGGAAAAGTAAAGATAAATTTAAGTGTAATTTAAACTATAATTCGCACAAGTATTGCAATGAAATACATAGGTGGTAGGGCTCACCTCGGATTCATACCATGAACTTAAAAATACACTTATTTCTCCTTAAGGTGAAAATTAAGGCAGTTCTTCAACTTTCCTTCATTGTATCTTGATGGGATCACCTTCTCACCAGTATCCTTCCTTAGAAAACAGATTGAGAGCTCATTGTCAAGGTAGAGCAATGTTTTCTAGCAACATGTTAACATCACAACCCTCAAGAATTATTGGCATCATAAGTTCCCCAATGTACCTTAAATGTGAAGGAAAACACAATAGCAGAGCTTTTGTTTGTAAATTTAATTTATTTAATTTCAAATATAACGTATTATTACTTTCAGAGGTAGAATTCAGTGAATCAAAACTTGCAAATAACACCCAGTGCTCATTACATTAAGCTCCCTCCTTAATGCATATCACACAGTTACCTTTTCCCCAATGACCTCTCCCCCCAGCAACCCTCTGTTTCTTCCCTAATGTTAAAGGTCTCTTATGGTTTGCCTTCCTTTGTGACTTCCTTTTGTATTAATTTTCCTTTCCTTCCCCTAGGTTCTTCTGCTTTGTTTCTAAATTCTGAATATTGTTTCAAAGTACCATATGAGTGAAATCATATGGTATTTCACTTTCCCTGATGGACTCATTTTACCTAACAACACCTCTACTTCCATGCACGTGGTTGCTAATGGCAATGTGTCATTCTTTTTTATGATATAGTAATATCCTATTGTGTATAAACAAATGGCCAACAGACACATGAGAAAAAGTTCAACATCACGCAGCATCAGAGAAATACAGATCAAAATATCAATGAGGTAGCACTTCACACTGGGTCATATTGGCTAAAATTAATAAGACTGGAAACAACATATGATGGTGAGGATTAAGGGAAAGGAGAACCTTCTTACAGTGTTGGACTGAATGCCAATTGGTACAGACACTCTGGAAATGGTATGGAGGTTCCTCTAAATGTCAAAAATAGAAGTACTCATGGCTTCTAAGAAGTACTCCTAACAAGTACTCAGTGGCTCAGTTAGTTAAAAAACCTGCCTTTGGCTCAGGTCATGATCCCAGATTGAACAATGCCATGGATTTCATGATCAGCAATGACTGTGCTTCACCCTTTTCCCCCTTCCCACTCATGGTGTCTTTATCAAATAAATAAAACATAAAAAATATAATTACCAGAGGAGGAGTCAAGATGGCGGAGAAGTAGCAGGCTGAGACTACTTCAGGTAGCGGGAGATCAGCTAAATAGCTTATCTAAAGATTGCAAACACCTACAAATCCAATGGGAGACTGAAGAGAAGAAGAACAGCAACTCTAGAAACAGAAAATCAACCACTTTCTGCAAGGGAGGACTGGCGGAGAAGTGAATCCAAAGTGACTGGAAGATAGACCGCGGGGGGAGAGGCCAGCTCCCGGCGAGCGGCGGAGCAACGGAGCACAAAATCAGGACTTTTAAAAGTCTGTTCCACTGAGGGACATCACTCCAGAGGCTTAACTGGGGTGAAGCCCAGGCAGGGTCAGCACAGCCTCAGGTCCCGCAGGGTCACAGAAGGATCGGGGGTGTCTGAGTGTCACAGAGCTTACTGGTATTAGAACGGGGAAGGCGGCTACAGAGACAGAGCCGAGGAGTGAGATCTCAGCTCGGGGTTACCTTGAACCAGTCGCAGGCTCGATCAACTCGGAGCGCGGCCGGAGGCCAGGGTGACAGGAGTAATTGAGAGCTGTTCTCTGAGGGTGCACTGAGGAGTGGGGCCCCGGGCTCTCAGCTCCTCAGGGCCGGAGACCGGGAGGCTGCCATCTTCATTCCTGTCTTCCAGAACTCTACGGAAAGCGCTCAGGGAACAAAAGCTCCCGAATCAAACCCAGCAAACCCCAGCGGATTACTCAGCCTGGCCCTGGGTAAGGGCGGTGCAACTCCGCCTGGGGCAAAGACACTTGAGAATCACTAAAACAGGCCCCTCCCCCAGAACATCAATGAGAAACCCAGCCAGGACCAAGTTCACCTACCAAGGAGTGCAGTTTCAATACCAAGGAGAGTGGCGGAATTCCAGAGGAGAAGAAAGCAAAGCACGGACTCATGGCTTTCTCCCCATGATTCTTTAGCCTTGCAGTTAACTTATTTTTTTTTTCTTTTTCATTTTTTTTCTCGATTTCTGCTAATTTTTTTTAACTCTTAACGTTTTCTTTTTTAACTTTTTTTAAATAGTTTATCTAATATATACATATATTTTTTCTTTTTTATATTTTTTCTTTATCAGCTTTCTTTTTTTAATAGTTTTTTTTTTTCTTTCTGAACCCCTTTTTATTGCCTTTCTCCCCCCTCATGATTTGGGATCTCTTCTGATTTGGCTAAAGCATATTTTCCTGGGGTTGTTGTCACACTTTTAGTATTTCAATTGCTCCTTCATATACTCTTATCTGGACAAAATGACAAGGCGGAAAAATTCACAACAAAAAAAGAATAAGAAGCAGTACCAAAGGCTAGGGACCTAATCAATACAGACATTGGTAATATGTCAGATATAGAGTTCAGAATGACGATTCTCAAGGTTCTAGCCGGGCTTGAAAAAGGCATGGAAGATATTAAAGCAACCCTCTCGGGAGATATAAAAGCCCTTTCTGGAGAAATAAAAGAACTAAAATCTAACCAAGTTGAAATCAAAAAAGCTATTAATGAGGTGCAATCAAAAATGGAGGCTCTCACTGCTAGGATAAATGAGGCAGAAGAAAGAATTAGCGATATAGAAGACCAAATGACAGAGAATAAAGAAGCTGAGCAAAAGAGGGACAAACAGCTACTGGACCACGAGGGGAGAATTTGAGAGATAAGTGACACCATAAGATGAAACAACATTAGAAAATTGTGATTCCAGAAGAAGAGGAAACAGAGATGGGAGCAGAAGGTATGTTGGAGAGAATTCTTGGAATTTCCCCAATATGGCAAAGGGAACAAACATCAATCCAGGAGGATCAGAGAACCCCCCTCAAAATCAATAAGAATAGGTCCACACCCCGTCACCTAATAGTAAAAT
This sequence comes from Lutra lutra, assembly GCF_902655055.1. NCBI lineage: Eukaryota > Metazoa > Chordata > Mammalia > Carnivora > Mustelidae > Lutra > Lutra lutra. Next base: position 158,489,059 of record NC_062282.1, on the reverse strand, counting down.
TTACAAGTCTTAGTGACAAAGAAAAGATCCTGAAAGCAGCCCGGGAAAAGAAGTCTGTAACGTACAATGGTAAAAATATTTGATTGGCAGCAGACTTATCCACAGAGACCTGGCAGGCCGGAAAGAGCTGGCAATATATATTCAGAGCACTAAATGAGAAAAACATGCAGCCAAGAATACTATATCCAGCTAGGCTATCATTGAAAATAGAAGAAGAGGTTAAAATCTTCCAGGAGAAACAAAAACTGAAAGCATTTGCAAATACCAAACCAGCTCTACAGGAAATATTGAAAGGGGTCCTCTAAGCAAAGAGAGACCCTCAAAGTAGTAAATAAGAAAGAAACAGAGACAATATACAATAACAGTCACCTTACAGGCAATACAATGGCACTAAATTCATATCTCTCAATACTTACCCTGAATGTTAATGGGCTAAATGCCCCAATCAAAAGACACAGGGTATCAGAATGGATCAAAAAACAAAACCCATCTATATGTTGCCTACAAGAAACTCATCTTAAACCTGAACACACCTCCAGGTTTAAAGTAAGGGGTTAGAAAATAATTTGCCATGCTAACGAACATCAGAAGAAAGCAGGAGTGGCAATCCTTATATCAGATCAATTAGATTTTAAGCCAAAGACTATAATAAGAGATGAGGAAGGACACTATATCATACTCAAAGGAACTGTCCAACAAGAAGATCTAACAATTTTAAATATCTATGCCCCGAACGGGGGAGCAGCCAACTATATAAACCAATTAATAACAAAATCAAAGAAACACATCGACAAGAATACAATACTAGTAGGGGATTTTAACACTCCCCTCACTGAAATGGACAGATCATCCAAGCAAAAGATCAACAAGGAAATCAAGGTCTTAAATGACACACTGGACCACATGGACATCACAGATATATTCAGAACATTTCATCCCAAAGCAACAGAATACACATTCTTCTCTAGTGCACATGGAACATTCTCCAGAATAGATCACATTCTTGGTCCTAAATCAGGTCTCAACCGGTATCAAAAGATTGGGATCATTCCCTGCATATTTTCAGACCACAATGCTCTGAAGCTAGAAATCCATCACAAGAGGAAATTTGGAAAGAACCCAAATACATGGAGACTAAACAGCATCCTTCTAAAGAATGAATGGGTCAACCAGGAAATTAAAGAAGAATTGAAAACATTCATGGAAACAAATGATAATGAAAACACAACGGTTCAGAATCTGTGGGACACAACAAAGGCAGTCCTGAGAAGAAAATATATAGCGGTACAAGCCTTTCTCAAGAAACAAGAAAGGTCTCAGGTACACAACCTAACCCTACACCTAAAGGAGCTGGAGAAAGAACAAGAAAGAAACCCTCAACCCAGCAGGAGAAGAGAAATCATAAAGATCAGAGCAGAAATCAATGAAATAGAAACCAAAAAAATAATAGAACAAATCAACGAAACTAGGAGCTTGTTCTTTGAAAGAATTAATAAGATTGATAAACCCCTAGCCAGACTTATCAAAAAGAAAAGAGAAAGGACCCAAATAAATAAAATCATGAATGAAAGAGGAGAGATCACAACGAACACCAAAGAAATACAGACAATTATAAGAACATACTATGAGCAACTCTACGCCAACAAATTTGACAATCTGGAAGAAATGGATGCATTCCAAGCGACATATAAACTACCACAACTGAACCAGGAAGAAATAGAAAGCCTAAACAGACCCATAACCAGTACGGAGATTGAAACAGTCATAAAAAATCTCCAAACAAACAAAAGCCCAGGGCCAGACAGCTTGCCGGGGGAATTCTACAAAACATTTAAGAAGAACTAATTCCTATTCACCTGAAAATGTTCCAAAGAATAGAAATGGAAGGAAAACTTCCAAACTCATTTTATGAGGCAAGCATCATCTTGATCCCAAAACAAGACAAGGATCCCAACAAAAAAGAGAACTACAGACCTATATCCTTGATGAACACAGATGGAAAAATTCCAACCAAAATACTAGCCAATAGGATTCAACAGTACATTAAAAGGATTATTCACCACGACCAAGTGGGATTTATTCCAGGGCTGCAAGGTTGGTTCAACATCCGCAAATCAATCAATGTGATACAACACATTAATAAAAGAAAGAACAAGAACCATATGATACTCTCCATAGATGCTGAAAAAAACAGTTGACAAAGTACAGCATCCCTTCCTGATCAAAACTCTTCAAAGTGTAGGGATAGACGGCACATACCTCAATATTATCAAAGCCATCTATAAAAAACCCACCGCAAATATCATTCTCAATGGAGAAAAACTGAAAGCTTTTCCGCTAAGGTCAGGAACACGGCAGGGATGTCCGTTATCACCACTGCTATTCAACATAGTTTAGAAGTCCTAGCCTCAGCAATCAGACAACAAAAGGAAATTAAAGGCATCCAAATCGGCAAAGAAGAAGTCAAACTATCACTCTTTGCAGATGATATGATACTATATGTGGAAAACCCAAAAGACTCCACTCCAGAACTGCTAGAACTTGTACAGGAATTCAGTAAAGTGTCAGGATATAAAATCAATGCACAGATATCAGTTGCATTTCTCTACACCAACAACAAGACAGAAGAAAGAGAAATTAAGGAGTCCATCCCATTTACAATTGCACCCAAAACTATAAGATACCTAGGAATAAACCTAACCAAAGAGACTAAGAATCTATACTCAGAAAACTATAAAGTACTCATGAAAGAAATTGAGGAAGACACAAAGAAATGGACAAATGTTCCATGCTCCTGGATTGGAAGAATAAATATTGTGAAAATGTCTATGCTACCTAAAGCAAACGACACATTTAATGCAATTCCTATCAAAGTACCATCCATTTTTTTCAAAGAAATGGAACAAATAATCCTAAAATTTTTATGGAACCAGAAAAGACCTCGAATAGCCAAAGGAATATTGAAAAAGAAAGCCAAAGTTGGTGGCATCACAATTCCAGACTTCAAGCTCTACTACAAAGCTGTCATCATCAAGACAGCATGGTACTTGCACAAAAACAGACACATAGATCAATGGAACAGAATAGAGAGCCCAGAAATTGACCCTCAACTATACGGTCAACTAATCTTTGACAAAGCAGGAAAGAATGTCCAATGGAAACTAGACAGCCTCTTCAATAAATGGTGTTGGGAAAATTGGACAGCCACATGCAGAAAAATGAAATTGGACCATTTCCTTACACCACACACGAAAATAGACTCAAAATGGATGAAGGACCTCAATGTGAGTAAGGAATCCATCAAAATCCTTGTGGAGAACACAGGCAGCAACCTCTTCGACCTCAGCCGCAGCAACATCTTCCTAGGAACATCGCCAAAGGCAAGGGAAGTAAGGGCAAAAATGAACTATTGGGACTTTATCAAGATCAAAAGCTTTTGCACAGCAAAGGAAACAGTTCACAAAACCAAAAGACAACTGACAGAATGGGAGAACATATTTGCAAATGACATATCAGATAAAGGGCTAGTGTCCAAAATCTATAAAGAACTTAGCAAACTCAACACCCAAAGTACAAATAATCCAATTAAGAAATGGGCAGACAACATGAACAGACATTTCTGCAAAGAAGACATCCAGAGGGCCAACAGACACATTAAAAAGTGCTCCATATCACTCGGCATCAGGGAAATACAAATCAAAACCACCATGAGATATCACCTCACACCAGTCAGAATGGCTAAAATGAACAAGTCAGGAAATGACAGATGCTGGCGAGGATGTGGAGAACGGGGAACCCTCCTACACTGTTGGTGGGAATACAAGCTGGTGCGACCACTCTGGAAAACAGCATAGAGGTTCCTCAAAATGTTGAAAATAGAACTACCCTATGACCCAGCAATTGCACTGCTGGGTATTTACCCTAAAGATACAAACGTAGTGATCCGAAGGGGCACGTGCACCCAAATGTTTATAACAGCAATGTCTACAATAGCCAAACTATGGAAAGAACCTTGATGTCCATCCACAGACGAATGGATAAAGAAGATGTGGTATATGTACACAATGGAATACTATGCAGCCATCAAAAGAAATGAAATCTTGCCATTTGCGACAACGTGGATGGAACTAGAGGGTATCATGCTTAGCGAAATAAGTCAATTGGAGAAAGACAACTATCATATGATCTCCCTGATATGAGGGAAAGAAGATGCAACATGGGGGGTTAAGGGGGTAGGAGAAGAATAAATGAAACAAGATGGGATTGGGAGGGAGACAAACCATAAGTGACTCTTAATCTCACAAAACAAACTGAGGGTTGATGGGGGGAGGGGGGCGGGAGAGGGTGGGTGGGGCTATTGTCATTGGGGAGGGTATGTGCTATGGTGAGTGCTGTGAAATATGTAAACCTGGCGATTCACAACCTGTACCCCTGGGAATAAATATATTATATGTTTAAAAATAATAATAATAAAAATAAAATTTAAATTAAAAAAAATTAAAAAAAACCTCTTTCAATTTTTTGATAAGTGTGAGTTTAGCTCCTATATGTATCAACCTCTGTCATAAAACTCAAGTAACATAATAATAAAGAAGTAAATCTACATAACTTAAAATGAAGTGGGAAACAGAGTAGAGGGTGGAAGCAGATATAGAAAGGTTAAGAACACATTGGGTGAAGACATTTTAAGGAACAGACACTTCAAAAGAGTAGGAGAAATGGCATTTTGAGAATATTCTAAGTAGGAAGGAGTGGAAAGAATTGTTCTCCAGAAGGAATATCATCAGTGAGTAAAGCCCAGCATGCTATGCCTGCAATGGATTGTAGTGCTTCACTCTCTCATACTTTTCTAGCATCAAAACCCTCAGAATATTGAGGAATTCTTTGTATGAAAGACACACGCTCATATATGTACACTGAATTAAAAATGACCTACATAAATGCATGGTGGTGGATATTAAGGAGGCACATTTTGCATGGAGCACTGAGTGTGGTGCATAAACAATGAATCTTGGAACACTGAAAAAATAAAATTAAATTTAAAAAAAGATAAATGCAGGAAACTTTTACAACAAAATATGATGTTTTCAGAAAAAATGAGAATTTGTTAAATGCATACTAAAAATGTCATGTGTTATTTAAAATGAAGTGTCAAATAATAAAAAACTTTTGTAAATAAATGATAATAATTAATATCATAAATTTAATGAAAGTTTGAAAATATAAATTGATGAAAATCGACCAGAAATCACAGTACAACACAGAATTTGACACTTAGGATAAATAATAGAGTGAGGAGAATAATATAAGATAACCCAACATATACTTATGAGCATTTCTGCAAATGTGTATGACATTCTTTTTTTTTGACACAATATTTATTTATTTTTAAGTTAATATTACAAAAAGAACTTTTTTCTAAACCAATATATGAGTTACAATATTGAATGATGATGTAAAGAACACAGAAAATTAAAATAAATAATCATTAAATGGAATTTTCTTGAAAATACTCAATATTGGGGCACCTGTGTGGTTAAGTGGGTTAAGTCTCTGCCTTCGGATCAGGTCATGGTCTCAGGGTCCTGGGATGGAGCCCTGCATCAGGCTCTCTGCTCAGCAGGGAGCCTGCTTCCTCCTCTCTCTCTGCCTGTCTCTATCTACTTGTGATCTCTGTCTGTCAAATAAATAAATAAAAATCTTTAAAAAAAAAGAAAATACTCAAAATTGTCTTGAAAAAAGTTTCTTGATAATCCTCAAAATGAGGTAGACTGGTATTCTAAATTCACCTTGAGAGAAATTATGATAATATGAGAAGAAATCTATGCACCAATGCATAGAAAATAACATCACGTTTCAAATACTGTTATATATTTTATGTGTGAACAATAAATTCTAGGAGATGAATAAAGCTCTAGATGCATTAACATCACGTTTCAAATACTGTTATATATTTTATGTGTGAACAATAAATTCTAGGAGATGGAATAAAGCTCTAGATGCATATCCTCAAATGTAAAATGGTATGTAACCATTTTGACAGAATGGGAAGTGGAGGCGAAAACATTGATGATGTAGGAATGGGATGACTCATCATCCACAGTAGCCTGAGTTACAAATCATGGCCTGGTGTTTTGGATTTAGAAATCAAGTATTAGAGATGAGCATATTGTTTAAAAAATTGAGAAAGTATTGGGAAAAATTGTAAATGAATTTGAAGTACTTTCCCTGGGTGTCAAGAGGCATAGGTTATGGGATCATAATTTTGTCCTGTGGTTTGTTGATTGGCATTCCATATATTCTTGGAATAATATCCTAAAGTGATAAAAAAGTTATTTCAGTTAGTCATTTCCACGTACTCAAATGATTGCAGATGTGCATTTCCTAAACTACCTTGAAATACCTACATCATGGTTCTGGGTCTATGTGAAGCAACTGATTTTCAGTTATCGGGTCACTGTCTACTTGCAGAGGAAAGACTGGGAGAGCTGGTTGTGTTCATAAGTTAAATAGATATTGCATCTGACAGAGAAGCCACTTTAGATATTGAATATCTGTTTATAAATTCTGATGTGTAGAATTATATTTTTATGTTAAAATACTTAGATTATTTCCCCATTACTTTAATCTTATTCAATGATGTAAAGAAAACCATTCTATTTACTTTGCAAAAGATTTGCACCTGCTTCAATCATTTAAACTTCACTAGAACTTTTGGGTCTGGCATCAGCATTACTGACAATAGACAGTGGAGAAAAAGGGAAAGAGATGGTTTCTTAGTGAGTTGGAGAACTAAAGCTTGAAACTGAAGAAGGTTCATACATAGAAGAGAAGATAGGACTATACACTTCCATTGACCATGTCAAGATTGGTGCCAGGAGTTAATTTTATTTAATCTTGACCAAAGTCTCTTGAGGTTGAGACTACCATCAATATGAATACAGATAGCTACTGTTTATAAATCAAGTTTCAGAAATTTAAGGGTATTCTTTGAATTTCTTTTATTAACATAGATGGTAAATAGATGCAGATATTTATATATGAAATTTCTATTTGAAAAGAATCCTATCTTAACACTAAATACTTTAGGCAACAATTAGGAAATAACATTTAACTACTCAATACTAAAAAGAAATTAAAAGAAAAGTATTAAACCTATTAATTAAAAATGCACTTTTGATGAAACAGCATGAAGAATACATTTAAATACCTTATTTAAGCCTAAGTAAATTGGTTTAGTACTTCTGTATTGACATTTCAAGATATATATTTTTTCCTCTCATTTTCAGTCTTAATCATATTTTCTCTTTTTCTTGGCAACTATAAAGCTTTAATCAATAGTGTAGAAAATACACACATCACTTCCAGATCCTCTCAATGAACTCTGTCCCATGTCCTGCCCCCATACCAAAGTTGCCCTAAGTGGTTTTGCTTACAAAGATCAACCTTCTTTTTATTACCTCCTCTGTAAATAGCTTTGCAAATGTATATACTCAGTTTATTCCTAATCATAATGAGGAAGTTCCTCTAAATAATGGCATTTATGAATAATTTGCATATTACCATTTTTATTTTAGTTTAAGAGTATTTAATAAGCATTATCTATATTACATATATTGTTTTCCCTGTTTTCCATGTTCATATTCAATTGCAAATAAAATTTGAAAAACCTCTCACTTTATTGATGCACATATTTACAGAATAAAGTGATTTTTCAAATATAAGATCATTATGATAAAGATTAAATGTGGATTCCAGGGACGCCTGGGTGGCTCAGTTGGTTAAGCAGCTGCCTTTGGCTCAGGTCATGATCCCAGCGTCCTGGGATCGAGTCCCACATCGGGCTCCTTGCTCGTCTGGGAACCTGCTTCTCCCTCTGCCTCTGCCTGCCATTCTGTCTGCCTGTGCTTGCTCTCTCTCCCTCTCTCTCTCTGACAAATAAATAAATAAAATCTTTTAAAAAAAAATAAATAAATGTGGATTCCAGGTGATGAGACGTAATTTAGTTAAAACTATATAGTGATCCAGTGTCAAATCTGGAAATGTGTCCTCTAGATGTAAGACAATGAATAATTTTCTTCTAAAGCAAGCAAATCTCAAAGAAAGCTCATTGGGATCATTAAATAAGTCTGGTCGCAATCATTTTTGTTGATTATTGCATAGTTGGAAAAAGAATGTGCATTTAACAAAGAAATTTCTACCTTTTTGCCTAAAATGTTGTAAGAATTCTCAGACTAAACTTTTATAATCATCTGAATGTAAAAAAAAAAAAAAAGTGCCACCAGTTTTCATATAAATTTGGATTGCTTCTTCTCTTTTCAAGAACCCTGTCATACTTTTGTGTGAACCTTACCAAATTAAAGTTCTTTACTGACCTATAGAGGAAGAGTTCTCAAAAGACCCATCAGATCTTTTTCTCCAGGACTTCCATAAAACTACTGGCTGCACAAAGTCCACCTTGGTTCTTTGGAAAATGTGTTCATACTTGTATTTGTATGTCCATAGATAATTATTTCGCATTGCTATTAGTTATCTAGATTTTAGAGTATTGTGAAATGACTTTCCTGGAATGAATCAGATTACCGAGAGGAGAATCCTCTGGAATCTAGCCAGGCACAGGTCCCTACTGTATCTCTGCAATATCATAAATGGACTTTTTCATGCCTTCTAATATTTCCACAACAGTTTCTATTAAAATGGACAAACAGTACAGAGTTCAGAATGCTTCAGTTACTTAGGAATTAACGTGCTTCTTAAATATTTAAGCAATGTGTATTTTCATTTGTTTAGATAGATAGAGAGCTTGTAATCCTAAGAATTTTATTGTACCCAGAGATCTAACATGCACAGTATTTGTATGTGCCTATATCTGTGTGCTTCTATAAATACCTTCATGAAATATCACAATAGCAAATAAGCACTGATAAATAGGTAAGTGGGTAGACAGATATATGGAGTTATATCTGAATTACCAGTATATACTTTGACTTTGGATTCAGATTGAAAAGAAGTTTATTATGCTTTATTGCAAAACAAGCTGCAGATTTTTGGAGACAATGCTAAATCTTATGCTAGCTGTCACTTACTAGAAATGTAAACATGGATTAGTGAATCCAACTCTCTGACCTTTACCTGATAAGTATAGCAGATCAAAATAATGAGATATGATCTCACACTTCCTAGAGTGCCTATAACTAATAATTAAAAAAAATAATGAGCTTTGGAGAGAATGTGGTAAAGACACAACACTTGAGCACTATTGATTGAACTACAGATTACTACAAACTTTGTGGAAAATAGTATAGAAGTTCTTCAAGAAGTTAAAAGTAAAACTCCCATATATTCCAACAATCCCACCTCTGGATATATACCCAAAGGAAGTAAAATGATATGAAACCAAATTTGAAGCTATACTTTACTCTTGTAATCATTATTGCAGTGTAACGCATAATGAATAAAATATGGAAATTAAGTTTACATGTTCATTGACAAATAAATGGAAAAATGAAATAAGAGCAACATTTATGAACCTGGAGGACATTAAGAGAAGTGAAATAAGCCAAACACAGAAAGACAAACACTTACAATAATTATAATTGTATATGAAATCTAATAGTCCATCTTTAAAAGTAAAGAGTAGAATGGCAATTGTCAGTGACTGAAGGCAGGTAGAAATGGGAAGATGTGGGTGAAATGCTAAGTTTCGTGTACATGTTGAATAAATTCTATTTATAGCAATTTATATATAGTTAACAAAATTTTATATTGGAAATTTTCTGTTACTGTAGATCTCACCAGTTAGTAGTGTTCATACACACACACACACACACACACACACACACACAGACACACACTCACAAACTAAGTGAATTGGTGGATATGCACTTTGTAGTGATTATTGGAAAGTGTATCTTAAATAAAACTGTGCACCTTATATATATATGTATATATATAACATTTTTGTCAATTATTCCTAAACAAATCTGAAGAAAAAAAAACAGAAAAAAATGACAAGACTGAATTGTATAATTTATACTGGATATGTCAAATCTGAGTGGCATGAGTGACCCATGCGCAATAATTGTAACATTTTTTACTATATTCACTATTGCCACTAAAATCAACATAGTTACCATCATACATTTTTATCCATACACATATTATCTTTGGATTTCTCAGGGACACTGTTCCCCAAAAGTTTCAAAACACTCATTGATTTTCACAAAGCATCCTACTTTGCTATCACAGATGTAACTATCACTGCACTGGAAAGTTAGTAATAGGCAAATAAATTTTTATTTTATGTTTTTGTTAGTGCTTATTTTTTAAGTTAACTTTTAAAAAAATATTGTATTTATTTATTTGACAGAAAGCACAAGCAAAGGGAGCAGGAGAGGGATAAGCAGGCACCCCACCAACCAGGGGGCCAGATGCAGGGCTCAATATCAGGGGCCTGGGATCATGAGCAGAGCCTAAGGCAGAAGTTTAACTGACTTAGCTACCCAGGCACCCCAAAGACAATTTTTTTAAATACCATAGTTAAATACAGAAAGCAGTAAAACTGGGCAAAATTTGTGTTAAAAAAATGATCCTATCCCTTTGGTCCCACCCATTTCCTTCATATATGGGCCTGCACATAGATAAAATTTACATTTTTGAAAAAAGATGCAAACTATGCAAAAAAAAAACTTTAAACTGATGCAAACAAAAACAAAAACAAAAATAAAGGAGAACCAAGGCAGAGGAAGGTGTTTAAACTTTCCTTGACCTGTTGGAACAGTGGTAACAGAGAGCTTTATGAGGGAATCTGTAGGGAAGGAGGGCAAACAAATTCTCCACTTAATAAAAAGTAAAAAATCAAACCAAACCAAACCAAAACAACACTAAACAAAACTTTAAAATCGATCCCTGGTTGTAGACAAGTTCTCCAAAACCAGTAGCTGGCAGCCCTGCAACAAAGAGGGAGAAAAGTTCCTAGATTATCTCAACAATCAAGTCCTTTTCCTCTGCTGACTGCACTGGGGGGGGGTTTCCGGACTGTACTCCATTGGGTCTCCAGTGCAGGGGTTGGGCAGGTTGACCAAGCTGACCAGTCTGCTCCCTTCCTGATGTTGGGCTCCTGTGGGTCGCCCCAGCTGCCCCCTCATCCCCCGCTGCCCCCTCCTGACTGGCCTGCCACCTGCTCCACCCAGAGGCCAGCCCCATTTCTGTGGCAGCTGAAGCTGTGCCCCTGCCCCTGGAGGCCAGGTCCTCCTGGCCTTCAGTGGAGGGTCTCCTGGCTCCCCCCAGGCCTCTCCCTCTCTCCTGTGGCCTCACTACTCTTGCTGAAGGAGAAGCCCCTACACCAGAAAGACTTCTGAAAGGAAAAGTGCTTCTTCTTGTTTCTCGGGATCTCTTGCTGCTGGGTTAGTGCAGGGTTGGTCCCTGGCCTTTGGGGGAGACATCCAGCAGGCGTCCAAGGCGGCCTCCCTGTCAGAGGCGGCAGCCTAGCCCGTCTTGGTGGCCTCCCCCCTCCCAGAGGGCCTCCTTCTCGGCGGGGCGGCCTGCCTTCAGGGGTGACCTTGGAGGCTCTTCCTTCTGGGCCATGAGTGGGACGCCGCCCTGCTCCCAGCAGCCACGGGTTCCTGCAGATCTGGGCCCCAGCACTGCCATTGGTCTGCAGTTGATCCTCTGGAGCCTGGCTAGGCAGGGGCTGGAGAGGTGGTGCCTTTACCTGCAGGTGATGGGACCGGTGGGAAGAGGTGCATGACAGCACCAGAAATAATGGGACACTGGAAATAACAGGGGGAGGCTTAGTTTTTTTTTTTTTTTTTTAATAAACATTCTTAGGATGTATTTTGTGAGGCAGATTTACAACACTACAGTCTTGATTAAGAAGGAAAGGGGGAAAACAAACACAATAAACCAATACCTACATTTTCTAAAAGGTCATAGTCTTAGGAGTTAATTTAAACCATGGGAACTTTTCACTTATCTCATCTTAGCTGTACCAGTCAGTGATAGTATGTCTGTTTCAAATTCAATTATTTTACAAAAAAATACCTTGGTTTGGACAAATTCTCACATTTGCAGCTCCATTACCATTCATAGATGTGCTATGTATTTTGTCAGAGAATTGTAATTATTTAGTGACCATATTTACAAGAATATAGTATTAAGTGTAGATCTTAGTTTAATTTACCATAAATAGAGAAAAGAAGGGCATTGATGATTGTAGATGTCAGCCATTGATTAAAATATCAATTCCACTATATTTACTACCATTTTACAGTAGAATACAAGGTACAAAAACAAATCTTTCAAGAATTCTATAATGTTATGTCTAAGGCTTAAAGAGAGCTTCATTTTTTTTAAACACACAAGTATGTAAAAATTTATTTACATTTTAACATTTAATTATATAGCTATATGAAACTATGAAATATATAAAATCTATAAAATATGTATATTTTAATAGACTTTAATAAAATAAGATTTTCCTTTGAATGACCATTGTTAATTAAATGCTTAAATCTATCAATTGTTGGGTTGCCTGGGTGGCTCAGTGGGTTAGGCATTTGCCTTCAGCTTTGGTCATAAACTCAGGGTCCTGAAATAGAGCCCTGAATTGGGCTTTCTGCTCAGTGGAGAGCCTGCTTCTCCCTCTCTCTCTATGTCTTCCTGTCTACCAATTTGTGATCTCTCTCTGTCAAATAAATAAGTAAATTCTTTAAAACACCTATCAATTGTTACTTCTAATATTTTATCAAATAGTTTCTTTATTAATTCTAATCAAAATTATCTTAAGCATTTAAATGATAAGTAACAATAGAAATACCCATAAGACATGTACCCTTTGTTATCATGCATAGTTACAAATGTACGGTTTCTCAGGCTGATATCGGTCCTCCCATCATCTTATCAATGAAGTCATTCTTCTGAATAGAATATTTTTCAAACCACTGTGTATACTTTTCTCTCACCCCTGCTCTTGCCATTTTAGATAACTCCATAAAGACTAAACAGGAATCATGATCTGGGGACATCTTTGGAGATTAAGGAGAATACTTGGTGTTTTATGAGTGTATTCACTCATAAACTCACTCAATGTGAGAATTGAATACTATTCTCATGTCTCATTCACTGAAATATGAGTAACATTAAAATAACAATTGCTGGATGCCTGGGTGGCTCAGTGGGTTAAGCCTCTGCCTTCAGCTCAGGTCATGATCTCAGGGTCCTGGGATCTAGCCCCGTATCGGGCTTTCTGCTCGGCGGGGAGCCTGCTTCTCCCTCTCTCTCTCTGCCTACTTGTGATCTCTCTCTGTCAAATAAATAAATAAAATCTTTAAAAAAAAATAAAATATTTTTATCCCCAGGGGTACAGGTCTGCGAATCGCCAGGTTTACACACTTCACAACACTCACCATAGCACATACCCTCCCCAATATCCATAACCCCACCCCCTCTCCCAACCCCCTCCCCCCATCAACCCTCAGTTTGTTTTGTGAGATGAAGAGTCACTTATGGTTTGTCTCCCTCCCAATCCCATCTTGTTTCATTTACTCTTCTCCTACCCCCTCAACCCCCCATGTTGCATCTCCTCTCCCTCATATCAGGGAGATCATATGATAGTTGTCTTTCTCTGATTGACTTATTTCGCTAAGCATGATACCCTCTAGTTCCATCCACGTCGTCGCAAATGGCAAGATTTCTTTTCTTTTGATGGCTGCATAGTATTCCATTGTGTATATATACCACATCTTCTTTATCCATTCGTCTGTAGATGGACATCTAGGTTCTTTCCATAGTTTGGCTATTGTAGACATTGCTGCTATAAACATTCGGGTGCACGTGCCCCTTCGGATCACTACGTTTGTATCTTTAGGGTAAATACCCAGCAGTGCAATTGCTGGGTCATAAGGTAGTTCTATTTTCAACATTTTGAGGAACCTCCATGCTGTTTTCCAGAGTGGTTGCACCAGCTTGCATTCCCACCAACAGTGTAGGAGGGTTCCCCTTTCTCCGCATCCTCACCAGCATCTGTCATTTCCTGACTTGTTAATTTTAGCCATTCTGACTGGTGTGAGGTGATATCTCATGGGGGTTTTGATTTGTATTTCCCTGATGCCACTTCCTGATATTGCACAGGAGAAGAATGTGGACCAAACAAGTCAGCTGCAAAAGAAAGGGAGCCAGGGTTGGCAGTTGAGAAGACTGCCACCCTGAACAACTCCTCAGTCTCTTATTTATTAGATACAAGATAAAAATCAACAAAGGAGTCAAAGGAGATTATAGATAAGCAATATATGCCTGATCAAGCAGTATAGGATTTGTGGTTGAGTAAACACATTTAAAGGGATCATCTAATTAACTAGGGTGATCTCTGGAGAAGGGGAGGTAACAGGAAAAAGAAGCAGGCAGGGTTCCACCTTGAGTGGGCCCAGCATTCCCAGCTTCTGGGCTTCAAGGATATATATCATCCTGTCCCCCAGAGGTCTGTTGCTAGTACAAGTTTAAGCGTATTTGGTCAGTACATTGTTCTGAGGGATGGTTACAGATTATGCTGAGTGAAATAAGAACAGCACAGAAATAAAATTATCATATGGTTTCACTCATATGTGGAACATAAGAAATAGCACAGAGGACCATGGGGGAAGGGGCAGAAAACTGGGAAGAAGTCAGAGAGGGAGACAAACCATGGAACACTGTGCACTCTGGGAAACAAACAGGGTTTCAGAGTGGAGTGGGGTGGAATGATGGTGTGGCCAGGTATTGGTCAATAAGGAGGGCACCTATTGTGATGAGCACTGGGGGTTACAGGCAACTAATGAATGGTTGAACACTATGTCAAAAACTAATGATGTACTATATGTTGGCTAACTGAATATAATAAAAAAGTGAAGTAGGAAATAATGATGACATAGGGACAGAACACAAAAGGAATTTTGGGGATGCCTGGGTGGCTCAGTTGGTTACACATCTGGCTCATTTTTGGCTCAGGTCCTGACCTCAGGGTCCTGAGATGAAGACCTACAACAGCTCCACACTTAGCCCCAAATTTGCTTTTTCCCTCTCCCGTTTCCCTCTAAACTTCTCCCTGCTCAGGTGCTCTCTCTCTCTCTCTCTGTCTCTCTAAAATAAAATAAATAATTTTTAATGGAAAAAACTTAATAGACATTTTTCTAAGGCAGATAGCAAAATGGTCATCAAATACAGAAAAAGAGTCAACATTACTAATCATGAGGGAAATGCAAATCAAAACCACAATGTGATACCTCTCAACACCTGTCAGAATGGCTATCAAGGAGACAAGAAACAACAGGTGCTGGTGAAGAGGGTAAAAAGAAACTTTATATACATTTTTTGGGGAAATACAAAGTGCTCCAACCACTATGAAAAACAATATGGAAGTTCCTCCAAAAAAATAACAATAAATCTACCATGAAATCCAGATATTCCCTCCTAGGTATATGCCCAAAGAAAATGAAAACAAAGTTTCAAAGAGATATACACTCCCATGTTTATCACAGACATATTCACCATTACCAGGCTATGGGACAATCCAAATGCTCATCAGTGGATGAATGAATTAAAAAATTATGTAGTCGGGCACCTGGGTGGCTCAGTGGGTTAAGCCTTGGCCTTCGGCTCAGGTCATGGTCTCAGGGTCCTGGGATAGAGCCCTGCATTGGGTTCTCTGATTGGCAGGGAGCCTGCTTCCCCCCCACACCCTGCCTGCTTCTCTGCCTACTTGTGATATTTGTCTGTCAAATAAATAAATAAAATCTTTAAAAAAAATCAGCTAAAAAATTGTTTAAAAAATTATGTAGTGATGAGAAAGGAGCATATTCTTCCAATACCTTTTTAATTAGCATCCCTCAAAATGAATACTTAGGTATAAATCTAATAAAGTATGTATAGGATCTATATAAGTAAAAGTACAAAAGTATGATGAAAAAAATAAAAATAAGGGATGTCTGGGTGGCATAGTTGGTTAGCGGCCCAACTCTTGGTTTCAGTTTAGGTTGTGATCTCAGGGTCAAGTTACTAAGTGCAGGCTTTGCACTTAGTGTGGAGTCTACTTGATAAAGTCTTCTCTCTCCCTTTCCCTCTTCCCCTCCCACTCATGTGCGTGCTCTCTCTCTCTCTCTCTCTCTTTCTCACTCCCCTACTGTAAAATAGATAAATCTTTAAAAAAATAAAAAAATAATTAAATAAATGGACATATATTTCATGTTCATGGATAGAAAGACTAAATATTATCAAGATGTCTGTCCTTTCCCACTTAATCTTTAGATTTAGCAAGTCAAATTTGGTCTCAGCAAGATAGTTTGTATATTTTGTGTATATTTTACATATAGAGGCAATGTCATTCAAAAGATTGTACAGAGAGGTAAAAAGATCCAGTATAGCCAACACAACACTGAAAGAAAAACAAATAAGCAAATGAACAAACAAAAACAAAGTCACCTGTCTTCTAGACTTACTATATAGCTGTGGTGAACAAGACAATGTGGTATTAGTAAAAAAGTAGAAAAATAGATCAATGGAATGGAACAGGAACCTAGAGAGAGACCCCTATGTGACCTGATCTTAGACAAAGGATCAAAGGCAATACAATGAAGGAAATATAATTTCTTGAAAACAAATGAGTGTAAAACAACTAAGCAACCACATGGAAAAAAAACACAAAACAATTACCAAAAAAATAACCAAATCTTGCATAGACTTGGTACTCTTCATAAAAATTAACTCAAAAATGGATCATAGCAATAAACCTAAAATAAAAAAATAAAATAATAAAATAAAACTTCCAGAAGATAACAACATATGAGAAAACGTCTATAGCATTGACATTTTAGATACAATAAAGCCATAATTCATTAAAGGAAAAAAAAAAGATAGATAGATAAGCTGGCTTCAATAAAATTAAAACTTCTGTTCTACAAAGGCCATCAAAAGAATTAGAATGTAAGTCACAGAATGATCAAAAACACTTTCAAAAGAGATATCTAATAAAGGATAGCCTGTACCATGATTTGTCTGCCTATTACCCACTGTACAGGGTACAGATACTAAGAATCCTTCTTAGTCCCCTGGTATGTGATGTTTTATTCCACTGCTTGCACAATCCCATTTTGGCTTCTGAATGGTTGCTGAATTTTAATTGTAGAAATAGGGACACATTCTGTTGCCATTACTGGAAAACAACCTTTGATTTAGTGAATTTTGTGGTTGTTAGGTATCACAACAGTGATAAAATGTTGTTTTATCATAAAAATGTTATAAATAAAATATATATATATATAAATAAAAATAAAAATTGTTAACATAAAAATGTTGTTTCTTATAATTATCTTGTAAGTTACAATATGTGTAGGATATCATAACCTCAGTTTTTCAAACTCAGAGAGTCTTGGATTCTTCCCTCTATCAGTATAAATTATTAGCATTGGGACTTCCATCATCAATCATGACCTTGTTTGGGAAATAAATTATATCGTTAATGATATAATAATAATATATATTATAATAAAATATAAATATTATTATATTAAATATATTAAATATATTAAAATCATATATAAATAATAATAATAATATATCTCTATAACGATATAATCAATTATATTGTTATAGAGAAAAAATAAGTTTGGGCGCTTGGGTGGCTCAGTTGGTTAAGCAACTGCCTTCAGCTTAGGCATGATCCTGGCATCCTGGGATCCAGTCTTGCATCAGGCTCCCAGCTCCAAAGGGAGTCTGCTTCTCCCCTGTCATACTCTCTCTCTCACTCTCTCTCTCTTTCACTCAGATAAATAAATAAAATCTTTTTTAAAAAGAAAAAAAAATTTTTCTTGGATATTTAATTTTTAACTTTTTTTCCACTGTGTTTTATCAGTGTTCTGCACAAGCCATATTAATTTATTATTTTACTGAGATATAGGAGTGTATGTTCAAACAAGTGTGTGTGTGTGTGTGTGTGTGTGTTTGGCAACATCTCCATTATTACGTTTGCTCTCAGAAGAAAAATTACTCATTAAAAGTTGGAGTTCCAGTAATGAATCCCCAGAAGATTTCCTAGAAGTAGAAGGCATGGACAATAGAACAATTTACCCTATTTCAGAGTCTTCAGTTATTAGATACTTTCATACATGGAGTTATAATCTATGTTATGAAGTGATGATGTCAACAGCCAGAAACTATCCTACAGGCAGTACACTGCAACAGAAAGGAAACTCACCTCAAACATATAAAGATAGAGATTTAAGTAGTCTTAGAGTAAGAAATAGTGACAAAAATTATGAAAGTAGTTCCAAAATATATTTGTGGCACATTGGTTTAAAGAAACAGAACAAAATGGTTTGGAAATTCAGTGTCTTGGGTGCTAATAGGGTACTTGATTTTCTAAGAACTTATTACAATTGTATGCACAATGCCCTGTAATCCTCTCAGTAAGGGATCAGAAATATTTTCATTTTTCTATTTTTAAATTATGTATGCAGAAAATGAGGTTCCAGTGACCTTCAGTTGTAGTATCAGAGCTCTAATCTGGAACTTTTCTTTTTGATAGTCATGCTTGCCACATAAATAGAAAATCAAAGGCATGATATTTGGGATAAGAAAGGTAGACATTATATGAAATGAGGAATTTTCCATTTAAAAATAGTAAGACAAGGAAAACCATCAGTTGAATATAATTTTTTTTTATTTTCTTACTATGCATACATAATCCTTTTTAGAGTTTAATTTCAACTGGTCAAAAAAAAGCATAAAATACAACACTTAGGGAATAAAAATAGCTTTGCCTTGGTCACCTGGGTGGCTCAATTGGTTCATCTTCAGACTCTTGGTTTCTGCTCAGGTGATGATCTCAGGACCATGGCACCACGCCCCCTGTGGTGCTCTGTGCAACAGCCCAGAGTGAGTTTAAGATTGTCTCCTTCTCCAGGCGTCTGGGTGGCTCAGTGGGTTTAACATCTGCCTTTGGCTCAGGTCATGATCTCAGCATCCTGGAATTGAGCCCCGTGTTGTGCTCTCTGCACAGCAGAGAGCCTGCTTCCCCATCTCCCTCTGCCTGCCTCTGTCTACTTGTGATCTCTTTCTCTGTCAAATAAGTAAATAATCTTATAAAGATTCTATCCTTCTCTCTCCACCCCTCCCCAATTGCTTGCATGATCTGAATAGATAAATAAATCTTAAAGCAAAAATAAATAAATAAATAAATAAATAAATAAACACACATTTCCCCCAAATTTAGGTTGCCAATATGACACATAACATCATATTTTAATGTACAATTAGGTAAAACATGACATTTATTTCAACAAATAAAGACTACAAGGGAACTTGACGTTAAGAGAAGAAAAAGAAAAATGCTGGGGTGCCGGAGTAACTGACCGTTGGTTTGGGCTCAGGTCATGATCTCAGAGTCCCGAGATAGATTGGATAAGTCTCTCTCACCTCTGCCCCACCACCACTCTCACACTTTCTCTTTCTCTCAATTAAATAAATAAATCCTTCTAAAAATGTTAAGACCTGCTCTATTTATTAAATTAACAAAATGCGTATCTGCTTTGAGGACAGTGTAGAGTTCAAGAAAGATACAATGAACTATTTTCACTGTTTCTCCCTCCCCCCCACCATGCTACAACTTCATTTAGAGTTTCCCTTTTTGACATGTACACCTGGTGAATTTTATCCATTATTCATGACTCAGCACAAGTGAGCCTTATAAAGAAGGCTTGCTTTTTTTTTTAATTTAAACTTGATTTTATTTTTTCAGCATTCTGAGATTCATTGTTAATGCACCACACCCAGTGCTCCAAGCAATATGTGCCCTCCTTAATATCCCCCACCAGGCTCACCCATTCTCCCATCCCCCTCCCCTCCCAAACCCTCAGTTTGTTTCTGAGTCCACAGTCACTCATTGTTTCCACTCCCTCTCTGATTTCCCCAAACTCCCTTCTCCTCTCCAACTCCCAGTGTCCTCTGTGTTATTCCTTATGCTCTATTCTCCTGTGCTATAGTTAGAAGTCAGTGTGTCCTGTTTATTTTTTTTAACATTTTATTTATTTGAGAGAGAGAGAGAGAGAGAGAGTCAGGGAACACAAGCAGAGGGAATGTGAGAGGTAGAAGCAGGCTCCCTGCTGAGCAGAGAGCCCAATGCTGGGCTTGATCCCAGGACCCTGTGATCATGACCTGAGCCAAAGGCAGATGCTAAAGGACTGAGCCACCCAGGCACCCCTAGTGTGTACTGTTTAATGAGTAAGATGATGATATTTCTATGGATAGCCAATGTTCTCTGTACAGTCTAAATAAATTATTTAATGACTGTCAAAAAACATGTGATAAAATAAAATACAACTTACAATAAAAAAGATAACTTTTATGGTCTTGCATCAAAGGAATAGAATTTACAGCAAGGTAAGACAGTTTTCAAGAAAGGATTGATGTAGAAAGTGGCAATTGACTTGAGCTTTGCAATACTTACATAAAACACATTTCTGACAAATGGATTACTTGCGAAATAGCACATGTTTGAGGGGCTGTAGTGACGTATTCAGAACACTAGAATTGGACAGATGGGTCAGGAATCAGTTTACAACAGAGTTGAATCATAAATTATAATTTCATAGACTGAGTAAAGGGCAAAGAGTATGTATGCTATGACATTTGATTAGTAAGGAAAATGTGTACAAATATCACATAGTAATTATAAGATATAGAGTCTGTGTGAAATTATGGGATTCAAAAACCTACCTAGAAATTTCAACTCCACTTTTTTCATAAGTTATACTTACATGTATTTTTTAATAAAGAACTTATATGTAGCAATATTTCATACAATAATATAATCTGTTGGGGCCCCGGGGTGGCTCAGTCCTTCAGCATCTACCTTCAGCTTAGGTCATGATCCCAGCATCCTGGGATTGATCCCCGCATCAGACTCTCTGCTTAGCAGGGAGCCTGATCCCCACCCCCTCTGCCTGCCTCTCTGCCTGCTTGTGATCTCTGTCTGTCAAATAAATAAATACAATCTTTAAAAAAAGAATATAATCTGTTAACATTAGTCACTAAAAGGAGGGTCACAAAAGGGTGTCAGTAGTGAATGAAATTGTATATTTGCAATAATTTTGATATAGTTGTAGGTAATTAAGTTACTAATGTCAGTTTTTAGACAGTCCATTAAAGTATAAGATTCTGTCTACTGGCATCTCAAGATAGTATCATTTGCCTTTGGGACACTGACAATCTTCCTAAGACTCTCTTCAAGGCTCCAGTCACTTCCTTGTTCCTCAGATTAATGGGTTCAAAGCAGGATTGATGACAGCATAAAATAAGGAGATTAATTTATCACCCTCAGCTGAATATAGAGATTTAGGCCTCATGTACATGAACATACCCGTCCCATAATAAATGGTTACCACAGTCAGGTGAGAGCTACAGACAGAGAAAACTTTTTCCTACCCTCTGCTGAATGCATCTTCATCACAGCAACCAGTATGCGGAGGTAGGAGAGAGTAATAAGAAGGAAGGGGAGCAAGAGGGTACTAGATGCACCTATCACCATCAGGGTTTCTTGCAGGGATGTATCAGCACAGAACATATGAAGAAGAACAGGTGCTTCACAAAAAATATGGTCAACAATGTAAGGGCTACACAAGGGAAGTATGGTGAATTAGAGGGGCACCACTGAGGCAAAGAAACTGATGGTCCATTACCTCCAGCAAGCCGCACGCACACAGACCAGTTCATGATGAGCAGGTATCGTAGAGGGTAACAGACGGCCACATAAGGGTCCAGAGCCATGATGGCCAGAATAATGCACTCAGCTGCTCCAATTAACAGGGAGATGTAGGTTGGGCAAGGCAGAGTTCATAGGAGATAATTTTCTTGGGAGCAAGGAGGTTGAAGAGCATCTTGGGGACCACAGCTGTGGTGTAAAATATGTTGAGAAAGGCCAAGTGGCAGAGGAAAAAAT
Source organism: Lutra lutra (assembly GCF_902655055.1). Classification (NCBI taxonomy): domain Eukaryota; kingdom Metazoa; phylum Chordata; class Mammalia; order Carnivora; family Mustelidae; genus Lutra; species Lutra lutra. The sequence continues at coordinate 158,467,095 of NC_062282.1, read as the reverse complement.
ACATGGGTGTCTGGATACAGGGATCAATTACCACCAAGATGATAATAGCTGTGTTTCCAAAGAGATTGACCAGGTAGATCCCAGAGAAGAGGAGGAAGAGAGGGATCTCAGCCTGAGGATGATTAGAAAATCCAAGAAGGACCAACTCAATGATGATGCTGGAATTTTCCTGAGCCATGTTGGGTGCCAGTGATAAGCTAATGATACAAGCAGGAGAAGAATAATGTTCTTTAAGGACATAGAATCATAGTCAAATATCAAAGAAATATTGTTTCTTTAACATTAAAATGCTATTAAGGAGATTGTAATCAGTAACTTCCCAGACTAAATTTTCTTTTTTCATTTTTGGAAAACTTTCTTTAAATGAAATTTGAAAAACATAATCACATATACTAGAATAAATTAAATTTTGATTTGATTGTTTTTTTCAGAGAAAAACAAATTCCAATTTTAATTCCAAAATATGTATAAATACACACAAATATACATATGTACATATTGGTTAAATTTGCAATATCAATATGTGGCAGAGATGGATGTAGAACTTGGATAATTCTGATAATCTGATTGTCATCCCCATATTTGCCACTTCTCATGTTTCTATTTAGAAGTGAGAGGCTCATTAGGATGCACACATTTGTTCATTCATCAAGGTATGTTGTGTAGCTTTGATATTTAGAGAATTTAGTTACATATTAGTTTAGACTTATTTGTGATCTGCTCTCCACCACCAACTCACAAATATAGGCATGAAGAATAAGCTCTTCCATTTATATTAATCTTCAGTAGTTTATTTTTTTTCACTAGTTTATATTTTTAAAGCAATGAATCTCAGGCAGGAATAAAAACTTTCTGCCTCAGATAATGGGCTATCCATTCTCTTCCAAAAAAATGTGCACACAAATTATTTTTTTTCTTTAACATACTCATTTTCCCTCTTCTCACAGTTGTATAAATATAGAACATGTGCCACACCAGCTCACACCCAATCCCCACTTTGTTTTCATATATTCCCCTTGCTTTCTCCAGGTGTGGTTTTTAAATGTGGGAATCTATAACCTAATAAGTATTCATGGTATAATAAGGTAAATCCATTCTTGTGAAGCCAGTTCATCTTGACGTATAGTAAGGACAGTACTAATGACATAGCAGCATATATCTAACGGTTGTATTTTCTATTTTGGACAGTGTTATAAATGTTTTTTTTTTATAAATGTTTTATTTGGATTATTTCATCTGCACTATGAGGTGACCTTCTGGGACGGGTTTTAGGTTCATCCTCATTCTGTAATGAAAAGAAAATAATGCTGTGCTACAAAGAATATACAAGTATACACAACTAGTTAGGGTTGATGACACTGAGCCAAAGCAAGGGGACATGATTTTGATTCACACTCTTAATCCATAGCTTTCTTGATTATCAGCCATTTATACAACTTACATTAACAGAGATCACAGCAAAATAACTGTGTCATCACTATTGACTCTCTGTCACATCACTCTTAGCAATTATGGGCACTTGTTCACAAATACAAGCAATGACATTTCTAGAAATGACAATATCATATAGCTTTCATCCTTTCCTCAGGATCAAAAACAACAATAATAAATATGTATTCACATGCTTACAGAAGGAAGAAAAATCAGAAATACTTGTCCAAAATCTAGGAAGAAAATTACTCTTTGGAGATTAGAGTCTGCCCTGACATCTAGTTAAAGATATTTCATAAAGAAGATAATGTGAGCCATCAAAGAGAATGAATAAAAAATGCATAAAGATCTATTTCTTAATTAGTCCAATTCACCTATATGTCCTTATTCAGGATTGGCTTGATGTCCTGACTTCACCATTCTCTGCACAAACTTCACTGAAGAGAGGACTGTGCCATGGCTCATGCTGGAGTCAGTGATGTCTGGGCTTAATTTTTTCTGCCTCATATTGGAACATCTTTGCTGACTGCTTCTTCCTTTGAAGTGCAGTAGGGGTTTGGGTGAGATGATGCAGAAATAAGTGGAACTCCTTGTGTATCATATAGAATTCAGAGCATTTCACACAACTCTGTATTTTAAGATGTCAACAAAAAAATTAAGTTCCCAGTCCCTAGGGAGCCTTGTTAGCTTTAAGAATATGTGCTGGGTGCGGGGAAGGGTGAGGAAGGGAGAGAAAAACACAATTAGGTGCAGCTCAAATGAGGAAAAGTCAACTTTTCAATTCCAGTGTGTATGTCTAGGTCACTTTGAATTCTCTTTTTGTCTATATCTATTTTAAGTATATGAAACAAACCTAATATTTTATAGACTATTTTCATGAGCTGGATTGCTCACCTATATTTACTCTATAAATTTGGTATCTTGACCATACCTGAAATAATGGCATACACTGGTGTTTGTAAATAGGATGACAGACACAGTGCTGGGCAAGCTTTAGGAAACTGAGGTAAAAATTAATAGATATTTGGTATTCATGGATGAGAAATACATAAACCTGCAGATAAAATGTTTGAATAGGATTAGGTTTAAATTTCTTAGAAACTGTCAGATGATTTTCCAAAATAGCCATACCATTTTACATTCCCAGCAGCAATGAATGAGAATGGTGTCTTTTGTTCCACATCCTCATCAGCAATAGGTATCTTTAGGATTTTTTTTTTGTGTGTGTGTTTTGTTGTTGTTTGTTTGTTTTGTTTGGATCTTACCGATTCTAAAAGGGCTGCAGGACAGTGGTTTTGATTTCCATTCACATAGCAACCATAGATGTTAAGCATCTTTTGTTTATTTATTTATTTATTTATTTACTTATTTTAGATTTTATTTATTTATTTGACAGAGACAGAGATCACAAGTAGGCAGAGAGGCAGGCAGAGAGAGAGGAGAAAGCAGGCTCCCTGCTGAGCAGAGAGCCCGATTTGGGGCTCGATTCCAGGATCCTGGGATGATGACCTGAGCCAAAGAAAGAGGCTTTAACCCACTGAGCCACCTAGGTGCCCCTTGTTTAATTTTTTTAAAGATTTTATTTATTTATTTGACAGAGAGAGAAAGAGAAAGGGGAATAAATAAGGAGAGGGGCAGAAGAAGAGGGAGAAACAGGCTACCTGCTGAACAGGGAGTATGATGCAAGACTTGATCCTAGGACGCTGGGATCATGACCTGAGCTGAAAGCAGACATCAAGCATCTTTTCTTATGCTCATTTTCCACCTCCACAAATTCTCTGACAGGTTCACTCAGGTATTTTACAGATTTTAATTTAATTTAATTTAATTTTCTGTTTTCTTTTTGCTGAAATGTAGGAGTTCTTTGTGTGTTTGGGTATAAACTTATTCGATACATGATTTGCAATTATTTTCTTCCAGTCACTGTCTTGGTTTTGCATTTTCTTATTAATATATTTTGCACAGAAATAGTTTTTAATTTTAATAAAATCCAACTTTAAACATTTTCCTTTCATATATCATTCTTTCAATGATTTTCCTAAAAAGTCATAATTTTTAAAAAATCATTTAATCTTTTTTTCTCTAGAAGTTCTATAATGTTACACTTTATTCATTTATTTTTATTTATTTGTTTGTTTGCTTTAATTATTTTTAGAAAGATGTAAATTGAGTGCCCAGAATTTTATTGCATATGTATATTGAATCACTTCAGTACATTTTGTTGAACCGACTACCCTTCCTCCATTGAGTTGCCATTAAGCCATTGTTAACAATTAGCTAACTGTAACATACAGGTAGGTGTGTAGTACTGGGCCCTCTATTCTGTTTTAGTGGCCTATATGCTTTTACTTTACCAATGCCAGACCATCTTCTGTCATTGTAGAAAGTAGAATGTAGGATTCTGTAGCTTTATAATAAGTCTTGAAATCAGTTTTTTCAAATCATCCAGGGTTTTATTTTTCTTTTTGCTTTTGTTTTTTGTTTGTTTGTTTGTTTGTTTTTTAAGATCCCATCCATTCACCTGACAGATATCACAAGCAGGCAGAGAGGCAGGCAGAGAGAGGGAAGGAAGCAGGCTCCCCACTGAGCAGAGAGCCCAATGTTGGGGCTCGATCCCAGAGCCCTGAGATCATCACCTGAGCTGAAGGCAGAGGCTTAACCCATGAGTTACCCAGGTGCCCCGTCCTCTATATTTTTATTTTTTTTTTTACAGCTTTATAAACATATATTTTTATCCCCAGGGGTACAGGTCTGCGAATCGCCAGGTTTACACACTTCACGACACTCACCATAGCACATACCCTCCCCAATATCCATAACCCCACCCCCTCTCCCAACCACCTCCCCCCATCAACCCTCAGTTTGTTTTGTGAGATGAAGAGTCACTTATGGTTTGTCTCCCTCCCAATCCCATCTTGTTTCATTTACTCTTCTCCTACCCCCTCGACCCCCCATGTTGCATCTCCTCTCCCTCATATCAGGGAGATCATATGATAGTTGTCTTTCTCCGATTGACTTATTTCGATAAGCATGATACCCTCTAGTTCCATCCACGTCGTCGCAAATGGCAAGATTTCATTTCTTTTGATGGCTGCATAGTATTCCATTGTGTATATATACCACATCTTCTTTATCCATTCATCTGTTGATGGACATCTAGGTTCTTTCCATAGTTTGGCTATTGTAGACATTGCTGCTATAAACATTCGGGTGCATGTGCCCCTTCGGATCACTATGTTTGTAACTTTAGGGTAAATACCCAGCAGTGCAATTGCAGGGTCATAGGGTAGTTCTATTTTCAACATTTTGAGGAACCTCCATGCTGTTTTCCAGAGTGGTTGCACCAGCTTGCATTCCCACCAACAGTGTAGGAGGGTTCCCCTTTCTCCGCATCCTCGCCAGCCTCTGTCATTTCCTGACTTGTTAATTTTAGCCATTCTGATTGGTGTGAGGTGATATCTCATGGGGGTTTTGATTTGTATTCCCCTGATGCCGAGGGATATGGAGCACTTTTTCATGTGTCTGTTGGCCATCTGGATGTCTTCTTTGCAGAAATGTCTGTTCATGTCCTCTGCCCATTTCTTGATTGGATTCTTTGTTCTTTGGGTGTTGAGTTTGCTAAGTTCTTTATAGATTTTGGACACTAGCCCTTTATCTGATATGTCATTTGCAAGTATCTTCTCCCATTCTGTCAGTTGTCTTTTGGTTTTTTTAACTGTTTCCTTTGCTGTGCAAAAGCTTTTGATCTTGATAAAATCCCAAAAGTTCATTTTTGCCCTTGCTTCCCTTGCCTTTGGTGATGTTCCTAGGAAGATGTTGCTGCAGCTGACGTCGAAGAGGTTGCTGCCTGTGTTCTCCTCGAGGATTTTGATGGATTCCTTTCTCACATTGAGATCCTTCATCCATTTTGAGTCTATTTTCGTGTGTGGTGTAAGGAAATGATCCAATTTCATTTTTCTGCATGTGGCTGTCCAATTTTCCCAACACCATTTATTGAAGAGGCTGTCTTTGTTCCATTGGACATTCTTTCCTGCTTTGTCGAAGATGAGTTGACCATAGAGTTGAGGGTCTATTTCTGGGCTCTCTATTCTGTTCCATTGATCTATGTGTCTGTTTTTGTGCCAGTACCATGCTGTCTTGATGATGACAGCTTTGTAATAGAGCTTGAAGTCCGGAATTGTGATGCCACCAACTTTGGCTTTCTTTTTCAATATTGCTTTGGCTATTCGAGGTCTTTTCTGGTTCCATATAAATTTTAGGATTATTTGTTCCATTTCTTTGAAAAAAATGGATGGTACTTTGATAGGAATTGCATTAAATGTGTAGATTGCTTTAGGTAGCATAGACATTCTTCCAATCCAGGAGCATGGAACATTTTTCCATTTCTTTGTGTCTTCCTCAATTTCTTTCATGAGTACTTTATAGTTTTCTGGGTATAGATTCTTAGTCTCTTTGGTTAGGTTTATTCCTAGGTATCTTATAGTTTTGGGCGCAATTGTAAATGGGATGGACTCCTTTATTTCTCTTTCTTCTGTCTTGTTGTTGGTGTAGAGAAATGCAACTGATTTCTGTGCATTGATTTCATATCCTGACACTTTACTGAATTCCTGTACAAGTTCTAGCAGTTTTGGAGTGGAGTCTTTTGGGTTTTCCACATATAGTATCATATCATCTGCGAAGAGTGATAGTTTGACTTCTTCTTTGCCGATTTGGATGCCTTTAATTTCCTTTTGTTGTCTGATTGCTGAGGCTAGGACTTCTAGTACTATGTTGAATAGCAGTGGTGATAACAGGACATCCCTGCCGTGTTCCTGACCTTAGCGGAAAAGCTTTCAGTTTTTCTCCATTGAGAATGATATTTGCGGTGGGTTTTTCATAGATGGCTTTGATAATATTGAGGTATGTGCCATCTATCCCTACACTTTGAAGAGTTTTGATCAGGAAGGGATGCTGTACTTTGTCAAATGCTTTTTCAGCATCTATGGAGAGTATCATATGGTTCTTGTTCTTTCTTTTATTAATGTGTTGTATCACATTGATTGATTTGCGGATGTTGAACCAGCCTTGCAGCCCTGGAATAAATCCCACTTGGTCGTGGTGAATAATCCTTTTAACGTACTGTTGAATCCTATTGGCTAGTATTTTGGCGAGAATTTTTGCATCTGTGTTCATCAAGGATATTGGTCTGTAGTTCTCTTTTTTGTTGGGATCCTTGTCTGGTTTTGGGATCAAGGTGATGCTGGCCTCATAAAATGAGTTTGGAAGTTTTCCTTCTATTGCTATTTTTTGGAACAGTTTCAGGAGAATAGGAATTAGTTCTTCTTTAAATGTTTGGTAGAATTCCCCCGGGAAGCCATCTGGCCCTGGGCTTTTGTTTGTTTGGAGATTTTTGATGACTGTTTCAATCTCCTTACTGGTTATGGGTCTGTTCAGGCTTTCTATTTCTTTCTGGTTCAGTTGTGGTAGTTTATATGTCTCTAGGAATGCATTCATTTCTTCCAGATTGTCAAATTTGTTGGCGTAGAGTTGCTGATAGTATGTTCTTATAATTGTCTGTATTTCTTTGGTGTTCGTTGTGATCTCTCCTCTTTCATTCATGATTTTATTTATTTGGGTCCTCTCTCTTTTCTTTTTGAGAAGTCTGGCCAGGGGTTTATCAATCTTATTAATTCTTTCAAAGAACCAGCTCCTAGTTTCGTTGATTTGTTCTATTGTTTTTTTGGTTTCTATTTCATTGATTTCTGCTCTGATCTTTATGATTTCTCTTCTCCTGCTGGGTTTAGGGTTTCTTTCTTGTTCTTTCTCCAGCTCCTTTAGGTGTAGGGTTAGATTGTGTACCTGAGACCTTTCTTGTTTCTTGAGAAAGGCTTGTACTGCTATATATTTTCCTCTCAGGACTGCCTTTGTTGTGTCCCACAGATTCTGAACTGTTGTGTTTTCATTATCATTTGTTTCCATAAATTTTTTCAATTCTTCTTTAATTTCCTGGTTGACCCATTCATTCTTTAGAAGGATGCTGTTTAGTCTCCATGTATTTGAGTTCTTTCCAAATTTCCTCTTGTTATTGAGTTCTAGCTTTAGAGCAATGTGGTCTGAAAATATGCAGGGAATGATCCCAATCTTTTGATACCGGTTGAGACTTGATTTAGGACCAAGAATGTGATCTATTCTGGAGAATGTTCCATGTGCACTAGAGAAGAATGTGTATTCTGTTGCTTTGGGATGAAATGTTCTGAATATATCTGTGATGTCCATCTGGTCCAGTGTGTCATTTAAGGCCTTGATTTCCTTGTTGATCTTTTGCTTGGATGATCTGTCCATTTCAGTGAGGGGAGTGTTAAAATCCCCTACTATTATTGTATTCTTGTCGATGTGTTTCTTTGATTTTGTTATTAATTGTTTTATATAGTTGGCTGCTCCCACGTTAGGGGCATAGATATTTAAAATTGTTAGATCTTCTTGTTGGACATTTCCTTTGAGTATGATATAGTGTCCCTCCTCATCTCTTATTATAATCTTTGGCTTAAAATCTAATTGATCTGATATAAGGATTGCCACTCCTGCTTTCTTCTGATGTCCATTAGCATGGTAAATTCTTTTCCACCCCCTCACTTTAAACCTGGAGGTGTCTTCGGGTGTAAGATGAGTTTCTTGTAGGCAACATATAGATGGTTTTTGTTTTTTTATCCATTCTGATACCCTGTGTCTTTTGATTGGGGCATTTAGCCCATTAACATTCAGGGTAAGTATTGAGAGATATGAATTTAGTGCCATTGTATTTCCTGTAAGGTGACTGTTATTGTATATTGTCTCTGTTTCTTTCTGATCTACTACTTTGAGGGTCTCTCTTTGCTTAGAGGACCCCTTTCAATATTTCCTGTAGAGCTGGTTTGGTATTTGCAAATTCTTTCAGTTTTTGTTTGTCCTGGAAGCTTTTAATCTCTCCATCTATTTTCAATGATAGCCTAGCTGGATATAGTATTCTTGGCTGCATGTTTTTCTCATTTAGTACTCTGAATATATCATGCCAGCTCTTTCTGGCCTGTTAGGTCTCTGTGGATAAGTCTGCTGCCAATCGAATATTTTTACCATTGTACGTTACAGACTTCTTTTCCCGGGCTGCTTTCAGGATCTTTTCTTTGTCACTAAGACTTGTCAATTTTACTATTAGGTGACGGGGTGTAGACCTATTCTTATTGATTTTGAGGGGGGTTCTCTGAACCTCCTGGATTTTGATGCTTGTTCCCTTTGCATATTGGGGAAATTCTCTCCAATAATTCTCTCCAATATATCTTCTGCTCCCCTCTCTGTTTCCTCTTCTTCTGGACTCCCAATTATTCTAATGTTGTTTCGTCTTATGGTGTCACTTATCTCTTGAATTCTCCCCTCGTGGTCCAGTAGCTGTTTGTCCCTCTTTTGCTCAGCTTCTTTATTCTCTGTCATTTGGTCTTCTATATCGCTAATTCTTTCTTGTGCCTCATTTATCCTAGCAGTGAGAGCCTCCATTTTTTATTGCACCTCATTAATAGCTTTTTTGATTTCAACTTGGTTAGATTTTAGTTCTTTTATTTCTCCAGAAAGGGCTTTTATATCTCCTGAGAGGGTTGCTTTAATATCTTCCATGCCTTTTTCAAGCCCGGCTAGAACCTTGAGAATCATCATTCTGAACTCTATATCTGACATATTACCAATGTCTGTATTGATTAGGTCCCTAGCCTTTGGTATTGCCTCTTGTTCTTTTTTTTGTTGTGAATTTTTCCGCCTTGTCATTTTGTCCAGATAAGAGTTTATGAAGGAGCAAGTAAAATACTAAAAGCGTGGCAACAACCCCAGGAAAATATGCTTTAGCCAAATCAGAAGAGATCCTGAATTGTGAGGGGGGAGAAAGGGGATAAAAAGGGGTTCAGAAAGAAAGAAAAAAAAAACTATTAAAAAAAAGAAAGCCGATAAAGAAAAAAATATAAAAAGAGGAAAAAATATATATATATTAGATAAACTATTTAAAAAACGTTAAAAAAAGAAAACGGTAAAAGTTAAAAAAAATTTAGCAGAAGAAGAGAAAAAGAAAAAAAAATTGAAAAAGAAAAAAAAATTAAATTAACTGCAAGGCTAAAAAATCATGGGAGAAAGCCATGAGTTCCGTGCTTTGCTTTCTTCTCCTCTGGAATTCCGCCGTTCTCCTTGGTAGGTGAACTTGGTCCTGGCTGGGTTTCCCGTAGATCTTCTGGGGGAGGGGCCCGTTGTAGTGATTCTCAAGCGTCTTTGCCCCAGGCGGAGTTGCACCGCCCTTACCCGGGGCCGCGCTGAGTCATCCGCTCGGGTTCGCTTTTGGGAGCTTTTGTTCCCTGAGCGCTTTCCGTAGAGTCCGGAGGACGGGAATAAAGATGGCGGCCTCCCGGTCTCCGGCCCGGAGGAGCCGAGAGCCCGGGGCCCCACTCCTCAGTGCGCCCTCAGAGAACAGCGCCAAACGACTCCCGTCACCCTGGCCTCCGGCCGCGCTCCGAGCTGACCGAGCCTGCGACCGGTTCAAGGCAACCCTGAGCTGAGAGTCACTCCTCGGCTCTGTCTCTGCAGCCGGCTTCCCTGTTCTAATACCGGTAAGCTCTGCGACACTGAGACACCCCCGATCCTTCTGCGACCCTGCGGGAGCTGAGGCCGCGCTGACCCCGCCTGGGCTTCCAGTTAAGCCTCTGGAGCGATGTCCGTCAGCGGAACAGACTTTTAAAAGTCCTGATTTTGCTCCGTTGCTCCGCCGCTCGCCGGGAGCCGGCCCCTCCCCCCGCGATCTATCTTCCCGTCGCTTTGGATTCACTTCTCCGCCAGTCCTACCTTGCAGAAAGTGGTTGATTTTCTGTTTCTGGAATTGCTGTTCTTCTTCTCTTCAATCTCCCATTGGATTTGTAGGTGTTTGCAATCTTTAGATAAGCTATTTAGCTGATCTCCCGCTACCCGAAGTAATCTCAGCCTGCTACTTCTCCGCCATCTTGACTCCTCCTCCTCCTCTATATTTTTAAATTCTAACTTTTCAAGGCTGGTATTTAGGAAAGCAAATGAGGGTTGCATATTGATCTTGTACTCTACAACCCTGATAATCTTTTAATAACACCAGAGTTCTGAGATGAGCTAAGAACCAGATGTCTAGTTGGTCCACTAAGGCTATCCTGCAAACTGGATAACAAACAAGCAGAAACAACAACAGCAACAACAACAAAAACTTTATTAACTTACTGAAATAGTTTTAGCCAAAGGCAAGAAAGGAGGTACCAGCTGTCCCATTGTTCATTTTTTCCTATGGGATGGCACTTGATGAGGGTCATATAGATGGATCAGGGTAGAAGGAGTCATCTCATTGCTAAAGTACCTACCATTTTGGGGAACATGATCAAAAGGACATGGATATCAATTGACTTGTGAGTGAGTTATACCTGAATACCTAGAGGCTCTTTTCTCCCTGCCCCATCATTGGAATGTGGATTTCATTTGCCTTGTGGCTCCCACAGACTGTTCCAAAGACACAAACTTGAGATATGATATGATGTTGGAAACATTTACATTGTTTATGTGACTGAGCCAAGTTAAGTTCTCTTTCTAAGGTTTAAAATTCAGAAAGTGGGGACAGGGATCCATTCATCTTGCTGCCACTTAAGCCAAGCTTCAATTGTTATGTTCCCTTTGTTATTATTAAAACAGTCACTTACCAACCTGGAGTGGCCTGCCTCTTTTTTAGAGGAGCCCATTTCAGATTACAACAAGATAGCTTCCAAGAGGGTTGTGAACATACTCTCCCTCTCAACCAAAGGCTTTCTTTTTCCATGAGCTCGAATGCAAGGGGAAGGCTGTGTGAAGGGTTAGGAGTTGTAAGGGACTAAATGATGAATCACATTGGAGAGAGGGGTCTGTGAGAGCTCCTAATGAGTAGGTGTCTCAGAGGTACCTGAGAAAGAATTTAGCCATGGATCTGATTAAGAGGCCTCTGATTGAAGACACCTGTGCTAGGAACATGGATATTTATAACAGTATGGTGGCTGGAGGGCCAGAATATTAACTCTAACTTCCTCCGTATTCTTCAGTGCACTGGCTATGCACTGAGTCTGGAGAAGGGAAGGCAGTTTTTCCATATAAGACCCACCAGGCAAAGCATTTGTAATACCCTACAGCTGGGCTTGCAAGGTCACAAATAGGATTTTGGCCTGGAGCCAAATCTGTTAACCTTAATTTACCTCTTTAGTTTCTTGGGCTCAAATTAGATACAGGTTAACTCAACCTTGTGGCAAATAGTTTTGTCTTTGGAGAGATGTGACAAAAACTTGGTGATTATTCTGAGGCCTCAGAGAGAGGAAAGTCACAATCAAGTCCACCCCAAGCAGTATGCTAAGGCCTACCTGGAGAACTGAATTGCACCATGAGCTCCAATCATCACCAAGTCAGGAAAAAAACACCCCATAATAAATCTTTCCTTCAGAGAACCTGAAGGCTTATTTTATAAGCCACACAATAGACATTTCTATTTTGTCATTCCATTGATCCAAGTGCAGCAGAAGGTGTTGGCAATTGTACAGACAGGTCTTGGCTATCCATCAGGAAGTCAAGGACTATGTGGTTATTCAAAAATCCTGGTACCCTATGACCCTGCAATTGCATTACTGGGTATTTACCCTAAAGATACTAACATAGTGAAAAGAAGGGCCATCTGTGCCCCAATGTTCTTAGCAGCAATGGCCACAATCACCAAACTGTGGAAAGAGACGAGATGCCCTTAAGCAGATGAATGGATAAAGAAGATATGGTCCATATATAAATGGAGTATTACACCTCCATCAGAATGATGAATACCCAACTTTTGTATCAACATGGACAGGACTGGAGAAGATTATGCTGAGTGAAATAAGTCAAGCAGAGAGAGTCAATTATCATATGGTTTCAATTACTTGTGGAGCATAAGGAATAACATAGAGGACATTAGGAGAAGGATAGAAGTGAGTTGGGGGTAATCAGAGGAGGAGAGGAACCATGAGAGACAGTGGACTCTGAGAAACAAACTGAGGGTTTTGGAGGGGTGGTGGTGGGGGGATAGGATGAACCTGGTGGTGTGTATTAAGGAGCACATATTGTATGGAGCACTGGGTGTGGTGCATTAACAATGAATCTTGGAATGCTGAAAAAATAAAATTAAATTAAAAAAAAAAATCATGGGACCAAAGAATTAAGTCTCACTCTTTTTGCCTCCAAAATTGGGATACTGTTATTAATGACTTCAGCAAGAATCAGGGAAAAGTTTTATATAAACTTTTTGAACTAAAGGACCCTGATAGTGAGAATAGTTCCCTGGATCAATTTAGCTGATCAGAGAGTCAGTAATGCCACCGGACTTTTCCTTCATTTATCAACATCTGCCTGGTTTTGGAGTTCCTGCCTTACTTTTCTTTGTGTGACAGTCTCTCTTGGAGAGAGACTATTTTGATTATTTGGAAATTTCTTATTAATAACCCATTTGAGCATGTTACATTTGTAGGGAAAAGGAAGGTGGAGGTCTGGCCTTTAAAAAGTGAAATGATATCTGAAGGGGCCATTCACAGTGCCATGTGTAATAATCCTTGACTACCACAGGGATCAATTGATCACAAGTTCTGCCAATGGGGAGATCCCATAAGTGGAACTGAAGAGTCTATGTAGGACAGGAACAAGAATGGGGGTAGAGAAGCCTGCCACTATCAAAGTCAAAATAACCCTGAAGTTTTTCATCTCTTTCCCATACATTCTGATTGTCCCCATCTTTGACAGGAGTGAGCTGGTACCTAGGAGAGTTTGTTTGTTTGTTTGTTTGGTTGGTTTGCTTTGTTTTGTTATTTTGTTCCTGCAATATACGAGTTCAGCTGTGCAACTCAGGGTCCAGATTGATAAATGAGGGGTACATTACATAACAGAATGTTCCAAATTTAGAGAAATGTCAGTTCATAATATACACTGACACAGGAGTCATTTTTATGTATGGAATTGGACAATAAATGAAATACCCATTATTTTGCCAAGTTCTGGGCAGTGGGAATTGCCTGGGACATGTATACCAGTTAAGTTTGTGAGGTGGGAGTCACACAGGCTACTCTGTGGGAGAGAGAAGAGACATTAGATCTGCATGTCTCCTTCAACCATAACTGCACTCACTGAAGATGAAGATGAAGGTATTCTATCTGTTGGGGACTTTTCCTAATCAACTGAGAGAGGGCAGTTTTTCCTGTACCATGAGTAAGAAAGCACTTTAAGGGGGCCCAGTGTGAAGAACACAAAATTTCACATATGGATCCTCTTGAGGCTCAATAACATTTTCTATTCTAGATACTGATAGCCATCTCAAGGGGTTATCCAGACAAAGAAGGAAGGCCACCTTAAGGAAACTTTTGAATTAGAGACTTTTGAATTAGAGCGATTTCTTTCTTTCTTTCTTTCTTTCTTTCTTTCTTTCTTTCTTTCTTTCTTTCTTTCTTTCTTTTTCTTTTTCTTTCTTTCTTTCTTTCTGTAGTGTTCCAAGATTTGTTGTTTAGGTATAACATCCAGTGCTCCGTGCAACATACCCTCCTTAATACCCACGGCCAGGTTCACCAAAGTCACTACCTCCCTCTCCTCTAAAACCCTAAGTTTGATTCTCAGAGTCCACAGTCTCTCATGGTTTGTCTTCTCCTCCAACTTACCCCAATTCAATTTTCCTTTCCTTCTCCTAATGTCCTCCATGTTATTCCTCATGCTCCATAAGTAAGTGAACCATACAATAATTGACTTTCTCTGTTTGACTTATTTCTTTTTTTTTTCTTTTTTTAAATTTATTTTCAGCATAACAGTATTCATTGTTTTTGTACCACACCCAGTGCTCCATGCAGTCAGTGCCCTCTCTAATACCCAGCACCTGGTTCCCTCAACTTCCCACCCCCCCACTTCTTCAAACCCTTCAGATTGTTTTTCAGAGTCCATAGTCTCTCATTGTTCACCTCCCCTTCCAATTTCCCCCAAATGCCTTCTCCTAACTCCCTATGTCCTCCATGCTATTTTTTAGGCTCCACAAATAAGTGAAACCATATGATAATTGAATCTCTCTGCTTGACTTATTTCACTCAGCATAATCTCTTCCAATCCCGTCCATGTTGCTACAAAAGTTGGGTATTCATCCTTTCCGATGGAGGCATAATACTCCATAGTGTATATGGACCACATCTTCCTTATCCCTTTGTCCGTGGAAGGGCATCTTGGTTCTTTCCACAGAATGGCAACCGTGGCCATTGCTGCTATAAACATTGGGGTACAGATGGGCCTTCTTTTCACTACATCTGGGTCTTTGGGGTAAATACCCAGTAGTGCAATTGCAGGGTCATAGGGAAGTTCTATTTTTAATTTCTTGAGGAATCTCCACACTGTTCTCCAAAGAGGCTGCACCAACTTGCATTCCCACCAACAGTGGAAGAGGGTTCCCCTTTCTCCACATGCCCTCCAACACATGCTGTTTCCTGTCTTCTAATTTTGGCCATTCTAACTGGTGTAAGGTGATATGTCAATGTGGTTTTAATTTGAATCTCCCTGATGGCTAGTGATGATGAACATTTTTTTCATGTGTTTGATAGCCATTTGTATGTCTTCATTGGAGAAGTGTCTGTTCATAACTTCTGCCCATTTTCTGATATGATTATCTGTTCTGTGTGTGTTGAGTTTGAGGAGTTCTTTATAGATCCTGGATATCAACCTTTTGTCTGTACTGTCATTTGCAAATATCTTCTCCCATTCCGTGCGTTGCCTCTTTGTTTTTTGACTGTTTCCTTTCCTGTGCAGAAGCTTTTGATGTTGATGAAGTCCCAAAAGTTTATTTTCACTTTTGTTTCCTTGCCTTTGGAGACACATCTTGAAAGAAGTTGCTGTGGCTGGTATTGAAGAGATTACTCCCTATGTTCTCCTCTAGGATTCTGATGGATTCCTGTCTCACATTGAGGTCTTTTTTCTATTTCGAGTTTATCTCTGTGGACAGTGTAAGACATTGATCAAAGTTCATTCTTCTACATATAGCTGTCAAGTTTTCCCATCACCATTGATTGAAGAGACTGTCTTTTTTCCACTGTATATTTTTTCCTGTTTTGTCGAAGATTGATTGGCCATAGAGTTGAGGGTCCATATCTGGGCTCTCTACTCTGTTCCACTGGTCTGTGTGTCTGTTTTTATGCCAGTAGCATGCTGTCTTGCTGATCACTGCTTTGTAGAAAAGCTTGAAATCAGGTAATGTGATGTCCCCAGTTTTATTTTGTTTTTCAACATTTTCTTAGCGATTCGGGGTCTCTTCTGGTTCCATACAAATTTTTGGATTATTTCTCCAGCTCTTTGAAGAATACCGGTGGAATTTTGATTGGAATGGCATTAAAAGTATAGATCGCTCTAGGCAGTATAGACATTTTAACAATGTTTATTCTTCTGATCCAAGAGCATGGAATGGTCTTCCATCTTTTTTTATGTGTGTTCTTCAATTTCTTTCATGAGTGTTCTGTAGTTCCTCAAGTACAGATCCTTTACCTCTTTGGTTAGGTTGATTCCCAGGTATCTTATGGTTCTTGGTGCTATAGTAAATGGAATCAATTCTCTAATTTCCTTTTCTGTATTTTCATTGTTAGTGTATAAGAAAGCCACTGATTTCTGGACATTGACTTTGTATCCTGCCACGTTACTGAATTGCTGTATGAGTTCTAGTAGTTTGGGGGTGGAGTCTTTTGGGTTTTCTATATAAAGAATCTTGTCATCTGTGAAGAGAGAGAGTTTGACTACTTCATTGCCAATTTGGATACCTTTTATTTCTCTTTGTTGTCTGATTGCTGTTGCTAGGACTTCTAATACTATGTTGAACAAGAGTGGTGAGAGTGGGCATCCTTGTCGTGTTCCTGATCTGAATGGGATGGCTGCAAGCTTTTTCCCATTGAGGATGATATTTGCTGTGGGTCTTTCATGGATTTGATGAAGTTCAGGAATGTTCCCACTATCCCTATACTTTGAAGCATTTTAATCAGGAATGGATGCTGGATTTTGTCAAATGCTTTTTCTGCATCAATTGAGAGGACCATGTGGTTCTTCTCTCTTTTCTTATTAATTTGTTCTATCACATTGATTGATTGCGAATGTTGAACCATCCTTGTAGCCCAGGAATGAATACCACCTGATCATGGTGGATAATCTTTTTAATGTGCTGTGGGATCTTGTTTGTTAGGATCTTGTTGAGAATCTTAGCATCCATTTTCATCAGTGATATTGGTCTGAAATTTCCCTTTTTGGTAGGGTCTTTGCCTGGTTTGGGAATCAGGGTAATGCTGGCTTCATAGAAAGAGTCTGGAAGTTTTCCTTCTGCTTCAATTTTTTGAAACAGCTTCAGGAGAATAGGAGTTATTTCTTCCTTGAAAGTTTGGTAGAATTCCGCAGGGAATCCTTCAGGTCCTGGGCTCTTGTTTTTTGGGAGGTTTTTGATCACTGCTTCAATCTTGTTACTAGATATCAGTCTATTCAGGTTGTCAATTTCTTCCTGGTTCATTTTTGGGAGTTTACCGTTTTCCAGGAATGCATCCATTTCATCTACGTTGCTTAGCTTATTGGCATATAATTGTTGATAATAACTTCTGATGATTGTTTCTACTTCCTTGGTGTTAGTTGTGATCTCTCCCTTTACATTCATAATTTTATTAATTTGGGCTCTCTCTCTTTTCTTTTGGATTATTTTGGCCAATGGTTTATTGATCTTATTGATTCTTTCAAAAAAACAGCTTCTAGTTTCATTAATATGTTCTACTGTATCTCTGGTTTCTACCTCATTGACTCAGCTCTAATCTTGAAGATTTCCCTTCTTATGTGTGAAGTTGGTTTGATTTGTTGTTGATTCTCCAGTTCTTTAAGGTGTAGAGACAGCTGCTGTGTTCTGGATTTTTCAATTTTTTGGAGGGAGGCTTGGATGGCTATGTATTTCCCCCTTAGGACCGCCTTTGCTGTATCCCATAGGTTTTGGACCGAAGTGTCTTCATTCTCATTGGTTTCCATGAATTGTTTCAGTTTTTCTTTGATATCCTGGTTGATCCAAGCATTCTTAAGCAAGGTAGTCTTTAGCTTCCATGTGTTTGAGTTCCTTCTGAACTTCTCCTTGTGATTGAGCTCCATTTTCAAAGCATTGTGATCTGAGAATATGCAGGGAATAATCTCAGTCTTTTGGTATCGGTTGAGTCCTGATTTGTGATCCGGTATGTGGTCTATTCTTGAGATGGTTCCATGTGCACTTGAGAAGAATGAGTATTCTGTTGTTTTAGGGTGGAATGTTCTGTATATATCGATGAGGTCCATCTGGTCCAATGTGTCTTTCAATGCTCTTGTTTCTTTATTGATTTTCTGCTTTGATGATCTGTCTATTTCTGAGAGAGGCATGTTAAGAACTCCTACTATTAATGTATTCATATCAATATGACTCTTTATCTTGATTAAGAGTTTTCTTATGAAATTATGAAAATATGTCCCATATTGGGGGCATAGATGTTTACTATTGTTAGATCATCTTGGTGGATAGTCCCTTTAAGAATGATGTAGTGTCCTTCTGTATCTCTGACTATAGTCTTTAGTTTAAAATCTAATTTATCTGATATGAGAATCGCTACCCCAGCCTTCTTTTGAGGCCCCTTGGCATGAAAGATGCTTCTCCATCCCTTCACTTTCAGTCTGGGTGTATCTTTAGGTTCAAAATGGGTCTCTTGTAGACAACATATGGATGGGTCCTGTCGTTTTATCCAATCTGCAGCCCTGTGCCATTTTATGGGCACATTTAGGCCATTCACATTGAGAGTGATTATTGAGATACGTTTTTATTGACACTGTGTTACCTTTGAAGTATTTCTTTCTATAGATTGTCTCTATATTTCTGTTCAATGCTCTTCTTAGGATTTTTCCTCTTTTTAGAACCCCCATTAATATTTCCTGCAGTGTTGGCTTGGTGGTTGCATAGTCTTTTAAGCTTTGCTGGTCTTGGAAACTCTTTATCTCTCCATCCATTTGGAATTCAGTCTTGCTGGATAAAGTATTCTTGGCTGCATGTTCTTCTCATTTAGTGCCCTGAATATATCTTTCCAGCCCTTTCTGGCTTGACAGATCTCTGTGGACAGGTCTGACATTTTTCTGATGGGCTTTCCTCTGTAAGTAAGGAGCATCTTTGTCCTAGCGGCTTTCAAGAGATTATACCTACAATTATGATTCCTCAATTTGACTATCAGGTGCCTTGATGTTTTCCTGGAATCTATCATCTTGGGTGGAGACCGTTTGGCCTCTATTACGTGAACGCTGGTTCCATTCGTGAGATTGGGAAAATTTTCATGAAGAACTTGTTCCACTATATCTTCTAGACTTGTTTCTTTCTCCTCCCCTTCAGGGATTCCAATGATTCTGACGTTGGAACGTTTCATGGCATCATTTATTTCCCTGATTCTGTTTTCATGGGTTCTAAGCTGTTTGTTCCAGGCTTCCTCTTGATCCTTTCTCTCTATCTGTTTTTCCTCCAGATCACTAATTCTATCTTCTGTCTCAGTTACCCTAGCTTTGACAGAATTTACATTAGATTGGAACTCATTGAGAGCTTTGTGAACCTCAGCCCTGGTAGCTTTTAGGTCTGCCCTAACATTGTGAACATCCTGTCTGGTCACTTTCAGCTCAGCCCTAATCAATTCCATTTGGTCATCCATGGCTTTCTCCAACCTAACTTTTGCCTGGATAATTGTTAGCCTGAATTCTCTTTCCGACATATTGTCTATGTTGATAGTCATTAGCTCTGTTGCAGAAGGTCCATCCTCTGTATTTTTCTTCTGTTGGGCATTCCTCCTCCTAGTCATTTTGGTGAGAGATGACTGAACAGATGTAGCTGGTTGTATCGACCGTGGTGCAGTCTGGGTGCACCCTGGAACACTTCTGAGCAATCAGGATTCCCCACCCAAATGAGAGAAAAAAGAATGGAAAAAGAAAAGAAAAGAGAGTGGGGGGAAAGAAAGGGAAGATGAAAGAGAAGTTTCAGTCCAAATGGGCCCCAAGGGAAGATTTATGAGGTATACAAACAAAAACAGACAAACAAAAAGACTGATAAAAGTATATAACAAGAGAAAAAAAATATATATGCAAATAAAGGAAGAACCTTGTCGAAAAGAACCCCAAGTCTAAGATTTATATACTATCAGGACAAACACAAAAACACAGAAACACTGGTGTAAGAAAAAGATGGGAGAGTGGTTATAAATTCTCAGTGTGGGCGAGGACAGTCGTTTTGATTCTTCCTGGATGTATGTTGATATCTTTGTTAAAGGACTCAACTTTCCTAGGCTAAAGGGGGATTAAAAATTGTTTTACCTATAAGGGTAGTATTGACTGGGGAAAGGGGATTACTTTGAAGTTTAACTCTATATGAATATTAGAAAATAAAAATAAAAAAGGAATAAACTAGATTAAACTAAACTAAAATTAAAAAAAATAGAAATGCAAAAGAGAAACACAGGTGTATGTATCAAAAAGTTCACGTTAGAAGGTTATTATGGAATTTGATGTACTGGACAGCTCGCTGTGATGGTAAATAAGTTAGAAAATTATCTATAAAGGGGCACCTGGGTGGCTTAGTGGGTTAAGCCACTGCCTTCAGCTCAGGTCATGATCTCAGGGTCCTGGGATCGAGCCCTGCATTGGGCTCTCTGCACAGTGGGGAGCCTGCTTCCCCCTGCCTCTCTGCCTACTTGTGATCTCTCTCTCTTTCTCTCTCTCTGTCAAATAAAATAAAATAATATCTTTAAAAAATTATCTATAAAATAATGAGCCAGAATAGTGGAACAAATTAAAAATAAAAGTTGTCCTATGAAGTAGTGGTGGTGGTTCTCTTGTAGTCTTTTTTTTTTTTTTTTTCTTTCCTGGTTGGTTTTCTGGGGGAGGGGCCTGCCACGTGGGTTTTTTTTTTTTTTAATTTATTTGACAGACAGATCATGAGTAGGCAGAGAGGCAGGCAGAGAGAGAGAGGAGGAGGAGGCAGGCTCCCCACCGGGCAGAGAGCTAGATGTGGGACTCGATCCCAAGACCCTGAGATCATGACCCGAGCTGAAGGCAGAGGCCTTAACCACTGAGCCACCCAGTCGCCCCCCACGTGGGTTTTCAGTCAATGATGTTTCCTGAGTTAAGTCCTCCAGTCCCCCTCAAGGGGGTGGACTCTGAGGAAACCGTTTTTTTCAGGCTTTTGTTCTCTGGAGGTTTTTATGTTTGTTCACCTTTTTTTTTTTCTTCCTCTCGCCTTGACTGCTTTTGATGGTTTTTGTAGGTTTAGAGGAAAGCAAACTGCACCCTGACCTCCCTCTCAGAGAGAAGCCCCAGTGTGTTCTATGGGTGTTGCAGAGCCCATATAAATCTCCCCTTGGCCGCTGGCAGAGCAGGTTCCGAGTCGTGGTCCCTGGGGATGCAGGATCTTCTGCTTGTACCTAAAACCAAAGCAGCGGCGGCTTTCTGGGCAGCTCCAGACCGCCAGAGAGGTTCCAAGCAGAGATTGCACACTGAGATTTTCCCACTGGCCCGGGCTGGGAGTGCCTGGTCTTTCTGGGTCTAAGAGCGCCCAGCTTGCACGCACCTCTTAAAGGGGAGAATCTGGGGCTCGCGTCTTAGGCTCTGAAATAATGGCGCTTGTCAAAGAGCGCCGGCTTGGCCTTTGTACCTCTCTCAGGGGAGGATGAAGGGCGTGTGCATCTCAGGGTCTGTAATAGGGCTCTGGCGTTCTGCTGTCCAGCGTGGCTCCCATCCCCTCACAGGGGCCAGAACCCACGCAATCTCGAGAGCGCTGGCGGCTCAGGGACCAAGACCTGATATCTCCACCGCACTCACTCTGGCTCCGTGCCAGGGGAGGATGTCCTGGGACTGGGGACTTAAGCCCCTGTCCCTAGTCGCCCGGATTCCCACAATTCCCCCCTCCCCCCCCCCCCCCGCTATCTTTTGCTCTTTTAGAGTGCTTTCAACCAGTCTCCAAGTTAGTGCTGTTCCCCAGATGCAGGGCACTCTTGCTCATATTAGGGATATTACTTTCCAACCCGTCACCTCTCGTGGCTCCCTCCCCCTTTTGTTTATCTTCCAATATCAGTCTGCCTTTCCCACTCCGCTTTACCTGCCCACTGGCATCTTCTGCCCCTGTAGAGATCCAGATGTGTATAATTCTGAATTCAGGCTGATTTCATGGGTGATCAGAGTTCTTTGGTAGGTAATCAGCTCACTTTAGGGTACAGGTTGAAAAGGCGCCTCCTCCTACTTCCCCGCCATATTCCCCATGAACTCTGTTTGACTTATTTCACTCAGCATAATCTCCTTCAGCTCCATCCATGTTCATACAAAAGTTGGGTATTCATCCTTTCTGATGGCTGAGTACTATTCCATTGTCTATATTGACCACATCTTTTTTATTCATTCATCTGTTGAAGGGTATCTTGGCAATTTCCACAGTTTGGCTATTGTGGACCTTGAAGAGACACTTCAAATTAATTGCAAAACTCTTTCTAGGTTTTTCTCTTCTCTAGGTTTTTCTAGGCAAAATTCCATTAACAATTCTAATCTCCTTATCTATTCAAATTTTCATTTTTTTTCTTTTCTTATTTTTCTTATTATTAAATAGGGCTTTATTTTTTGATGGTCATCAGTTAGCCAGCATATAGTATATCATTAGTTCTTGATGTGGTGTTCGATGACTCATTAGTTGTGTATAACACCAAGTACTCACCACAATATTTGCCCTCCTTAATAGCCATCACCAGGCTACCCCGTTCCCATATCCCCTCCATTCTGAAACCCTCTTCATTTCCCAGAGTCCATAGTCTCTCAGTTTGTCTCCCTTTCTGATTTCTTCCTCTTTAGTTTTCCCTCCCTTCCACTATGGTCCTCTGTGCTATTCATTGTGTTCTGCATATGAGTGAAATCATATGATAATTGTCATTCTCTGCTTGACTTATATCACTTAGCATGATCCCCTCCAGTTCCATGCATGTTGATGCAAATGGTGGGTATTCATCATTTCCAATGGCTGAGTAATATCCCACTATACACACACACACACACACACACACACACACACACACACACACACACACCACATCTTCTTTATCCATTCTTCCTTTGAAGGAAATCTCAGCTCTTTCCACAGTTTGGCTTTTTTGATGTTGCGGAAGTGAACATTGAGGTCCATGTGCGCCTTCTTTTCACTACATCTGTATCTTTTTAAAAATTATTTTTTTTTTCATTTTTCAGTGTTCTAGAATTCATTGTTTATGCACAATGCCCAGTGCTCCATGCAATACCTACCCTCCATAATACCCACATCTGTAACTTTGAGGTAAATAACCAGTAGTGCAATTGCTAGGCCATAGGGTAGCTCTATTTTTAAAATCTTGAGGAACTACCACACTCTTTTCCAAAATGGCTGTACCACCTTCCATTCCCACCAAAATTGTAAAAGAGTTCTCCTTTCTCTACTCCTATCCAACATTTAATGCTTCCTGCCTTTTTAATTTTGGTCATTCTAACTGGTGTAAAGTGTTGTCTCATTGTGGTTTTGATTTGAATTTCTCTGACAGCTAATGATGATGAACATTTTTTCATCTGTCTATTAGCCATTTGCATGTCTTCTTTGGAGAAGTGACTTTTCATGTCTTCTGCCTGTTTTTTGACTGGATTCTTTGTTTTTTTTTGGGGATGTTGAGTTTGAGATGTTCTATATAGATCTTGGATATCAGCCATTTATCTGTAATGTCATTTGCAAATATTTTCTCCCACTCCGTGGGTGGCCTCTTAGTTTTGTTGGCCTTTTCCTTTGCTGTGCAGAAGCATTTTTTTTTTTCATGATGCAGTCCCAACAGTTCCTTTTTGCTTTTATTTCTGTTGCATTTGGAGACGTGTCTTGAAAGAAGTTGCTGTTGCTGATGTCAAAGAGGTTACTGCCTATGTTCTCCTTTAGGATTTTGATGGATTCCTATCTCACATGGAGGTCTTTCATCCATTTAGAGTTTATCTTTGTGTAAGAGAATGGTCCAATTTCATTCTTCATTGTGTAGCTATACAATTTTCCCAGCAAGATTTATTGAAGAGACTATCTTTTTTCCATTGGATATTTTTTCCTGCCTTTTCAAAGACCAGTTGACCATAGAGTTGAGGACTATATCTAGGCACTTTATTCTGTTCTATTGATCTATGTATCTGCTTTTGTGGCAATACCATGGTGTCCTTTGGATCAAAGCAATGTAATATAGCCTGAAATCAGGCATTGTGATACTCTCAGCTTTGTTTATATTTTTCCCCATTCCCTGGGCAATTCGGATCATTTCTGGTTCCATAAAAATTTTAGGATTGTTTATTCCAGGTCTTTGAAAAATGCCAATGTTATTTTGATAGGGATGACATTGAAAATGTAGATTGCTCTGGGCAGCATAGACATTTTTTTAAAAGATTTTATTTATTTGACAGAGAGAGAGATCACAAGTAGGCAGAGAGGCAGGCAGAGAGAGAGGGGGGAGGAAGCAGGCTCCCTGCTGAGCAGAGAGCCTGATGCGGGGCTCGATCCCAGGACCTGGGATCATGACCTGAGCTGAAGGCAGAGGCCTTAACCCACTGAGCCACCCAGGCGCCCCAAGCATAGACATTTTATCGATGTTTTTTCTTCCAATCCATGAACATAGAATGTTTTTCCATCTCTTTGTGTCTTCTTCAATTTCATAAATGATCTATAGTTTTTAAAGTATAGATCTTTTACCTCTTTGGTTAAGTTTATTCCCAAGTATATTATGGTTTTTGGTGTCACTGAAACTGGAATTGATTCCTTAATTTCTCTTTCTACAGTTACATTGTTAGTGCGTAGAAATGCAACTGAATTTTGTCTTTGGCAACATTTATGAATTTCTGTTCTAGGAATTTGGGGGTGGAGTCTTTTGCATTTTCCACATAAAGTATCACCAGGTTATCTCCAATGGAAGAGATTTTTACTTCTTTGCCAATTTGAATACCTTTTATTTCTTTTTGTTGTCTGATTGCTGATGCTAGAACTTCTAACACTATGTTGAATAATAATGATGAAAATGGGCATCCCTGTCATGTTTCTGACCTGAATGGAAAAGCTATCATTTTTCCCATTGAGAATGACATTCATTGTGGGCTTTGCATAGATGGCCTTTATAACTTTGTGGAATGTTGCCTCTATTCATATACTCCTAAGAATTTTAATCAGGAAACAACATTGTATTTGGCCAAATTCTTTTGTTCTGCATTGATTGAGAGGATAGTATTGTTCTTGTCTTTTCTTTTTTTAATATACTGCATCACATTGATTGATTTGCAAATGTAGTACCATCCTTGGAATCCAGGAATAAATCTCACCTGGTCATGTTGAATAACACAGTTAATGTATTGTTGGATCATATTGGCTAGAATCTTGTTTAGTATTTTGGAATTCATGTTCATCAAGGATGTTGGTGTGTAATTCTCAAAAAAACCAGGGTCTTGCCTGGTTTTGGCATCAGGTTAATGGTGGTCTCATAGAAAGAGTTTGGATGTTTTCCTTCTGTTTCTATTTTTTGAAACAACTTCAGTAGAATAGATATTATTTCTTCTTTAAAAGTTTGCTAGACTTCCTTTGGGAATTCATCTGGCCCAGCCCTGGATTCTTGCATTTTGGGAGGTTTTTGACCACTGCTTCAATTTCATTACTGGTTATTGGTCTATTCAGGCTGTCTATTTCTTCCTGTTTCAGTCTTGGTAATTTTTAAATTTCTAGGAAGTCCTCCATTTCTTCCAGGTTGTTTAATTTGTTGGCATATATTTGCAGGTAATAATTTCTAATAATTGTTTCTATTTCCTTGGTGTTAGTCATGATTTCTTCCCTTCCATTCATGATTTTATTGATTTGGGTCCTTTTCCTTTTCCTTCCCCAGTTTTTCAATCTGGAGGTGTCTTTAGTTTCAAAATGAGTCCCTTGTAGACTACATATGGGCAGGTCCTGTCATTTTATCTAATTTGAAACCCTGTGCCATTTCTTGGGAGCATTTAGGCTATTCATGTTTAAAGTAAATATTGAAACATTTGAACTTATTGCCATCATTTTGCCAGTAAAGTCCTTGTTTCTATGGATTATCTCTGTAAATATCTGGTCTATGTTACTCTTGGAGTCTTTCTTTTTTTATAGAATCCCCCTTAATATTTCTTGTAGGGCCGGCATGGTGGTCACATATTATTTCAGTTTCTGTCTGTCCCAGAAGCTCTTTGTCTCTGCCGATTCTGAATGAAAACCTTGCTGGATAAAGTATTCTTCTATTCTTGGATTCATGTTCTCATTCAGTACCCTAAATATATCTTTCCAACCCTTTCAGTCTTTCCAGGTTTTTGTGGACAGGTCTGATATTATTCTGATATTCCTCCCTCTATAAGTAAGAAATGTCTTCCCCATAGCTGCTTTCAGGATAGTTTCCTTGGGTGTAAGATTTGCAAACTTCATTATTATATGTCCGGATGTTATTAATTTTTATTGATCTTGGGAGGGATCCTCTCTGCCTTTTGGGAACAAATGCTTATTTCCTTCCCCAGATTAGGGAATTTCACAGCTATGATTTGCTCAAATATACGTTCTAGTCCTCTCTCTCTCTCTCTCTCTACCCTCTTGGGCATCCCAATAATTCTGACATTGGAACATTTCATGACATCTTTGATCTCTCTAAGTCTATTTTCATGGGCTACAAGCTGCTTATCCCTATTTTCCTCAGCTTCCTTCCTTTTTATCAGCTTATTTTCTAGATCACTGATTCACTTTTCTGCCTCATTTACACTGGCTGTTAGAGAATCCAGTTCTCTTCATCTTATTCATAGCATTTTTAAGTTTGGCCTGATTAGATCTTATTTCTGACCTTAGAGCTTCTAGACTATAATAATGCTTTTTTCAAGCCTTCCTGTTGACTTCATGGTTGCTACCATGAATTCTATCCCTGA
The DNA here is from genome assembly GCF_902655055.1 of Lutra lutra. Taxonomy (NCBI): domain Eukaryota; kingdom Metazoa; phylum Chordata; class Mammalia; order Carnivora; family Mustelidae; genus Lutra; species Lutra lutra. Next base: position 158,440,656 of record NC_062282.1, on the reverse strand, counting down.
TATCTTGTTTCCATCCATATCCATTAATTCCGTGGAAGAGAGAATTCCTTCTGTTTTTGTTTTGTTTTGTTTTGTTTTTTAATTTTTCAGGTGTTTCTCCTCCTAGTCATTCTGTTGAAGGTAGGTTGAGATAATGAACCAAAATTTCAGCCATGAAGCGAGCAAGATGCACCCTAAGAAAATTCAGAGCAGTTGGAAGTCACCACTGAAAAAGAAAGCTAAAATGAAGCACAAGAATAAAATTTACAATTTTAAAACATAAAAAAATAAATAAATAAAAATTTAAACGGGGGTTGAGTCGAATAGGGGCCTCAAATCTCTGTCTGGACAGATTAGGGTGTTTCAGTTGTTCCTAGGTGTATTTGAATCTGTTTGTTAGAGGACACTTTCCCAAAATTACAGGGAAAGTAAAACATGTGTGAGCATGTGTGTGTGTGTGTGTGTGTGTGTGTGTGTGTGTGTGTGTGTTTGTACCTATATATGTGTATATATACACATATTTATAATATTGGATAGGGAAAAAAGGACTACATTGAAGTAGATATATATATATAAAACATAGGTGTGAAAAAGTAAAAGTTACTAAGCTACTATTAAATATAATTTGATATATTAAACATCTAGTCGAAATGAGAACAAGGTAAAAAGAAAAAGAAAAAGTGTAAGAGAAAGAATAAAAAGAATAAAAGAGTTGTGTCTGAAGAATAAACAAGCTTTGAGGCAATGCCTAGAGCTTTATATACTATTTTCCCCTGGTGTTGGGATTTTACAATATTATGGGGTCATCAGGTTGTCAGCCTCTTGTTCTTCCAGGCTGTTTTCTGGGGGAAGGGCCTGTCAGTGTTTCTCAGGCAACCCTGTTTGGGCTGAGTTATTCTGCCCCCTGATGGGGGAATGGACTGAGTAGAAACTACTTTTTTGAGCTTTTGTTCTCTGGTGGCCTTCTTCACCTCTTCTGAGGGTCATAGTGAAAATGTCCACACCAAAACCTCTGGACCAGAGCAGAGAAACCTAAGTCTGCTCTCTTCACTAAACCCTCTGGAACAAACAGTCTCCATTTCTGTATGCACCACTGAAAGTCCACATTCTCTCATGTGGTGTGTGCCCACAGTGACTCTTTCAGGAGTCATCCCAGGGGCATGGGCATGTCCCTGACCTCTGTGCTTCTAAAACCCTTAGGGTCCTGTGCTCATGCATACATGCACCCACAGCTCCTGGATCCATACTCAGTGCCTCTGTAATGTATTGTTCTGGCCAGTACTGCTCTGCGAGTTTTTGTAAGGTCCCCAGTGCAGGATGTTTTTGTGTTCTGTGTTATATCACTTTTCAGGAGCCAGCTTATGGAAGCACCCTCCTTCTTCTATTTATCTTCTGATATATCTTCACAGATTTATGACTCTTCCTTTACTAACTTCTGACAGGCAGTTCCTTTCTGTTTGTAGAGATCCAGATATATATTCTTATATCTTAGGGTGATTTTGTGGGTGTTCAGAATTGTTTGGTAGATTTCCAACTAAATTCAGGCAACCAGTTGAATTGGGTCTCCTACTGCTCTGCCATCTTGCCTCCCCTCTCTTGTTTTACTTCTTTTTAAATATCCTAGTTGACTCCTTCATTCTTTAGTAGGCTATTCTTTAACCTCTATGTATTTGAGGTCTTCCCAATTTTTTTCATGTGGTTAAGTTCTAGTTTCTTAACATTGTGTTTTGAAACTATGCATGGGATTATCTCAATCTTTTATACGTATTGAGGTCTAATTTATGATCCAGCATGTGATAAGTTCTAGAAAGTTTTCATGTGCACTGGAAAGAAATGTATATTTTGCTGCTTGGGTGAAATGTTCTGAATATATCTGTTAAGTCCCTCTGGTCCACTGTGTCTCTCAAAACTACATTTCTGTGTTGATTTTCTTTTTTTTTTTTTTTCTTTAATTTAAATTTAATTAACCAGCATATAGTAGTTTTTGATATCATGTTCAATGATTCATTAGTTGCACATAACTCCCAGTGCTCATCACATCCTGTACCCTTCTTAATGCCCATCACCCAATTACCTCACCCACCGACATATCTCCTTTTCTGCAACCCTTAGTTTGTTTCCAAGAGTCAAGAGTCTCGTATGGTTTGTCTCTCTCTGATTTTTTCCCCTTCAGTTATCCCTCCCCTCCCTGTTGTCCTCTGTTCTTTCCTATGATTTTTTGCTTAGGTGCTATAAGTGGGGTGTTAAAATCCCCTACTATTATCTTGTTATTGTCAATGAATTTCATTGTGTTTGTATTAATTACTTTATATATTTTGGTGCTGTCATGTTGGGGGCATAAATATTTAGAATTATTGAATTGTCTTGATATTTAGACCACTTAATTATGATATAATGCTCTTCTTCATCTCTTGTTACAATCTTTGCTTTAAAATCTAGTATCATGATGAGCGAAATAAATCAACTAGAGAAAGACAATTATCATATGATGTCATTGATATGAGGAATTTGAGAGGCAGAGTGGGGGGGGGGCTGGGGAGTAGGGAAGGAAAAAATGAAACAAGATGGGATCAGCAGGGAGACAAACCATAAGAGATTCTTAATATCACAAAATGAACTGAAAGTTGCTGGGGAAAGGGAAGGTATGGCGAGGGCGGTTGGATTATGGACATTGGGGAGAGTATGTGATATGGTCAGTGCTGTGAAGTGTGTAAGCCTGACGATTCACAGACCTGTACCTCTGGGGCAAATAATACATTATATGTTAATAAAAATAATAATAAAAAATAAAATGTAAAAAAAAAATCTAGTTTGTCTGACATAAGTAGGGCTAGCCCGGCTTTCTTTTGGAATCCATTAGCATTACGAATTGTTCTCCATCCCCTCACTTTCAATCTTCAGGTATCCTTAGATCTAAAATGAGTCTCTCATATGCAGCATATAGATGGGTCTTATTTTATCCATTCTGACACCCTGTGTCTTTTTTTTTAATTTTTTTTATTTTTTCAGCATAACAGTATTCATTATTTTTGCACCACACCCAGTGCTCCATGCAATCCGTGCCCTCTACAATACCCACCACCTGGTGCCCCCAACCTCCCACACCCAACCCCTTCAAAATTCTCAGATCGTTTTTCAGAGTCCATAGTCTCTCAGGGTTCACCTCCCCTTCCAATTTCCCTCAACTCCCTTCTCCTCTCCATCTCCCCTTGTCCTCCATGCTATTTGTTATGCTCCACAAATAAGTGAAACCATATGATAATTGACTCTCTCTGCTTGACTTATTTCACTCAGCATAATCTCTTCCAGTCCCGTCCATGTTGCTACAAAACTTGGGTATTCATCCTTTCTTTTTTCTTTTCTTTTTCTTTTTTTTTTTTTTTACAGCTTTATAAACATATATTTTTATCCCCAGGGGTACAGGTCTGCGAATCGCCAGGTTTACACACTTCACAGCACTCACCATAGCACATACCCTCCCCAATATCCATAACCCCACCCCCTCTCCCAACCCCCTCCCCTCATCAACCCTCAGTTTGTTTTGTGAGATTAAGAGTCACTTATGGTTTGTCTCCCTCCCAAACACATCTTGTTTCATTTACTCTTCTCCTACCCCTCAACCCCGATGTTGCATCTCCTCTCCCTCATATCAGGGAGATCATATGATAGTTGTCTTTCTCCGATTGACTTATTTCGCTAAGCATGATACCCTCTAGTTCCATCCACGTCGTCACAAATGGCAAGATTTCATTTCTTTTGATGGCTGCATAGTATTCCATTGTGTATATATACCACATCTTCTTTATCCATTCGTCTGTAGATGGACATCTAGGTTCTTTCCATAGTTTGGCTATTGTAGACATTGCTGCTATAAACATTCGGGTGCATGTGCCCCTTCGGATCACTACGTTTGTATCTTTAGGGTAAATACCCAGCAGTGCAATTGCTGGGTCATAGGGTAGTTCTATTTTCAACATTTTGAGGAACCTCCATGCTGTTTTCCAGAGTGGTTGCACCAGCTTGCATTCCCACCAACAGTGTAGGAGGGTTCCCCTTTCTCCGCATCCTCGCCAGCATCTGTCATTTCCTGACTTGTTAATTTTAGCCATTCTGACTGGTGTGAGGTGATATCTCATGGGGGTTTTGATTTGTATTTCCCTGATGCCGAGTGATATGGAGCACTTTTTCATGTGTCTGTTGGCCATCTGGATGTCTTCTTTGCAGAAATGTCTGTTCATGTCCTCTGCCCATTTCCTGATTGGATTCTTTGTTCTTTGGGTGTTGAGTTTGCTAAGTTCTTTATAGATTTTGGACACTAGCCCTTTATCTGATATGTCATTTGCAAATATCTTCTCCCATTCTGTCAGTTGTCTTTTGGTTTTGTTCACTGTTTCCTTTGCTGTGCAAAAGCTTTTGATCTTGATAAAATCCCAATAGTTCATTTTTGCCTTTGCTTCCCTTGCTTTTGGCGATGTTCCTAGGAAGATGTTGCTGCAGCTGAGGTCGAAGAGGTTGTTGCCTGTGTTCTCCTCAAGGATTTTGATGGATTCCTTTCTCACATTGAGATCCTTCATCCATTTTCCAGTCTATTTTCGTGTAGGGTATACGGAAATGATCCAATTTCATTTTTCTGCATGTGGCTGTCCAATTTTCCCAACACCATTTATTGAAGAGGCTGTCTTTTTTCCATTGGACATTCTTTCCTGCTTTGTCGAAGATGAGTTGACCATAGAGTTGAGGGTCTATTTCTGGGCTCTCTATTCTGTTCCATTGATCTATGTGTCTGTTTTTGTGCCAGTACCATGCTGTCTTGATGATGACAGCTTTGTAATAGAGCTTGAAGTCCAGAATTGTGATGCCACCAACTTTGGCTTTCTTTTTCAATATTCCTTTGGCTATTCGAGGTCTTTTCTGGTTCCATATAAATTTTAGGATGATTTGTTCCATTTCTTTGAAAAAAATGGATGGTACTTTGATAGGAATTGCATTAAATGTGTAGATTGCTTTAGGTAGCATAGACATTTTCACAATATTTATTCTTCCAATCCAGGAGCATGGAACATTTTTCCATTTCTTTGTGTCTTCCTCAATTTCTTTCATGAGTACCTTATAGTTTTCTGTGTATAGATTCTTAGTCTCTTTGGTTAGGTTTATTCCTAGGTATCTTATAGTTTTGGGTGCAATTGTAAATGGGATTGACTCCTTAATTTCTCTTTCTTCTGTCTTGTTGTTGGTGTAGAGAATAGCAACTGATTTCTGTGCATTGATTTTATATCCTGACACTTTACTGAATTCCTGCACAAGTTCTAGCAGTTTTGGAGTGGAGTCTTTTGGGTTTTCCACATATAGTATCATATCATCTGCAAAGAGTGATAGTTTGACTTCTTCTTTGCCGATTTGGATGCCTTTAATTTCCTTTTGTTGTCTGATTGCTGAGGCTAGGACTTCTAGGACTATGTTGAATAGCAGTGGTGATAACGGACATCCCTGCCGTGTTCCTGACCTTAGCGGAAAAGCTTTCAGTTTTTCTCCATTGAGAATGATATTTGCGGTGGGTTTTTCATAGATGGCTTTGATAATATTGAGGTATGTGCCGTCTATCCCTACACTTTGAGGAGTTTTGATCAGGAAGGGATGCTGTACTTTGTCAAATGCTTTTTCAGCATCTATGGAGAGTATCATATGGTTCTTGTTCTTTCTTTTATTAATGTGTTGTATCACATTGATTGATTTGCGGATGTTGAACCAGCCTTGCAGCCCTGGAATAAATCCCACTTGGTCGTGGTGAATAATCCTTTTAATGTACTGTTGAATCCTATTGGCTAGTATTTTGGCGAGAATTTTTGCACCTAGTTCATCAAGGATATTGGTCTGTAGTTCTCTTTTTTGTTGGGATCCTTGTCTGGTTTTGGGATCAAGGTGATGCTGGCCTCATAAAATGAGTTTGGAAATTTTCCTTCTATTTCTATTTTTTGGAACAGTTTCAGGAGAATAGGAATTAGTTCTTCTTTAAATGTTTGGTAGAATTCCCCCGGGAAGCCATCTGGCCCTGGGTTTTTGTTTGTTTGGAGATGTGTGATGATTGTTTCAATCTCCTTACTTGTTATGGGTCTGTTCAGGCTTTCTATTTCTTCCTGGTTCAGTTGTGGTAGTTTATATGTCTCTAGGAATGCATCCATTTCTTCTAGGTTGTCAAATTTGTTGGCGTAGCGTTGCTCATAGTATGTTCTTATAATTGTCTGTATTTCTTTGGTGTTCGTTGTGATCTCTCCTCTTTCATTCATGATTTTATTTATTTGGGTCCTTTCTCTTTTCTTTTTGATAAGTCTGGCCAGGGGTTTATCAATCTTATTAATTCTTTCAAAGAACCAGCTCCTAGTTTCGTTGATTTGTTCTACTGTTTTTTTGGTTTCTATTTCATTGATTTCTGCTCTGATCTTTATGATTTCTCTTCTCCTGCGGGGTTTAGGGTTTCTTTCTTGTTCTTTCTCCAGCTCCTTTAGGTGTAGGGTTAGGTTGTGTACCTGAGATCTTTCTTGTTTCTTGAGAAAGGCTTGTACCGTTATATATTTTCCTCTCAGGACTGCCTTTTTTGTGTCCCACAGATTCTGAACTGTTGTGTTTTCATTATCATTTGTTTCCATAAATTTTTTCAATTCTTCTTTGATTTCCTGTTTGACCCATTCATTCTTTAGAAGGATGCTGTTTAATCTCCATGTATTAGGGTTCTTTCCAAATTTCCTCTTGTGATTGAGTTCTAGCTTTAGAGCATTGTGGTCTGGAAATATGCAGGGAATGATCCCAATCTTTTGATACTGGTTGAGACTTGATTTAGGACCAAAAATGTGATCTATTCTGGAGAATGTTCCATGTGCACTAGAGAAGAATGTGTATTCTGTTGCTTTGGGATGAAATGTTCTGAATATATCTGTGATGTCCATCTGCTCCAGTGTGTCATTTAAGGCCTTGATTTCCTTGTTGATCTTTTGCTTGGATGATCTGTCCATTTCAGTGAGGGGAGTGTTTAAATCCCCTACTATTATTGTATTCTTGTTGATGTGTTTCTTTGATTTTGTTATTATTTGGTTTATATAGTTGGCTGCTCCCACGTTAGGGGCATAGATATTTAAAATTGTTAGATCTTCTTGTTGGACAGTTCCTTTGAGTTTGATATAGAGTCCTTCCTCATCTCTTATTATAATCTTTGGCTTAAAATCTAATTGATCTGATATAAGGATTGCCACTCCTGCTTTCTTCTGATGTCCATTAGCATGGTAAATTCTTTTCCACCCCCTCACTTTAAATCTGGAGGTGTCTTCGGGTTTAAGATGAGTTTCTTGTAGGCAACATATAGATGGGTTTTGTTTTTTGATCCATTCTGATACCCTGTGTCTTTTGATTGGGGCATTTAGCCCATTAACATTCAGGGTAAGTATTGAGAGATATGAATTTAGTGCCATTGTATTGCCTGTAAGGTGACTGTTATTGTATATTGTCTCTGTTTCTTTCTGATCTACTACTTTGAGGGTCTCTCTTTGCTTAGAGGACCCCTTTCAATATTTCCTGTAGAGCTGGTTTGGTATTTGCAAATTCTTTCAGTTTTTGTTTGTCCTGGAAGCTTTTAATCTCTCCATCTATTTTCAATGATAGCCTAGCTGGATATAGTATTCTTGGCTGCATGTTTTTCTCATTTAGTACTCTGAATATATCATGCCAGCTCTTTCTGGCCTGCCAGGTCTCTGTGGATAAGTCTGCTGCCAATCGAATATTTTTACCATTGTACGTTACAGACTTCTTTTCCCGGGCTGCTTTCAGGATCTTTTCTTTGTCACTAAGACTTGTAAATTTTACTATTAGGTGACAGGGTGTGGACCTATTCTTATTGATTTTGAGGGGGGTTCTCTGAACCTCCTGAATTTTGATGCTTGTTCCCTTTGCCATATTGGGGAAATTCTCTCCAATAATTCTCTCCAATATACCTTCTGCTCCCCTCTCTTTTTCCTCTTCTTCTGGACTCCCAATTATTCTAATGTTGTTTCGTCTTATGGTGTCACTTATCTCTCGAATTCTCCCCTCGTGGTCCAGTAGCTGTTTGTCCCTCTTTTGCTCAGCTTCTTTATTCTCTGTCATTTGGTCTTCTATATCGCTAATTCTTTCTTCTGCCTCATTTATCCTAGCAGTGAGAGCCTCCTTTTTTGATTGCACCTCATCAATAGCTTTTTTTATTTCAACTTGGTTAGATTTTAGTTCTTTTATTTCTCCAGAAAGGGCTTTTATATCTCCTGAGAGGGTTGCTTTAATATCTTCCATACCTTTTTCAAGCCCGGCTAGAACCTTGAGAATCGTCATTCTGAACTCTATATCTGACATATTACCAATGTCTGTATTGATTATGTCCCTAGCCTTTGGTACTGCCTCTTGTTCTTTTTTTTGTTGTGAATTTTTCCGCCTTGTCATTTTGTCCAGATAAGAGTTTATGAAGGAGCAAGTAAAATACTAAAAGGGTGGCAACAACCCCAGGAAAATATGCTTTAGCCAAGTCAGAAGAGATCCCGAATTGTGAGGGGGGAGAAAGGGGATAAAAAGGGGTTCAGAAAGAAAGAAAAAAAAAAAGAAACTATTAAAAAAACGAAAGCTGATAAAGAAAAAAATATAAAAAGAGGAAAAATATATATATATTAGATAAACTATTTAAAAAATGTTAAAAAAAGAAAACGGTAAAAGTTAAAAAAAAATAGCAGAAGAATAGAAAAAGAAAAAAAAATTTGAAAATGAAAAAAAATAATAAATTAACTGCAAAGCTAAAAAATCATGGGGAGAAAGCCATGAATTCCGTGCTTTGCTTTCTTCTCCTCTGGAATTCCGCCGCTCTCCTTGGTAGGTGAACTTGGTCCTTGCTGGGTTTCCCGTTGATCTTCTGGGGGAGAGGCCTGTTGTAGTGATTCTCCAGTGTCTTTGCCCCAGGCGCAGTTACACCGCCCTTACCCGGGCTGGGCTGAGTAATCCACTCGGGTTTGCTGGGTTTGCTTTCGGGAGCTTTTGTTCCCTGAGCGCTTTCCGTAGAGTTCCGGAGGATGGGAGTGAAGATGGCGGCCTCCTGGTCTCCGGCCCGGAGGAGCCAAGAGCCCGGGGCCCCACTCCTCAGTGTGCCCTCAGAGAACAGCGCCCAATGACTCCCATCACCCTGGCCTCCGGCCGCGCTTCGAGCTGACCGAGCCTGCAGCCGGTTCAAGGCAACCCCGAGCTGAGAGTCACTCTCGGCTCTGTCTCTGTAGCCGGCCTCCCCATTCTAATACCTGTAAGCTCTGCGACACTCAGACACCCCCGATCCTTCTGCGACCCTGCGGGAGCTGAGGCCGCGCTGACCCCGCCTGGGCTTCACCCCAGTTAAGCCTCTGGAGCGATGTCCCTCAGCGGAACACACTTTTAAAAGTCCTGATTTTGCTCCGTTGCTCCGCTGTCGCCGGGAGCCGGCCCCTCCCCCCGCGGTCTATCTTCCCGTTGATTTGGATTCACTTCTCCGCCAGTCCTACCTTGCAGAAAGTGGTTGATTTTCTATTTCTGGAATTGATGTTCTTCTTCTCTTCAATCTCCCATTGGATTTGTAGGTGTTTGCAATCTTTAGATAAGCTATTTAGCTGATGTCCCGCTACGCGAAGTAGTCTCAGCCTGCTACTTCCTGGCCATCTTGACTCCTCCCTCCCACCCTGTGTCTTTTGATTGGAACATTTATTCCATTTATATTCAGTGTCATTATTGATAGATGCTAATTTAGTGTCATTGTGTTACCTCTGAATTTGTTATTTCTGGTGATATCATCTCTTCCTTTGTAGTCTTTATTGCTCTTGGTCCTTTCTCTCCCAAAGTGTCCTCTTTAAAATTTCTTGCAGGGATGGTTTAGTGATCATGAAGTCCTTATTTGCTCTTTGTCTGGGACACTCTTTATCTTTCCTTGTATTCTGAATGAGAGCATTGCTAGATAAAGGATTCCTAACTGCTTATTTTTCCCATTTAGCATATTTATTATTGCATGCCACTCTCTTCTGGTCTGCCAACTTTCTGTTGACAGATCTGCTGCATACCAGACCCATCTTCCCTTGTAGACTGACTTTTTATTTTCCATTTCTGCTTTCAGGATTCTTCCCTTGACTGTGTTTTTGGTGGATGTGACTATGATATGCCTTGGTGGTGGCTGCTTCTTTGAATTTAATTGGAACACTCTATTCTTCTTGGATTTTAATGTCATTTTCCTTCCCCAGATTACGGAAGTTTTCAGCTATAACTTTTGTCAAATAAATCATCTCCCCTTTTCCTCTTTTTCTGAGACTCCTATGATAAGAATACTACTATGCTTTAAGGAGTCACTGAGTTCTCTAAATCTACATTCATCATCCAATAACTTTCCCTTTCTTTTCAGTTTCATTATTTTCTGTAATTTTATCTTCTATATCACTGATTCATTCCTCTGCTTCACCCACCATCTTTCTTGTCATTCCATCCAGGGGGCTTTGCATTTCAGGCATAGGTGGATTGTTTGTTTGTTTGTTTGTTTTCCTCACTATTTTTTATTTCTTTTGTCTTCACCTTGAGTGATTCTCTAGTGTCTTCAATGTTTTTCTCAAGTCCAGCTAGTATGCTTATAATTGTTGTTTTAAACTTTTTTTCAGGTATCTTACTTATGTCTGCATGGATTAAATCTCTGATTGTGACCTTTTTTTTTTCCTTTTTGGGTGAATTTCTCTGTCTTGTTACTTTAATTTTTTGTGTTTGACTTTTAGGAAAAGAAAGCCTATTATATTTCTGTTCTTGAGAATAATGGCTATATTGAGAAGCTCTCAAAGAAGGGGGAAAAAAAAGAGCTCCAGCACTGTCTTAGGCATGGTGCTACATGAGGTCTTTCAGAATTGCACACTACTGTTTTGGCTGCTCTTTCCCTCAGGTCAGTCTTTTGCAGTTTCTTCTTGCCCCCATGTGGGGTTTTTGGAAGTTGTCCACTGCATGGTAAGTTTTTGTAGATGCGGTTTGGTCTACATGTTAAAAGAAGCTATGTGGGGAAAAAAAAAAAGAATTTGGATCCTATTTCCCCTAGTGCTAAACTTTTGCATCACTCTTAGAGCAGTAGATTTCATTTATGGGAGTAATTTGTGCTGATCTTCAGGGTGAGGGGCCTGCTGCTTTGATTCTCACATGGACTTCCTTTAGTGGAAATGAACCTGCAGGGCTTGGTGTAAGAGATTGTAGCCTCACTTGATGGTGCTCTGTTGCTCATTCAGGTGGGTCAGATCTGATGGGTTTGAGTGAAAATGGCATTGCCTCACTCTCTTGTTGCTGAATCATGGAGTTCATGCTTGCTAACCTTCAGAAAGAGCTCACAGAAGATCAATAATTCCTGATGACTCTGTAGTTTCCATCAGATCCCTGCTTTCACCCTGTCTGTGTTCTAGCTGGCTACATGCCAGATGCCACAGTATTCCTGTGTTTTATATCGGTGTGGGACTGTGTTTCAAAACTCCCAATTTTCGGGACCCACACAGTGCAGACCCATGCTGATCCTCTGAGGGAGGATCAGCATGGGTGATTGCCACACTGTAGCCAATGCTGGTTTGTACCAGAAAATGGTCAGACAACTATACAGATTTCAGAGCTTATGGTAAAACTAGCAAAAAGCCAGCAAAAAGTTTACTGCCTTCAGCTGGTGTCTTTAACCATATGATAGTGAACATGTCAGCACATCAGTGCAGACTGTTCTTTTGTCCCCATAGAGGCTGTGGCACCACTCCCAAATGCACTCCAAGAAGAGGAACCATTTCTCCCCATTTGAGCTAGGGGATCCTCACAACATGATGCCTTCTCCTGGACATACATCCCCACCAGAGCACTGCTAATTTCACCAGACACGACTTTGTTGATTGAGCATACTTCTAACACTTCAAACATTGAAATCTACTGCATATAAAGACTTGAGATAGTCAGCCCCTCACCTTTTCCTTCTCAATGTTTTTTTTTTTAAGATTTTATTTATTTATTTGACAGAGAGATCACAAGTAGGCAGAAGAGGCAGGCAGAGAGAGAGAGAGGAGGAAGCAGGCTCCCCGCCGAGCAGAGAGCCCGATGCGGGGCTCAATCCCAGGACTCTGAGATCATGACCTGAGCCGAAGGCAGTGGCTTAACCCACTGAGCCACCCAGGCGCCCCTTCTCAATGGTTTTGATGATGTGCTTCTCTTGAATCCTCCCCAACACAAGCTTTTTTGTAATTTCTTTTCAGTGTACCAGAATTCATTGTTTATGCACCACACCGAGTGCTCCATGCAATACATGCCCTCCTTAATATCCACCAGCAGGCTCACCCATCTTCCCACCCCCGGCCCTTCAAAGCCCTCAGATTGTTTTTCAGAGTCCATAGTCTCTCATGGCTCATCTCCCCCTCCAATTTCCCTCAACTAGCTTCTCATCTCCATCTCCCCATATCCTCCATGTTATTTCTTATGCTTCACAAAAGTGAAACCATATGATAATTGACAATATTTGATTGACTTATTTCACTCAGCATAATCTCTTCCAGTTTCATCCATGTTGATAAAAAGTTGGGTATTCATCCTTTCTGATGGAGGCATAATACTGCATAGTGTATATGGACAACATTTTCCTTTTCCATTCGTCTGTTGAAGGGCATCTTGGTTCTTTCCACAGTTTGGCGACTGTGGCCATTGCTGCTATGAACATTAGGGTACAGATGGCCCTCATTTTCACTACATCTGTATCTTTGGAATAAATACCCAGTAGTGTAATTGCAGGGTCATAAGGAAGCTCTATTTTTAATTTCTTAAGGAATCTCCACAGTGTTCTTCAAAGTGGCTGCACCAACTTGCATTCCCACCAACAATGGAAGAGGGTTCCCCTTACCCCACATCCTCTCCAACACACGTTGTTCCCTGCCTTGTTAACTTTGGCCATTCTAACTAGTGTAATGTGGTATCTCAATGTGGTTTTGATTTGAATCTCTCTGATGGCTAGTGATGATGAACATTTTTTCATGTGTCTGATAGCCATTTGTATGTCTTCATTGAAGAAGTATCTGTTCATGTTTTCTGCCAATTTTTTGACATGGTTATCTGTTTTGTGTGTGTTGAGCTTGAGAAGTTCTTTATAGATCCTGGATATCAGCCTTTTGTCTGTACTGTCATTTGCAAATATCTTCTCCCATTCCGTGGGATGCCTCTTTGTTTTGTTGACTGTTTCCTTTGTTGTGCAGAAGCCTTTGATCTTGAAGAAGTCCCAAAAGTTTATTTTCGCTTTTGTTTCCTTAGCCTTTGGAGACGTGTCTCATAAGATTTGCTGTGGCCAATATTGAAGATGTTACTGCCCATGTTTTCCTCAATGATTTTGACAGTTTCCTGTCTGACACTGAGGTCTTTCATCCATTTCAAGTTTATCTTTGTGTGTGGTGTAAGAGAATGGTCATGTTTCATTCTTCTATACATAGCTGTCCAATTTTCGTAGTACCATTTATTGAAGAGTCTTTTTTCCACAGGATTTTTTCCCCTGCTTTGTTGAAGATTATTTACCATAGAATTGAGTGTCCATATCTGGGCTCTCTAATCTGTTCTACTGGTCTCCGTGTCTGTTTTTGTGCCTGTACTATGTTGTCTTTTTGATCACAGCTTTGTAATGAAGCTTGAAATCAGGCAACATGATGCCCTCAGCTTTGTTTCTCTTCTTCAACATTTCCTTGGTGATTCAGGGTCTTTTCTATTTCCATGCAAACTTTAGGATTTTTTGTACCAGCACTTTGAAAAATGCCATTGGTATTTTTATCAGGACGGCATTGAAAGTATAGATTGCTCTGGGCAGTACAGACATTTTAACAATGAGCATGGAATGCTTTTCCACCTTTTCATGTCTTCTTCAATTCATATCATGAGTGCTCTACATTTCCTCAAGTACAGATCATTTACCTTTTTGATTAAGTTTATTCCCAGGTGTCTTATGGTTTTGGGTGCTATTATAAATGGAATTGATTCTCTAATTTCCCTTTCTATATTTTCACTGTTAGTGTATAAGAAAGCAGCTGATTTCTACACATTGATTTTGTATCCTGCCACATTACTGAATTGTTGTATGAGTTCCAGTAATTTGGCAGTGGAGTCTTTTGGGTTTTCCACATAAATTATCATGTCATCTGTGAAGAGAGAGAGTTTGACTTCCTCTTAGCCTGTTTGAATATCTTTAATTTGTTTTTGTTGTCTGAATGGTCTTGATAGGACTTCTAATACTATGTTGAACAATAGTGGTGAAATGGGCATTCTTGTCATGTTCCTGATTTCAATGGGAAGGCTTTTATCTTTTCCCCAATGAAAAAGATATTCACTGTTCGTTTTTCATAGATGGATTTTATGATGTTGAGGAATGTTCCCTCTATCCCTATACTCAATAGTTTTAATCAGGAAAGGATGCTATAGTTTTTCAAATACGTTTTCTGCATCAATTGAGAGGCCTATGTGGCTTTTCTCTCTTCTTTTATTGATTTTCTTTATCACGATGATTGATTTGCAAATTTGAACCACTCTTGCATCCCAGTGATAAATCCCACGTGGTCATGGTGGATATAATCTTTTTAATGCACTGTTGGATCCTATTAGCTAGGATCTTGTTGAGATCTTGGCATCTATATTCATTAGGGATATTGGTCTGAAAGTCTCCTTTTTGGAGGGGTCTTTGCTTGTTTTGTGGATCAATGTGACAGTGGCCTCATAGAAAGAATCTGGAAGTTTTCTTTCTGTTTCCATTTTTTGAAACAGCTTCAGGAGAATAGATATATTTCTTCTTTGAATGTTTGGTAGAATTCCCCTGGGAATCCGTCAGGTCCTGGAGTCTCGTATTTTGGGTGGTTGTTGATAACTGTTTTGATCTTATTACTAGTTATTATTGTATTCATGTTGTGAATTTCTTCCTGTTTCAGTCTTGGAAGTTTGTAGATTTCCAGGATTGCATCCATTTTATCTAGGTTGCTTAATTTATTGGCATATAGCTGTTGATATTAATTTCTGATGATTGTTTCTATTTCTGTGGTGTTAGTCATGATCTCTATACTTTCTTTCATAATTTTGTTAATTTGGGTCCTTTCTCTTTTCCCTTTTCTCTTTTCTTATCCCATATGTTTTGGACCAATATGTTTTTGTTCTCATTAGTTTCCATAAATTGTTTAAATTCTTTTTTTTTTTTTTTTAATTTCCAGGTTCACCCAATCATTATTTAGCAGGATGCTCTTTAACTTTCCAGTATTTGAATTCCTTCTTTTTTTTTCCCTTGTCATTGAGTTCCAGGTTCAAGGCTTTGTGGTCTAAAAATATGCAGGAATAATCTCAGTCTTTTGGTATCTGTTGAAACCTGACTTTTGACCCAGTATATGGTCTATTCTGAAGAAAGTCCCATGTGCCTTTGAAAATGATGTATATTCTGTTTTAGGGTGGAATGTTCTGTATGTATCTACAAAGTCCATTTCTTCCATTGTGTCATTCAAAGCTCTTGTTTGTTAAACATCAACTTAGATGATCTGTACATTACTTTGGGTGGAGTGCGAATTTCTCCTACTATTAATGTAGTACCATCAATAAGATTCTTTGTTTTGGTTACCAGTTGGCTTATATAATTGGCTGCTTCCATGTGGGGGCATATATATTTACAATTGTTAGATCTTCTTGTTGGTTAGACACCTTAAGTATGACAGAGTGTCCCTCTGCATCTCTTACTACAGGCTTTAGCCTAAAATTGAATTAGTCTGATATGAGAATTGCTAGCCTATATTTCTTGAGGTCCGTTGGCATGACAGATTGGTCTCCACCCCCTCACTTTCAATCTGGAGGTAACTTTAGGTTCAAAATGAGTCTCTTGTAGACAGCGTATGGATGTGTCCTCTCTTTTTATCCAATTTGCAACCCTGTGCTGTTTCATGGAAGTATTTAGGCTGTTCATGTTGTGAGTGACTTTTGAAAGCTAGGATTTTAGTGCCATTATATTGCTTGTGAAGTCCCTGTTTGTAGAGATTATATCTATAAATTTCTGTTCTATATGACTCTTAGAGTATTTCTTCTTTTATAGAGGCCCCCTTAATATTTCTTACTGGGCCAGCATGGTGGTCACATGTGGTTTCAGTTTCTGCCAGTCGTGGAAGCTCCTTGTCTCTCTTTCCATTCTGAATGTTAGCCTCGCTGAATGAAGTTTTCTTGGCTGCATGTTATTCTCATTAAGTGTCCTGTATATGTCTTGCCTGTCCTTTCTGGCTTTCCCAGTTTCTGTCTGTGGACAGGTTTGATGTTATTCTGATGGTCCTTCCTCTGTATGTCAGGAATCTCTTCCCCCCTAGCTTCCCTTCTGACATTTTCTCTGAATTTAGGATTTCAAATTTCACAAACACAAACACCCCATTGATCTTTGGAGTGGCTGTCCTCTCTGCCTCTAGGACACAAACATTTGTTTCATTCCCCAGATTAGGGAAATTCTCAGCTAATATTTGCTCAGCTACATATTCTAGAGCTCTCTCACTTTCTCCACTCCCTCAGGGATCCCCAAAATTCTGACATTGGATCATTTCATGGCATTATTTCTTTCTCTAATTTGATCTTTTGCCTAATTTACCTGAGCTGTTAGGGTTTTTATATTAGATTAGATCTCATTGATAACATTTTTAAGTTCTGCCAGATCAGCTCTCACTTCTTCCTTTAGAGAATCTATGTTGCCATTAATGGTTTTCGCCAACCTAGTTATTGTCTGCATAACTGTTACCCTGAATTATAGTTCTGATATCTTGCTTATGTCCATATCCATTAGTTCCATGGCAGGGGTCACAGTCTTTGATTTTTTCCTCTGTTTAGGGTTCCTCCTTCTAGTCATTCTGGTGAGAGGTGGTTGAGGGAATGTACAGATTCCAAACTATAGACCATAATCCGAGGAAGATTTACCTGTTTTATAGGGACCTTAGGGTTCTTGGTTACTTGTACTTTCAACCTGTCTTCTGGGGGAGGAGGAGACCGCTGCACTGTTACTCAGGCAACCCTGTTTGGGAAGAATTGCCTTGCCCTCTCTGGTGGGCAATGGGCTCATTGAAAACTTGTTTTGGGAGTCTTTTGTTCTCTGGTGGCTTTCCCTGGTGAGTTTCTGTATCCCTTCCAAGATTCAGAGCAGAGGTGACTGTGTACAAACTTCTGTCTCAGAAAAGAGAGATCACAAACTGTTCTCCAGAAAACCCTCCAGGTCACACTGACTCCATTTTTGTCTGTGTTGTTAAAACTGCAGGAATCTGGATTGTGTATCCCACCACAGTGCTTCCAGCCCTCAGTTCCAGTTGAGACACATCTCTGCCCTCCATTCTTTAAAAACCACCAGCTGCTCCCAGTTCACATTTGCTCCCCCACAGCTCCAGATTTCAGCCTAGGGGGCTGCCATAAAGTCCTTTTCCCTGTCATTACCAGTCTGTGAGTCTGTGCCCATGTCCCAGCTTGGGATCCTTTTGTGGTCCCATGTTATTTCACCTTCCCAGAGCCAGTGTTTATGGCAGCTCTCTCCCCCTTCCATTTATCTTCCAGTATCTATCCATAGAATCATGGCTTCCTACTTCATACCTTGAAACCAGCCACTGGATATATTTTGTTTGTATAGATCCTGATATATATATTTTTACATCACAGGCTGATTTCATGGGTATTCATAGTGGCCTGGCAGATATCAGCTCAATTTAGGAAACCAGTTTAAATAGAGTCCCCCAGTCTTCCACCATCTATTGCCCATGCAGTCTCTTTCATCAATTTTCAATGTCTTCCCATTTCTTTATGCCATCTTCAGTTTCTTTCATCAGTGTTTTATAGTTTTCTGTGTATAGATAGTTCATCTCTTTGGTTAGGTTTATTCCTAAGTGTTTTATTGTTTTTGGTACAATTGTAAAAGGGATTATTTTCTTAATTTCTCTTCTGATGATGTTCCTGTGGAAAAATGCAACTGAAAAGAAAAACAAATATGCATATTGATTTTGTATCCTGCAACTTTATTCAAGTTATTTTATTATTTGTTTGTTTGTTTGTTTATTTTTGGTAGAGTCTTTCATGTTGTCTATATGTAGTGTCATGTCATTTGCAAATAGTGAAAATATTACTACTTACAGTTTGGATGTCTTTTATTTATTTTTGTTTTCTGATTGCTGTGAGTTGAACTTCCAGTACTATGTTGATTAAAAGTGATAAGAGTGGATATCCTTGTCTTTCTTCTATTGTTACAGGAAAATCTCAGGTTTTCATCATTTAAGATGATGTTATCTGTGGGTTTTTTTCATAAATGTCCTTTAAATGTTGAGGTATGTTTCCTGTAACTCTACTTTTTCTGATGGTCTTTATTATGAATAGATGTTGAACATTAGTTTTTTTAAGATTTTTTTAAAATTTATTTGAGGGAAAAAGAGAACACAGAGAGAGAGAGTGAGAGGGAGAAGCAGACTTTCCACTGAGCAGAGAGTCCAATGTGGAAATCAATCCAAGAACCCTGAGATCATGACCTGAGCTGAAGGCAGGTGCTTAACCAATTCAACCACCCAGCCAGCCTGTTGTACTTTATCAAATGATTTTTATTCATCTATAGAAATGATCCTATGGTTTTCATCTTTTCTCTTTCAAACATGATGTATCATGTTGATTAATTTGTGAATACTGAACTATCTCTGTATCTTCAGAATAAATCCCACTTTATTGTGAAAAAATGTTTTTCAGTGCATTTTTATATGGTTTACTAGGATTTTGTTGACCATTTTTCCATTTGTGTTCATCAGGGAATTTGATCTGTAGTTGTCTTTCTTAGTGGTATCTTTATCTAGTTTTGGTATCATGTGATTCTGGCTTCAATGGATGAATTTGAAAGTTTTCCTAACTTTTATATTTTTTGATTAATTTGAAAAAATAGGTATTTATTCTTTAAATGATTGGTAGAAGTCACCTGCAAAGCCATCTAACACTTGAGTTTCATTTGTTAAGAGTTTTATTTTATTTTATTTTATTTTTTTATTTACTGTTTCAAATCTTTTACTGATTATTGGTCTGTTCAAATATTTGATTTCTTCATTTTTCAGTTTTGGTAGTTCATATGTTTTTTGGAATTTATCCATTTCTTTTAGATTGTCCAATATGTTGGCATAATTTTTTTCATAATGATCTCTAATAAATGTTTGTATTGCTGGAGTATTGGTTGTTACTTTTCATGTCTCATTTGTGATTTTATTTATTTGTTTTATCTGTCTTTTATTCTTGATGGTTGAGATTAAAAGTTTATCACTTTTGTTGATATTTTCAAAGAAGTATCTCCTGTTCACTGATCAGTTCTACTGTTTTGGGTTTTTGTTTTGTTTTGTTTTTTATTTGTTTGTTTATTTATCTTTGTCAGATGACATGATACACCATATCAAAACCAGAAAATATTGCCCCCAAATTGCTATAACTGATGCACAAATTCAATGCAGTTGCAAGATACAAAATCATTGTCCAGAAACCTGTTGCATTTTTATTCCCCAAGAATGAAGCAGCAGAAAGAGAAGTCAAGTAGATCCCATTTACAACTGCACCAAAAACAATAAGATACCTAGGAATAATCCTAACCAAGGAGATCAAAGATCTGTAGCCTAAAAAGTATAAAAGACTGATTAAAGAACTTGAAGATGGCACAAACAAATGGACAAACATTCCATGCTTGTGGATCAGAAGAAATATTGTTAAAATGTCTATATTACCCAAATAACTGACAAATTTAAGGCAATCTCTATCAAAATGTTACCAACATTTTTTTTACAAAGGTAGAGCAAAGAATTCTAAAATTTTATGGAACCATACAAAAGTCCACACAAAGCCAAAGCAATCTTGAAATAGAAAAGCAAACTGTAGGCATCACAATTCTGGACTTCAAGTTCTATTACAAAGCAGGAGTGATCAAGACATTATGGTACTGGCAGAGAACTGTGGCAGACACATTGATAAGTGAAACAGAATAGAAAAGCCAGAAATGAACCCACAGTTGTATGGTCAACTAATAATTGAAAATACATGGAAGAATATCCAATGGACAAAAGCCAGTCTTTTTAACAAACAGTACTGGGAAAACTGGGCAGGAACATGCAAAAGGATGAAACTGGACCACCTTACACAATTCACAAAAACAAATTGAAAATGGACAAAAGACCTACATGTAAGACAGGAAGCCATCAAATGCTAGAGGAGAACACAGGAAGTAACTTCCTTGACATAGGCCTTAACTATTTCTTATAAGATATTTCTCCTAGGCAAGGGAAACAACAGTAAAAATAAACTATTGGGGCTTAATCAAGATAAAAAGTTTCTGCACAGTGAAAGGAACAATTGATAACATTAAACAGCAAACTTTGAAATTGGGAAAGATATTTGCAAATGGCATACCTGTTAAAGAGATATTATCTGAAATACATGAAGAACTTATAAAACACAACATCCCTGAAATAAATAATTCAGTTAAAAATGGGCAGTAGACATGAACATTTTTCCAAAGTAGACATCCAGATGGCTTAATAGACACATGAGAAGATGCTCAACATCATTCATCCTGAAGGAAATACAAATTAAAACTGCAAGAAGATATCTCCACATATCAGTCAGAATGGCTAAAATTAACAACAAAGGAGAGGACAGGTGTTGACAAGGATTTTGAGAATGGAGAACATTTTTACACTGTTGATGAGAATGGAAAATGGTGTAATCACTTTAGAGAACTGTATGGAAGTTCCTGAAAACATCAAAAATAGAACTACCCTATGATCTAGCAATTGCACTAGTAAGTATTTACCCTAAGGTTACAAAAATACTGATTCAAAGGGATCCATGTTCCCTACTTTTTATAGCAACATTTCCAACAATAGCCAAAATATGGAAAGAGTCCAAATCCCTTGACATATGAACGTATAAAGAAGATGTGATTAAACACACACACACACACACACACACACACACACACACACACACACACACACTCCATAGTGGAATATTATTCAGCCATAAGAAAAGAATGAAATCTTGCCATTTGCAAGAATATGTTTGGAGCTAGGGACTATTATGCTAAGCAAAATAAATCAGTCATGGGGAGCCTTGGTGGCTCAGTCATTGGGTGTCAGCCTTCAGCTCGGGTCATGGTCCTGGGGTCCTGGGATGGAGCCCAGCATCAGGCTCTCTGCTCAGTGGGAAGCCTGCTTCTCCCTTTCCCCCTCCCCCTGTTTGTGTTCCCTCTCTCGCTGTGTCTCTCTCTGTCAAATAAATAATAAAATGTTTAAAAATAAATAAGTAGATCAGTCAAAGAAAACAAATGCCATATGATTTCAGTCATATGTGGAGTTTAAGAAAAAAGCAGATGGACACACAGGGAAAAAAGAGCGAGGCAAACCAGGAATGAGAATGTTAACTGTAGAGAATAAACCGAGGGTTACTCTGGGGGGAAGGGTAAGGGATGGGTATTAAGGAGGGCACTTGTGATGATTGCTGGGTATCGTATATAAGTGAGGAATGACTAAACTCTACTCCAGAATCTAATATTACACTGTATGTTAACTAACTGGAATTCAAATAAAACCTTGGAAAAAAACCAGCAATCCAAATCAAGCAAGAATCTGTTCTGTAATTCTGATTAGTAAAACTATGAACATCTCTCCTTGAAGAACTATGATCAATTACTTATCACTCTTCCCAAAATGAAAATTATCAATTTTCTTTGTAGATTAGCCATACTTTATAGACACATAGACACAAATGTTGATACAACTTGCTTTTATGTTATGAGAATGAAAATGATCTTTTCTAGTGGGTGAAGTGTAAGCAGATAACTTTGAAAAACAGTTGGATTCTCTAGAGCTTTTACAAAATTTAAGTTAAGAAAATCCATACTTATTTTAAAAACACACCATTAGCATTTACTATTAGAAATGACAAATTGAGATATTTCTCTTGGAGAAGTAATGGAATTAACAGCTGCCATGATAAATAGAAAACTATAGATTACATTAAGCAGCTGGCTGCCATTAGCACTAAGAGGAATATGAATTATTTTGTTTTTCTTTCTTACATGAAGTTAACTAGCTTCCCTTGGGACGCAGCTTGAAATTTTGCCTCTGTTTATAAATAGCTTTAACTTTACTCACTCAAGTCCCTACTCTGGATTCTTAATGCCTGACAAAGAATCTCTTTTTTCTTGATTCTACCCTTTACTTCCACAAATTGTAGCATAAATTTGAGATAATTAAGGAAATGAACAAGGAAACTGTGAAGAACTTATATGCTGATATTAATACTGTAAAATAAGGAGAACAGCTTTTAATATCACTAGGCATAGTTGTCTCTTTCTAGTCAATATAACTTTCAGGGACCGAGAAGCACATTGTCAAGAAATGGAAAATTCTGCATAGTATTAAATATGGTGAATTCTGGTGGTTAGCAAGTGGTTGTGGTTCTCATTCTGTCCCCTTTACAGATGGAGATTTCATAGTTTGACCCTATCCAGGAAAATTCATTTATCAGTTGCCAGTACAGAGGAGGCTATGGAAGGAAATATTTCTGAACAAAAAAGAAAGGGCAAGTATGTGCTCTTCTCCCCTAAGCCTACTTTCTTTCCCAGGTACAGAGTTGAAATTCTTCCTGTAAACACTCTATCCCTCCCTTTTGGTCTTTCTCCCTGTGTGTCTCTGTTTCTCTGCCATATTTTCTATGTGTCTCTCTCACTTGCTGCCTGTGGGTATTCTTTCTCTCTGTCTCACTGTTTTTCTGTCTCTCTCAATATCTCTGTGTTCTTCTTTGTCCCTTTAGCTCTCTCTGTTTTTCTGACAATGTTCCTCTGTCCCTCTCTCTTTCTGCCTCTGAACTTTCTCTCTCTGGCCCTTTGATTCTTTCTCCCTCTTTCTGTATTTCTGTTTCTGTCTCTCTTTTCTTTTTTCTTGGAATCTCTACCTTCTCCTTCCCCTATCTAGTTGTTGTGTGAGTCCTGTCATCTGATCACCTATTGATTTAAATTGTGCACACAGCAAAGAAAGCAGAATAGAGAGTTGGAGAAAGAACTAGAAAATATCTTATCTGGAAGTCAACAAGGAACTTACAAAAAAGGGGAAATTTCACACTGGAAATATCAGTTAGTGGAGAAAGGAGAGATATTAGGGTACAGGGAGGTTAATTGACTCTATGCAAACTTCAGATTATATCTTTTACTTTTTATGTTCTTTGTGTTGAAACATTCTCATAAGGTTAAAGATTATCATAAGCATTTTGTTTTGCTTTTTTTTATTAGAGTTGTGGTGATTTGTTAATAACAACTAGCATGTGTGTGTGGTGTGTAAGGTAGTCAACACATTATATAACCAGTCTATATCACCCCTTTCATCACAGATTGGCAAACTTAATTCAGAGATATTGATAAAGAGCATAAATGTATCACTGAAAATATATGCCCATAAATGAGACATAAACCCATAAACAATTTCACACTGCTCTTAAAATGATCAAAAAGCTTAACTTTGAAACAACTTAATTATTTTTCTAAGATCACTAATAGAAATTTGCAAATTCAGCTGTTTAGGCGATTAATTATGCTATCCTTACTAATATTGAGGTATTGAAAATCATCAAAATAATAACATTTTGTGTATTATGCTTTTTGACATTGTAATTTATGGTCCATAGGTACCAGGAAAGAAAACAAACAAACAAAAAAATCAATCCTTTGTATTGCTAAATACAAGATGTATTATTACTTCTGATTTTTTATTACAGTGGAAGGAAAATAGACTTATTTTTAAGTCTAGTATTTTCTACTTGGAATATTGGACAAGTCTTTCTGTTTTGTGAAACTCTAGTTCCTTTCTAAGAAATGGATAATATTTGATTAGTAAAATGTATAGGTGTGCTGTGTAGTACATATGATACAATGAATAGAAGTGGGAGAAATTTTCAGCTTAAAACCGAAAACTTGTAATTCATCAAAAACAGACAGTTGCATGATGAAGACTGATTTGATGTACTTATTCCTTTGAATAAAATACTTGCCCAGTGAAATTTCACAAATAAGTGTTAAGATTTTTTTTTTAATTTTTATAAACATATATTTTTATCCCCAGGGGTACAGGTCTGCGAATCGCCAGGTTTACACACTTCACAGCACTCACCATAGCACATACCCTCCCCAATATACATAACACCACCCCCTCTCCCAACCCCCCTCCCCCCATCAACCCTCAGTTTGTTTTGTGAGATTAAGAGTCACTTATGGTTTGTCTCCCTCCCAATTCCATCTTGTTTCATTTATTCTTCTCCTATCCCCCTAACCCCCCATGTTGCATCTCCTCTCCCTCATATCAGGGAGATCATATGATAGTTGTCTTTCTCTGATTGACTTATTTCGCTAAGCATGATACCCTCTAGTTCCATCCACGTCGTCGCAAATGGCAAGATTTCATTTCTTTTGATGGCTGCATAGTATTCCATTGTGTATATATACCACATCTTCTTTATCCATTCGTCTGTAGATGGACATCTAGGTTCTTTCCATAGTTTGGCTATTGTAGACATTGCTGCTATAAACATTCGGGTGCACGTGCCCCTTCGGATCACTACGTTTGTATCTTTAGGGTAAATACCCAGCAGTGCAATTGCTGGGTCATAAGGTAGTTCTATGTTCAACATTTTGAGGAACCTCCATGCTGTTTTCCAGAGTGGTTGCACCAGCTTGCATTCCCACCAACAGTGTAGGAGGGTTCCCCTTTCTCCGCATCCTCGCCAGCATCTGTCATTTCCTGACTTGTTAATTTTCGCCATTCTGACTGGTGTGAGGTGATATCTCATGATGGTTTTGATTTGTATTTCCCTGATGCCGAGTGATATGGAGCACTTTTTCATGTGTCTGTTGGCCATCTGGATGTCTTCTTTGCAGAAATGTCTGTTCATGTCCTCTGCCCATTTCTTGATTGGATTCTTTGTTCTTTGGGTGTTGAGTTTGCTAAGTTCTTTATAGATTTTGGACACTAGCCCTTTATCTGATATGTCATTTGCAAGTATCTTCTCCCATTCTGTCAGTTGTCTTTTGGTTTTGTTCACTCTTTCCTTTGCTGTGCAAAAGCTTTTGATCTTGATGAAATCCCAATAGTTCATTTTTGCCCTTGCTTCCCTTGCCTTTGGGGATGTTCCTAGGAAGATGTTGTTGCAGCTGAGGTCGAAGAGGTTGCTGCCTGTGTTCTCCTCAGGATTTTGATGGATTCCTTTCTCACATTGAGATCCTTCACCCATTTTGAGTCTATTTTCGTGTGTGGTGTAAGGAAATGTTCCAATTTCATTTTTATGCATGTGGCTGTCCAATTTTCCTAACACCATTTATTGAAGAGGCTGTCTTTGTTCCATTGGACATTCTTTCCTGCTTTGTCAAATATGAGTTGACCATAGAGTTGAGGGTCTATTTCTGGGCTCTCTATTCTGTTCCATTGATCTATGTGTGTTTTTGTGCCAGTACCATGCTGTCTTGATGACGACAGCTTTGTAATAGAGCTTGAAGTCGGGAATTGTGATGCCACCAACTTTGGCTTTCTTTTTCAATATTCCTTTGGCTATTCGGGGTCTTTTCTGGTTCCATATAAATTTTAGGATTATTTGTTCCATTTCTTTGAAAAAAATGGATGGTACTTTGATAGGAATTGCATTAAATGTGTAGATTGCTTTAGGTAGCATAGACATTTTCACAATATTTATTCTTCCAATCCAGGAGCATGGAACATTTTTCCATTTCTTTGTGTCTTCCTCAATTTCTTTCATGAGTACTTTATAGTTTTCTGGGTATAGATTCTTAGTCTCTTTGGTTAGGTTTATTCCTAGGTATCTTAGAGTTTTGGGTGCAATTGTAAATGGGATGGACTCCTTCATTTCTCTTTCTTCTGTCTTGTTGTTGGTGTAGAGAAATGCAACTGATTTCTGTGCATTGATTTTATATCCTGACACTTTACTGAATTCCTGTAGAAGTTCTAGCAGTTTTGGAGTGGAGTCTTTTGGGTTTTCCACATAGAGTATCATATCATCTGCGAAGAGTGATAGTTTGACTTCTTCTTTGCCGATTTGGATGCCTTTAATTTCCTTTTGTTGTCTGATTGCTGAGGCTAGGACTTCTAGTACTATGTTGAATAGCAGTGGTGATAACGGACATCCCTGCCGTGTTCCTGACCTTAGTGGAAAAGCTTTCAGTTTTTCTCCATTGAGAATGATATTTGCGGTGGGTTTTTCATAGATGGCTTTGATAATATTGAGGTATGTGCCGTCTATCCCTACATTTTGAAGAGTTTTGATCAGGAAGGGATGCTGTACTTTGTCAAATGCTTTTTCAGTATCTATGTAGAGTATCATATGGTTCTTGTTCTTTCTTTTATTAATGTATTGTATCACATTGATTGATTTGCGGATATTGAACCAGCCTTGCAGCCCTGGAATAAATCCCACTTGGTCGTGGTGAATAAGACTTTTAATGTACTGTTGAATCCTATTGGCTAGTATTTTGGCGAGAATTTTTGCCTCTGTGTTCATCAAGGATATCGGTCGGTAGTTCTCTTTTTTGTTGGGATTCTTGTCTGGTTTTAGGATCAAGGTGATGCTGGCCTCATAAAATGAGTTTGGAAGTTTTCCTTCCATTTCTATTTTTTGGAACAGTTTCAGGAGAATAGGAATTAGTTCTTCTTTAAATGTTTGGTAGAATTCCCCCGGGAAGCCATCTGGCCCTGGGCTTTTGTTTGTTTGGAGATTTTTGATGACTGTTTCAATCTCCTTACTGGTTATGGGTCTGTTCAGGCTTTCCATTTCTTCCTGGTTCAGTTGTGGTAGTTTATATGTCTCTAGGAATGCATTCATTTCTTCCAGATTGTCAAATTTGTTGGCGTAGAGTTGCTCATAGTATGTTCTTATAATTGTCTGTATTTCTTTGGTGTTCGTTGTGATCTCTCCTCTTTCATTCACGATTTTATTTATTTGGGTCCTTTTGTTTTTTCTTTTGGATAAGTCTGGCCAGGGGTTTATTAATCTTATTAATTCTTTCAAAGAACCAGCTCCTAGTTTCGTTGATTTTTTCTATTGTTTTTTTTTTTTTGTTTGTTTGTTTGTTTGTTTGTTTGTTTTGGTTTCTATTTCATTGATTTCTGCTCTGGTCTTCATGATTTCTCTTCTCCTGCTGGGTTTAGGGTTTCTTTCTTGTTCTTTCTCCAGCTCCTTTAGGTGTAGGGTTAGGTTGTGTACCTGAGACCTTTCTTGTTTCTTGAGAAAGGCTTGTACCGCTATATATTTTCCTCTCAGGACTGCCTTTATTGTGTCCCCCAGATTCTGAACTGTTGTGTTTTCATTATCATTTGTTTCCATAAATTTTTTCAATTCTTCTTTAATTTCCTGGTTGACCCATTCATTCTTTAGAAGGATGCTGTTTAGTCTCCATGTATTTGGGTTCTTTCCAAATTTCCTCTTGTGATTGAGTTCTAGCTTTAGAGCATTGTGGTCTGAAAATATGCAGGGAATGATCCCAATCTTTTGATACCGGTTGAGACTTGATTTAGGACCGAGAATGTGATCTATTCTGGAGAATGTTCCGTGTGCACTAGAGAAGAATGTGTATTCTGTTGCTTTGGGATGAAATGTTCTGAATATATCTGTGATGTCCATCTGGTCCAGTGTGTCATTTAAGGCCTTGATTTCCTTGTTGATCTTTTGCTTGGATGATCTGTCCATTTCAGTGAGGGGAGTGTTTAAACCCCCTACTATTATTGTATTCTTGTCTATGTGTTTCTTTGATTTTGTTATTAATCGGTTTATATAGTTGGCTGCTCCCTCGTTAGGGGCATAGATATTTAAAATTGTTAGATCTTCTTGTTGGACAGTTCCTTTGAGTATGATATAGTGTCCTTCCTCATCACTTATTATAGTCTTTGGCTTAAAATCTAATTGATCTGATATAAGGATTGCCACTCCTGCTTTCTTCTGAGGTCCATTAGCATGGTAAATTCTTTTCCACCCCCTCACTTTAAACCTGGAGGTGTCTTCGGTTTTAAAATGAGTTTCTTGTAGGCAACATATAGATGGGTTTTGTTTTTTATCCATTCTGATACCCTGTGTCTTTTGATTGGGGCATTTAGCCCATTAACATTCAGGGTAAGTATTGAGAGATATGAATTTAGTGCCATTGTATTGTATATTGTCTCTGTTTCTTTCTGATCTACTACTTTTAGGGTCTCTCTTTGCTTAGAGGACCCCTTTCAATATTTCCTGTAGAGCTGGTTTGGTATTTGCAAATTCTTTCAGTTTTTGTTCGTCCTGGAAGCTTTTAATCTCTCCTTCTATTTTCAATGATAGCCTAGCTGGATATAGTATTCTTGGCTGCATGTTTTTCTCATTTAGTACTCTGAATATATCATGCCAGCTCTTTCTGGCCTGCCAGGTCTCTGTGGATAAGTCTGCTGCCCACCTAATATTTTTACCATTTTACGTTACAGACTTCTTTTCCCAAGCTGCTTTCAGGATCTTCTCTTTGTCACTAAGACTTGTAAATTTTACTATTAGGTGACGGGGTGTGGACCTATTCTTATTGATCTTGAGGGGGGTTCTCTGAACTTCCTGGATTTTGATGCTTGTTCCCTTTGCCATATTGGGGAAATTCTCTCCAATAATTCTCTCCAACATACCTTCTGCTCCCCTCTCTGTTTCCTCTTCTTCTGGAATCCCAATTATTCTAATGTTGTTTCGTCTCATGGTGTTACTTATCTCTTGAATTCTCCCCTCGTGGTCCAGTAGCTGTTTGTCCCTCTTTTGCTCAGCTTCTTTATTCTCTGTCATTTGGTCTTCTATATCGCTAATTCTTTCTTCTGCCTCATTTATCCTAGCAGTGAGAGCCTCCATTTTTTATTGCACCTCATTAATAGCTTTTTTTATTTCAACTTGGTTACATATTATTTCTTTTATTTGTCCAGAAAGGGCTTTTATATCTCCTGAGAGGGTTGCTTTATTATCTTCCATGCCTTTTTCAAGCCCGGCTAGAACCTTGAGAATCGTCATTCTGAACTGTATATCTGACATATTACCAATGTCTGTATTGATTAGGTCCCTAGCCTTTGGTACTGCTTCTTGTTCTTTTTTTTTGTTGTTGTTGTTGTGAATTTTTCCGCCTTGTCATTTTGTCCAGATAAGAGTATATGAAGGAGCAAGTAAAATACTAATCAGGTGGCAACAACCCCAGGAAAATATACTTTAGCCAAATCAGAAGAGATCCCAAATCGTGAGGGGGGAGAAAGTGGATAAAAAGTGGTTCAGAAAGAAAAAAAAAAAAAACTATTAAAAAAAGAAAGCCGATAAAAAATATAAAAAGGAATATATATATATTTATATATATATATATTAGATAATCTATTTAAAAAACCTTAAAAACGAATTTGGTAAAAGTTAAAAAATTTAGCAGAAGAAGAGAAAAGAAAATTGAAAAAGAAAAAAAAAATTAAATTAACTGCAAGGCTAAAGAATCATGGGGAGAAAGCCATGAGTTCCATGCTTTGCTTTCTTCTATTCTGGAATTCCGCCACTCTCCTTGGTATTGAAACTGCACTCCTTGGTAGGTGAACTTGGTCCTGGCTGGGTTTCTCATTGATCTTCTGAGGGAGGGGCCTGTTGTAGTGATTCTCAAGCGTCTTTGCCCCAGGCGGAATTGCACCGCCCTTACCCGGGGCCGGGCTGAGTAATCTGCTTGGGTTTGCTGGGTTTGCTTTCGGGAGCTTATGTTCCCTGAGCGCTTTCCACAGAGTTCTGGAAGACGGGAATGAAGATGGCGGCCTCCCGGTCTCCGGCCTGGAAGAGCCGAGAGCCCGGGGCCCCACTCCTCAGTGCGCCCTCAGAGAACAGCGCCCAATTACTCCTGTCACCCTGGCCTCCGGCCTCGCTCCGAGCTGACCGAGCCTGCGACCAGTTCAAGGTAAACCCGACCTTAGAGCTTACTCCTTGGCTCTGTCTCTGTAGCCGGCTTCCCTGTTCTAATACCGGTAAGCTCTGGGACACTCAGACATCCCTGATCCTTCTGTGACCCTGTGGGACCTGAGGCCATGCTGACCCCGCCTGGGCTTCACCCCAGTTAAGCCTCTGGAGCGATGTCCCTCAGCGGAACAGACCTTTAAAAGTCCTGCTTTTGTTCTCCATTGCTCCGTCGCTCGGCGTTAGCTGGCCCCTCCCCCCGCGGTCTATCTTCCAGTCGCTTTGGATTCACTTCTCCGCCACTCCTACCTTTCAGATAGTGGTTGATTTTCTGTTTCTAGAATTGCTGTTCTTCTTCTCTTCAATCTCCCGTTGGATTTGTAGGTGTTTGCAATCTTTAGATAAACTATTTAGCTGATCTCCCGCTACCTGAAGTAGTCTCAGCGTGCTACTTCTCCACCATCTTGACTCCTCACCCCAAGTGTTAAGATGTTTAAGATTCATTTATCTTCAGCATTGTAGTTGCTATGACAAGGGAATTGGTTTAATCTCACTATTTTAAAATAAGAACATTTTTGGCTTTTGCTTCCCTCTCATCTCAGCAGGAAACTTTTCATAGTCAAAATGAGTCATGAAAATTCCAGCACCATCATTGAGCTGGTGCTTGTAGGATTTTCCAGTCACCCCCAAATGGAGGTTCCACTCTTTTTACTCTCCTCTCTGGTCTTCCTGGCAAATCTCTTTGGAATCATAGCCATCATCTTCTTAGTAATTTTAGAGTCCTCTCTCAAGACACCCATGTATATCTCTGTCATCTGGCCTTTCTCAACTTATTTTTTATTTTTTTATTTTATGTTTATTCTTATTTTTAGCACATTTGTGGTCCCCAAGATGTTTTTTAATTTCCTTGCAAGCAGAAAAGTCATATCTCACAACTTCTGTTTTGCTCAGACTTACATCACCTATTCCTGGAGTCAACTGAGTGCTTTCTCCTTGTAGTGATGGCTCTGGATCAATATTTGAACATTTGTTACCCACTAAGATATCTGCTCATCATGAACTGGTCTGTATGCCTGACATTGGCTCTGGAGGCCTGGATAATTGTTTTTTGTTCATTTGTTTGTTTGTTGTTTTGTTTTTACTTCAGTGGTGCTGCTCTACCTCATAATTCTTCCACTCTGTGGTCCATATGTTGTTGACTATATTCTCTGTGAATTGCCTATTCTTTTTCACATGTTCTGTGCTGATACATACCTGCTTGAGACTGTCATGGCCATAGGAGGGGCTGGAAATATGTTATTCCCTTTCCTCCTCATTATACTCTCCTACCTTGGCATGCTGGTGGCTGTGATGAAAATAGACTGTTTAAGGCAGGAAGAAAACCTTTTCCATATGTACTTCCCACCTGATCATGGTGACCATATATTATGGAACAGGAGTGATCAGGTACATGAGACTCAAGTCCCTCTATTTGGCAGAAGGAGACAAATTCATCTCTGTGTTTTATGCAGTCATCATCCCTATGATGAATTCTTTCATTTACAGTCTAAGGAACAAGGAAGTCAAGGAGGGTATGAGAAGAGACATGGAGAAGTACAACAATGAGACAAAACAATAAATCCACAGACTAGAATCTTTAGAATTTAAAGGCAATGCTTACTTTCTTTTAAATTTGGCAAACTTTCAGATAAAAGTGGTCATCACATTTTTACAAATCTCCTCAAGTCTTTCCAGTTCAGGTTTCTACTATGAGTGAACATGTATGGATAGTTATTTATTATGTGTCAGAACATTGTTATATCAACTCAATCAAGTATGTTGTGAACTACACCATAACCTTTCATGTCAACACATTGTCATGCCCTGTAGTCACTGCCTTTACAATATTTCATTCTCTATTTTTCCATTTATTTTGTGAAGTGTCAATTATGACAAGGTGCTCATTCTTACTTTACCTATAAGCGCCATCTTTTTTTTGGGGGGGGTTGTTAGCCTGAAGATATGAGCCTCAGATCTTTACTGATACAAAATGAAAGGCAGTGTAAATTCTGAAAAATATATATCATTAATTCTTACAGAAAGGAAATGTATTTGAAACTTGAAATTACTTGAGAATTTTTAAAAGAAGTATAAAACACTGCATTTTTTGGGTTTTATATTTTTCTGTGTCTAAACTTTTATCTTTGTGGTCTCTAATTTTAGGGAAGAGGGTATGATATTTTTTGAATTTGAAAACCAAGAAAAACTCTTCTCAGTTACTTAAATTTTAATTATCTGTGTTATGGAAGATAACTTGCAGAAATAAATACTAGCAGTCATTTAATTTGTTAACTTTTTAGATATGTAAACATATTGGCTACAGTGGATTTGCCCCTATAATAGTTTAAGGAGTCATATATTAACTAGTCTAATATTCCTGAATTTGGAGGCCACCTGTGGAGTTAATCCTAGATTCAATCATTTACTTGCTGTGTGCCTTTTATCAAAATGTTTTCTGTACTTTAATTTCCCTCTTGAAAATTCAGGTAATGTAATGTATAGGAGGGTAAATGTAAACACATAGAATAACTTAAAATTCAAAAAGAGGCTAAAAGCACACTAGATAAGATCATTTTCCATATGCTGTTGGAAAAAAAAGAACTTTGTGCTAGATTCTACAATTGTATAGAAAGAAAATAAATGTACAGTAATTACATTAAATAAACATTTTTTCAGACTCTCTTTCCTACCTTCTGTTGGAAATTGCTATTTCCATGAATGAAGAAATTCCTTTTTCCCAAGTTAGTACACACAGAATAATCTAGAGTTTCTATCCATAACTTTAATAAGTATGAGGGCCAAAGAACTTAATATGTCCAATTAACCTATTGCATATCTGAGTACCAGAGAATGACTGTTGTTCATCCTTGTATAGCAGGCCTTTGACTTCTTTATAGAAATTTAATTCTAACATATGGATGAAACAGTAGTTTTTCCCCTGTGATCAAATTTTATTATATGCTGATGTATAATACATAAAAGAAAAAAGGGAAACAAATCAATGTAGAGTGAAGCAATAAGTGTCTGATTTGTAATATTTTCTGTAATACTTAGGACTCCATGGAAACATTGCACAAGTGCATGTGTAAGGGCTTCTTTGTACCAAGTTCATTTTGTGGTGGCTCTATATTTATCACTTTTCCTGAAAGTAATGCAAACACTGATGATCCAGTATGTTGTTATCAAAACTGAATGTACAATAGCTTCATATTCTGCTTTTACAAGTATTTCTCCAGCAAGCAGAACATACTGAGGAAATAGTTTGAAAGCGCATTCAGTTTTTAAAACAACTACAGTTGAATCAGAGGACTTGAATAAAAACTTAATTTGACCCAAAATATATACACTTTGGTTTCATTTTATTTGCTTTGAAATCAGTGACCAGACTATCAACTGCAAAGTTATCCTTTCTTTTAATTAGAAAAGTAGTTCTAATAAATCTTATCTCTCATGATTTATAGTCAACAAGGAATCCAAGAATATAATGTGTGATTCTGATAGTAGTCAAGTGAATCTAGAACCAATATACATAGAGTAAGAAGAGCTATTTTTTGTCATTGCTTAAAATTAACAACATATTTAGTAAAATAAATTTTAAATAACAACATAAATTGTGGTGAAATAATAATCATAGAACAATAAATAGTTTGATTACAAATAATTTTTTTAGAAAACTTACAGACTCCCTGAAACTCCCTCTATTTTAATTTCATGTTGAATGTTTAGCTATATCTCAATGAAATCTTTCCAAGAATATAAATTTTGTCTGTTCTCTAGAGATTATTCTTGTTTGTTACCCTTCTGATTCATATAAACCATAAAATGTATACATTTAATTTATTAAATTATCACTGTTCAAAGCTTTGAGAAATAACCTGACTTTGACTAAATTTTTTAACTTAATCCAGTAAATATCTGACTTAGTAACTCTTATCTTTGGTTAAATGAAATTTTGTTCCCACATCAGAAATAAATTTTGTGCTGGCTATTGACAGTATGTTGATGTTGGTAATTTAAACAGTTTTGTAAACAATGGGTCTGTTATTAGAAACCATAGACAAGAATGCAAGAGGACAAGGATGTTCCACCATGGGAAAACAGTGTGGAGGGAAGTTAGCTTCCCTAAGGATTAATTATGAGAAACGTCTTGCCAAGTAATTAGCATAGGCTTTCCACGTGTCTTAATGAGATCATGGCAAGGAAATGAGTTTTTTCATTTTGCCTCAACACACTCATACACAAATGAAGAGACTTTTCTTGAGATTTGAACATGATATTGAATCTTTAAACACATTAGTTTGATGATTTGAGAGGAACAGATTGTGTAAATACATAAGTAAATTATACACTCACTAAGTTCTTTCTTCTTAGCAGACTTGCACTGTGTATGCATGTGTGTGTGCATTTGTAAAAAATATGGACTTATAATTAACTGTTGTAGGATCTAATCAAGTAAAATTTTAATACATTGTGAATATTTGGAGGCAACATATATTGTAGTGTCTTTTAAGTAATGTCCTCAGTATCAGGAACTAAAAATATTTACTCAGAAAAAATATATTTATGGTATTTCTTTTCCTGTTTTTGTTGTTGTTGTTGTTGTTGTTTTTGTTTTTGGACCCCACTATAAATTT
Organism: Lutra lutra; assembly: GCF_902655055.1. Taxonomy (NCBI): domain Eukaryota; kingdom Metazoa; phylum Chordata; class Mammalia; order Carnivora; family Mustelidae; genus Lutra; species Lutra lutra. Next base: position 158,406,004 of record NC_062282.1, on the reverse strand, counting down.
CTTCCCATTCCTTTCGAAAGTGGCATTGCTACGCTCTGTTACTTAACCATCTCTGGAGCATCCAATCTTTTTGAATGATATCCCCTCATTGAATTTGTTTCTCTTACTAAAAGTTAGAGTGTAAGTAAAATCTAATCCCCAAACTTCAACTTTAATCTATCTTGTGCTCTAAAAAGCATATGACCCTGACTGGTAGCACATTTTAGACGTATCTACTGATGATGGTTATGACATAAGCTAAACTGTTGCTTAACAAATTTCCACAATGATAAATCATTGTTATACTCTTAGTATAGCACTTCTTATCTAGGAAAATTTTAATATATTAACAAGTTTGTGCCACTTCAGGAAAAAACAAAAAACAAAACAAAACAAAAACAAACAAACAAACAAACAGGGGCATTAATACTGCTCGCCCGCAGTGTGTATATACACACATTGTCTTTATTATATATGTAATATATATCCCTTATTTTAAAGAATTGTCTCAAGTGATTATGGAGGCTTGCAAGTCAAAGTCCAAAATCTGCAGTGTGGGCCAACACGCTGGAAATGAAAGAACAGTTAATGCTGTATTTAATATCTGAAGGTCTTCTGCTACCTGATTCCCTCCTGGTCAGAAGAGTTCAAATCTTTGTTCCATTTAAGCTTCAGATGATTGAATAAGTTTCACCACATCATGGAATAAAAGTCTGCTTTACTAGGGGTGCCTGGGTGGTTCAGTGGGTTGAAGCCTATGTCTTCTGCTCAAGTCATGATCCCAGAGTCCTGGGATCGAGCCCTGCATTGGGCTCTCTGCTCAGCAAGGAGCATCCCTCCCTCTGAACCCTCACACCAGCCTCTCTGATCTCGGTATGTCAAATAAATAAATAAAATCTTAGAAAAAAATCTGCTGTACTCAAAGTCCACTGAATTAAATTTTAATCTTATCCAAAACACTCTTATAACAACATCTAGATTAATATTTGACCACAACTACATATCTGAGCACTGTGATCCAGCCACTTTTATATGTAAAATTACCCATGCAATTTCATATTCAGATTATTCATTGCTAGCATATGGTAGCACACTGGTTTTTAGGTATTAATCTCATACCATAAACAATTTGCTGAATTAATTAGTTTTAGTACTTTTTTAATATACTATATGGGATTTTCTATATATAAGATTATGTTATCTGTAAGTATAGATCTTCTTTTCCAATTTGGATGTCTATTGCTTGTTTAATTTCTCTAACTGCTATTTCCAATACTATGTTGAATAAAAGTGACAAAAGTGAGCACATCCTTAATTTATTTTGTTCTTGATATTAGAATAAAAGATTTCAATCTCTCAGGTTTTCTGGGAAAATGGCAGGATAGGAGGACCCCAAGCTTGTCTTATACCACAGAAACAATTAGATAACCTTCACAGCAGTGTAAGTAACCCAGAAACCAACCCAAAGACTGGCAGAACAAATGTCATAACCTAAGGGAGAGAAAAGACCACATTGAACAAGGTAAGGAGGGTCATGACTTCTGGGAACAAAACTGACTGTGGTTGTCCACAGTGGGGAGGCAGCTGGTGGCACAGAGAATGGTGGGAAACAGACACTCCTACAAGAAAACCCATGGGAAGTATGAATACCCATAATATTTCACTTTGGAAGTCCAACAGACTGAATCTCATGAGTTTAAAACCAGTGGGACTCAAAGCCTGGAATTTTAAATATTAGTGGGCTCATCTTTGAGAGCCCAGAGAGCTTTAGGAAGCTAAGCCCACATACCTAAAGAACAACACTGAAAACATCCCCAGCAGATATAGTGCAGACCAAGCAGTTTAAAAGATATAAGTGGAGGAAGACAGGAGGGAATATGATTTTCTCATCTCAGAGCATGGCCCAGAGAGAGGGATCACAGGAACACCATTCCAGGAACAAAGGAGGAGGCAGGTGATGTCTCCCAATCCCAACATAAACAATGGCCTCCTTCAGAAACCAGTGTGGTGCCTACATGCTTACCTACTTACAACCCCCCCTACCCATGCATCACCTCTGATTCACCCTCCAAGCCATGCTCCCCTTAGTCCATGCACTGTAGACCCCTGACTCAAAACACCAGAAAAAAACATACTAACACCATATCTCTTGATCTACATGTCTGGCAGCAATGGTGCAGGTCTCATTTCCCAAGCAGACCACGACACACTTTGCTAAAACATGGCCCACCATTACTTGGGAACAAACATTGCCTACAATAAGCAAAGAGAGCTTCTGCAGATCACTGGACTAAAGGAAAAAAGAGACCAAGACTCAAAAGCAGAGCACAAACAACGTGTATAAGGAGACACTCCCTGAAGCACCAGATCCCAGGGAACAGGGGACACTGCACCACAGGAGCTAACTACAGGACCTCTTTTCCATGAGACTATTTTCATTAACAGCAGGAGAAGTAGTCAATTTTTCTAACACACAGAAACAGACAGAGAAAAGTTAGACAAAATGAGGATATGGAGGAAAATCTCCCAAATGAAGAATAGGACAAAACCACATCAAGAGACCAAAGCAAAATGGAAATAAGTAATATGCCTGAGAGATGATTTAAAACAATTAACATGCAGATATCCAGATAACATGGGAAAAGAATGGAGGACATCAATGAGACTATTTTTTTTAATTATTTTTAAAGGATTTTATTTAATTATTTGTTGGACAGAGAAAAAGCACAGACGGGGGAGCTGCAGACAGAGGGAAAAGCAGTTTCCCATTGAACAGGGATTCCAATGCAGGACTCCATCCAAGGACACTGGGATCACGACCTGAGCCAAGACAGATGCTTAACCAACTGAGTCACCCAGATGCCCCTATCAGTGATACTCTTAACACAGAAATACAAAAAAAAAAAAAAAAAAAAAAAAAAAAATCAGAGATAAAGAGCACAACAAAGGAAATTAAAAAAAAATAAATTTACTCTTCTCCTACCCCCTCAACCCCCCAGGTTGCATCTCCTCTCCCTCATATCAGGGAGATCATATGATAGTTGTCTTTCTCCGATTGACTTATTTCGCTAAGCATGATACCCTCTAGTTCCATCCACGTCGTCGCAAATGGCAAGATTTCATTTCTTTTGATGGCTGCATAGTATTCCATTGTGTATATATACCACATCTTCTTTATCCATTCATCTGTAGATGGACATCTAGGTTCTTTCCATAGTTTGGCTATTGTAGACATTGCTGCTATAAACATTCGGGTGCATGTGCCCCTTCGGATCACTATGTTTGTATCTTTAGGGTAAATACCCAGCAGTGCAATTGCTGGGTCATAGGGTAGTTCTATTTTCAACATTTTGAGGAACCTCCATGCTGTTTTCCAGAGTGGTTGCACCAGCTTGCATTCCCACCAACAGTGTAGGAGGGTTCCCCTTTCTCCGCATCCTCGCCAGCATCTGTCATTTCCTGACTTGTTAATTTTAGCCATTCTGACTGGTGTGAGGTGATATCTCATGGTGGTTTTGATTTGTATTTCCCTGATGCCGAGTGATATGGAGCACTTTTTCATGTGTCTGTTGGCCATCTGGATGTCTTCTTTGCAGAAATGTCTGTCCATGTCCTCTGCCCATTTCTTGATTGGATTCTTTGTTCTTTGGGTGTTGAGTTTGCTAAGTTCTTTATAGATTTTGGACACTAGCCCTTTATCTGATATGTCATTTGCAAATATCTTCTCCCATTCTGTCAGTTGTCTTTTGGTTTTGTTCACTGTTTCCTTTGCTGTGCAAAAGCTTTTGATCTTGATAAAATCCCAATAGTTCATTTTTGCCCTTGCTTCCCTTGCCTTTGGTGATGTTCCTAGGAAGATGTTGCTGCGGCTGAGGTCGAAGAGGTTGCTGCCTGTGTTCTCCTCGAGGATTTTGATGGATTCCTTTCTCACATTGAGATCCTTCATCCATTTTGAGTCTATTTTCGTGTGTGGTGTAAGGAAATGATCCAAATTCATTTTTCTGCATGTGGCTGTCCAATTTTCCCAACACCATTTACTGAAGAGGCTGTCTTTGTTCCATTGGACATTCTTTCCTGCTTTGTCGAAGATGAGTTGACCATAGAGTTGAGGGTCCATTTCTGGGCTCTCTATTCTGTTCCATTGAGCTATGTGTCTGTTTTTGTGCCAGTACCATGCTGTCTTGATGATGACAGCTTTGTAATAGAGCTTGAAGTCCGGAATTGTGATGCCACCAACTTTGGCTTTCTTTTTCAATATTCCTTTGGCTATTCGAGGTCTTTTCTGGTTCCATATAAATTTTAGGATTATTTGTTCCATATCTTTGAAAAAAATGGATGGTACTTTGATAGGAATTGCATTAAATGTGTAGATTGCTTTAGGTAGCATAGACATTTTCACAATATTTATTCTTCCAATCCAGGAGCATGGAACATTTTTCCATTTCTTTGTGTCTCCCTCAATTTCTTTCATGAGTACTTTATAGTTTTCTGAGTATAGATTCTTAGTCTCTTTGGTTAGGTTTATTCCTAGGTATCTTATAGTTTTGGGTGCAATTGTAAATGGGATGGACTCCTTAATTTCTCTTTCTTCTGTCTTGTTGTTGGTGTAGAGAAATGCAACTGATTTCTGTGCATTGATTTTATATCCTGACACTTTACTGAATTCCTGTACAAGTTCTAGCAGTTTTGGAGTGGAGTCTTTTGGGTTTTCCACATAGAGTATCATATCATCTGCGAAGAGTGATAGTTTGACTTCTTCTTTGCCGATTTGGATCCTTTAATTTCCTTTTGTTGTCTGATTGCTGAGGCTAGGACTTCTAGTACTATGTTGAATAGCAGTGGTGATAACGGACATCCCTGCCGTGTTCCTGAAACAAGATGGGATTGGGAGGGAGACAAACCATAAGTGACTCTTAATCTCACAAAACAAACTGAGGGTTGATGGGGGGAGGGGGTTGGGAGAGGGGGTGGGGTTATGGATATTGGGGAGGGTATGTGCTATGGTGAGTGTTGTGAAGTGTGTAAACCTGGCGATTCGCAGACCTGTACCCCTGGGGATAAAAATATATGTTTATAAAGCTGTAAAAAAAAAATAAAAGAAAGGATGAATACCCACGTTTTGTAGCAACATGGACGGGACTGGAAGAGATTATGCTGAGTGAAATAAGTCAAGCAAAGAGAGTCAGTTATCATATGGTTTAACTTATTTGTGGAGCATAACAAATAGCATGGAGGACAAGGGGAGATGGAGAGGAGAAGGGAGTTGAGGGCAATTGGAAGGGGAGGTGAACCATGAGAGACTATGGACTCTGAAAAACGATCTGAGAATTTTGAAGGGGTGGGGTGTGGGAGGTTGGGGGCACTAGGTGGTGGGTATTGTAGAGGGCACAGATTGCATGGAGCACTGGGTGTGGTGCAAAAATAATGAATACTGTTATGCTGAAAAAATAAAAAAAAATTAAACAAAAAAAATAAATTTTTGTTTGTTTCCTTTTTGTTTCAGAAGTGGAATTTAGCAAATTCATCACTTACATATGACAACTGGTACTCATCAAAACAACTTTTCTCCTTAATACCCACCACCAATTTAACAAATCCCCCTACTGCCTCACCTCTACCACTTCCCAGTTTGTTCTCTGTATTTTAAAGCCATCCACTTCCTGGCCTATTTCAGATTACAATGCATTATTTGAATCAAAAGAACCAAAAGAACTAAAACATGTGCCAAAGAATGAAAGTGCCCTTGCCCCTAAAGCTCAGGGATTGATGTGCACTATATCACAAATGGGTTACTGGACTGGGAAGAGAATACAGACTGATCTCACTGTGTGGGCATGAGTGAATGAGTCTTGAATTTTCACGCCTAGCCTTACTATTTGTAAGGCATCATCAAACCTAAAATATAGCCAAGATCCTCTCCCATGTGGGTTACTGCTATGACATCAGCAGGTCTTTTTTTCTGTCACTCTATTCTCTAAACAGCAGTGAGATTCACAAATATAAAATATATCATGTCATTTCCTATTTGATACCCTTTGATAATCCATCATTTGTCTCAGTGTAAAATCCAAAAACCCTTATAGGGCTTTCAATGATCTGCAGGAACAAGCTCTTGCTTTCTTTCCAAACTTGTCTCCTTCCTCCATCCCCACATTCCCAAGACTTCTTCTCCTGGCATTCATGCCATGCTCCCTGTCTGGGATACCACATCCATTCTTATTCTCCTCATCTGTAAATTGTAAGATTAAAGTACAATGTAAACATAGAAAGCTTTCTTAACACTCTATGTTAATTCAGACCTTACTGTTCCATGTAGATAAACCAGCTTATACTCTATTGTTTCACAGAAAACATCACAAATAGGTATAAATCCATTACTCCTTGGATAAGTCATTATATATGTCTCTCCTTCAAAACTAGAGGCTCTATTCGGGCCAAATATCCCTTGGCCATTTCTTTACTTTGTGTCCCTGGGCAATCCAAACTGCAAGAAGAGGACTGGTATATATAAAGGGCTTCAAAATATCTGTGGAATTAGTGAATGAGACAGTAGGCAGGAGTAGCAGAGGTCTTCTAAACAATGGCTGAATAAAAGAAAGTTTGACTCCTTTCTTCCTGCCTTCCTCCCCACCTATCTGTTCCCTTCCCTTTCCTTCTCTTCCTTTTCCTTCATTTCCCCCTCCCCCTTGAGCATGTTCTCTCTCTCTCTCATCTTTTGTCTTTCTCTCCCCTTCTCCCTTTCTCACCTTCCCTCCCCACCCATCCCTCTCCATCCACTTATGCCTCCTTCCCTTTGTCTTCCTCCTTCCCATGCTCCATTTCATTCCTAGGATTTAATTAAACTGAAAACATTAAAATGTCTAAGTTCCTGTAGATAAACTTGGGCATTTCAAAAATTCTTTGTTTTTGTCATGAGGAGATAATTTAAGTCAACAATAATTTGTATGTCTTTTCCTTTCTTTTTTCATTTATTTATTCCACAGACATTCAATAGCCACAAGTACCACCAGGAACTGAATCTACAATACCAGTTTCCTATCCGTTCTTCAAAGATGTATAAGTTTCACCACATATACTTTGTGAACTCAGGAGAAATTCTCTTGTAAAATCTGAAAATAATGTGTAAAATCATCACATCCTTGAATCATATTAGATTCTCACCAGATGATGAAACTTCCAAAGGACAAAAATACCCCTAAAGTGATGTTGTAGAGGCAATTTATCTTCTGAGGAGTTGTTGCCAAGAGGCCATGAAAAAACTTTTTCATTATGGCTTATGGAATTCAACATGGCACCAAGGATGACATCCAGGTTTGAAGGCTCTGAATCTGTTACTCATATATTCCCAAACTTGATCCATTACATGTTCTATGCTAATTTTCCTTCCCTGAGAAACAAACAAACAAACAACAACAACAACAATAAATTTCTTTTTTTTTTCTTTCTTTTTTTTTTTTTTTTTCATTTCTTTTCTAACAGCCTCTTTGAATTCTTAGTTCCTCAAACTATATATAACAGGTTTCAGCAGTGGGATAACCACAGTGTAGAAGACAGAATTGATCTTGTTGATTTAAGGTGACATATTTACCATATGTACATATGAACATATATAGAGATTATGATCCCGTAGTATCATAGTCAACATGTTGGCTGTAGACAACAGCCAAACAGGAGCCACATGTGGAAAAGGTCTTCATCCATCCAGATGCTGAAGGGATTCTCAGTATGGTAGATACAATGAAAACATAGGACACAAGTGTAAGAAGAAAACAAATGCTTTGCACTGCAACTGACAGGATGAAGATGACCATCCTGGTGACATACACATTGGAACATGAGAGCTGCATGAGGGGAGGGAGGTCACAGAAGATATGATTGATCTGATTAGGACCACAGAAATCCAACTTGGAAATCATTATGGAGGGTTAAAATCCTGTGCCAATACCTGTCAACCAGGAGACTGCCACCAACCTGGTGCAGATCTCAGGACTCATCAAGAAAGAGTAGTGGAGTGGGCTGCAGATGGCCAGGTATCGATCACAAGCCATCATGGACAGGAGGAAGCACTCAGTAGCCCCAAAGAACACAAAGAAGTAACGCTGTGTTTTACAGGCAGGGAAGGAGATGGGTTGGCTGTGAGAGAACAGGTTGGCTAGGAGAAGGGGCACGGTGGTGGATGTATACCAGATCTCCAGAAAGAAGAGGTATTTGAGAAATACATACATGGATGAGTGCAGCCTCTGTTCTTGGCTCACCACTGCAACAATGACAACATTTCCTGTGACTGTGAGAAAGTAGACGAACAGGAAGATGGCAAATAACAGTGTCTGCCATCCAAGAATGTTTTGGAATCCTAACAGCTGATATTCAGTGCACTGGACACTTTGGGGAGTTTCATTGCCTGTGGAAGGAAAAACACTATACACCAGCCATCCAAATATTTGTAGTTCTTGATGTTTAATATCAGAGACTATTTTTTTAATAGATAGATCTTTGAGTACAACACTTTATAGGAAAAAATGCATACTTTCACCTTGGTTTTATAAGAAAATATTTAGATATCAGAAGCGGAAAGTGGATGTTAGATCTTGGAAAGAATGTCAGCAACTCCACTTATGTTCTCTGAAATTTAGAAGTCTCAGGTCTAAATATATATTTTTTTTAAATCCAACTCTAATGGAAACCAAGTTTGGAAACCAAGAATAATAATAATTTAAAAAAAAAAAAACAGGCTTATATGAAATCAATGACTTTTCTTTTCTTACATATGGGCTTTGTCTGATAAACAGTGAGAATAGAAAATCTCCTATGACATCTTAGGGTAGTTTATTCATTCTCCTCCCAAATAGTAATTGTGGATACTTTGATCTCTCTCCCTCTCTCTCTCTGATGCTTTGTGCTGAGCTAATTTGTACCTCCATTGACATCCTTTCTTGTCCAGTTGGATACCGTGATCTGCCACTGAGCAGGTATGCTGTATTCTTTCAACATATCACCTCTCTTTGTTTTCTTTTCATTTATTTTATTTTATTTTTTATATTATAAAGAATGTACTATTTATTAGATATTAACTTTTTTTTTACAATTAGTCTTTTTTTAGTACTTTTTAATAAACATATAATGTTTTATTAACCCCAGGGGTACAAGTCTGTGAATTGCCAGGTTTACACACTTCACAGAACTCACCATAGCACATACCCTCCCCTATGTCCATAACCCCACCAACCTCTCCTGACCCGCATCCCCCCAGCAACGCTCAGTTTGTTTTGTGAGATTACGAGTCTCTTATGGTTTGTCTCCCTCCCAATCCCATTTGTTTCATTTATTCTTTTACTACCATCCAAGCCCCCCACATTATATCTCTACTTCCTCATATCAGAGAGATCATATGATAGTTGTCTTTCTCAGATTGACTCATTTCGCTAAGCATAATGCCCTCTAGTTCCATCCATGTCATCACAAATGGCAAGATCTCATTATTTTTTTCTCAGTTAAAAATTTTTTTAATTTTTTAAATTTATTTTCAGCGTAACAGTATTCATTGTTTTTGCACCACACCCAGTGCTCCATGCAATCTGTGCCCTCTTCAATACCCACTACCTAGTTCCCCCAACCTCCCACCCCCCGCCCCTTCAAAACCCTCAGATTGTTTTTCACAGTCAATAGTCTCTCATGGTTCACCTCCCCTTCCAATTTCCCTCAACTCCCTTCTACTCTCTAACTCCCATTGTCCTCCATGCTATTTGTTATGCTCCACAAATCAGTGAAACCATATGATAATTGACTCTCTCTGCTTGACTTATTTCACTCAGCATAATCTCTTCCAGTCCTGTCCATGTTGCTACAAAAGTTGGGTATTCATCCTTTCTGATGGAGGCATAATACTCCATAGTGTATACGGACCACATCTTCCTTATCCCTTTGTCCGTGGAAGGGCATCTTGGTTCTTTCCACAGTTTGGCGACCGTGGCCACAGCTGCTATAAACATTGGGGTACAGATGGCCCTTCTTTTCACTACATCTGCATCTTTGGGGTAAATACCCAGTAGTGCAATGGCAAGGTCATAGGGAAGCTCTATTTTTAATTTCTTGAGGAATCTCCACAGTGTTCTCCAAAGTGGCTGCACCAACTTGCATTCCCACCAACAGTGGAAGAGGGTTCCCCTTTCCCCACATCCCCTCCAACACATGTTGTTTCCTGTCTTGCAAATTATGGCCATTCTAACTGGTGTAAGGTGGTATCTCAATGTGGTTTTAATTTGAATCTCCCTGATGGCTAGTGATAATGAACATTTTTTCATGTGTCTGATAGCCATTTGTATGTCTTCACTGGAGAAGTGTCTGTTCATATCTTCTGCCCATTTTTTATATGATTGTTTGTTTTGTGTGTGTGTTGAGTTTGAGGACTGCTTTATAGATCCTAGATATCAACCTTTTGTCTGTACTGTCATTTGCAAATATCTTCTCCCATTCCGTGGGTTGCCTCTTTGTTTTCTTGACTGTTTCCTTTGCTGTGCAGAAGCTTTTGATCTTGATGAAGTCCCAAAATTTCATTTTCGCTTTTGTTTCCTTTGGAGACATATCATGAAAGAAGTTGCTGTGCCTGATATCGAAGAGGTTACTGCTTATATTCTCCTCTAGGATTCTGATGGATTCCTGTCTCACGCTGAGGTCTTTTATCCATCTTGGGTTTATCATTGTGTACGGTGTAAGAGAATGGTCGAGTTTCATTCTTCTACATATAGCTGTCCAGTTTTCCCAGCACCATTTATTGAAGAGACTGTCTTTTTTCCACTGTATATTTTTTCCTGCTCTGTCGAAGATTATTTGGCCATAGATTTCAGGGTCCATATCTGGGCTCTCTACTCTGTTCCACTGGTCTATGTGTCTGTTTTTATGTCAATACCATGCTGTCTTGGTAATCACAGCTTTGTAGTAAAGCTTGAAATCAGGTAATGTGATGCCCTCAGTTTTATTTTTGTTTTTCAACATTTCCTTAGTGATTTGGGGTCTCTTCTGATTCCATACAAATTTTAGGATTATTTGCTCCAGCTCTTTGAAAAATACTGGTGGTATTTTGATCAGAATGGCTTTAAAAGTATAGATTGCTTTAGGCAGTATAGACATTTCAACAATGTTTATTCTTTCGATCCAAGAGCATGGAATGGTCTTCCATCTTTTTGTGTCTTTTTCAATTTCTTTCATGAGTGCTCTGTAGAACCTCAAATACAGATCCTTTACCACGTTGGTTAGATTTATTCCCAGGTATCTTATGGTTCTTGGTGCTCTAGGAAATGGAATGGATTCTCTAATTTCCCTTTCTGTATTTTCATTGTTAGTGTAAAATAAAGCCACTGATTTCTGTACGTTGACTTTGTATCCTGCCACGTTACTGAATTGCTGTATGAGTTTTAGTAGTTTGGAGGTGGAGTCTTTTGTGTTTTCCATATAAAGAATCATGTCATCTGTGAAGAGAGAGAGTTTGACTACTTCATTGCCAATTTGGATACCTTTTATTTCTCTTTGTTGTCTGATTGCTGTTGCTAGGACTTCTAATACTATGTTCTAATACTAAGAGTTGGTGAGAGTGGGCATCCTTGTCGTGTTCCTGATCTCAACGGGAAGGCTGCAAGCTTTTTCCCATTGAGGATGATATTTGCTGTGGGTCTTTCATAGATTGATTTTATGAAGTTCAGGAATGTTCCCTCTATGCCTATACTTTGAAGTGTTTTAATCAGGAATGGATGCTGGATTTTGTCAAATGCTTTTTTTGCATCAATTGAGAGGACCATATGGTTCTTCTCTCTTCTCTTATTGATTTGTTCTATCACATTGATTGATTTGAGAATGTTGAAAGTTTCTTGTAACCCAGGGATGAATCCCACCTGGTCATGTTGGATAATCTTTTTAATGTGCTGTTGGATCCTGTTTGCTAGGATCTTGTTGAGAATATTAGCATCCATATTCATCAGTGATATTGGTCTGAAATTGTCTTTGGTAAGGTCTTTGCCTGGTTTGAGAATCAAGGTAATGCTGGCTTCAGTGAAAAAGTCTGGAAGTTTTCCTTCTAATTCAATTTTTTGAAACAGTTTCAGGACAATAGGTGTTATTTCTTCTTTGATAGTTTGGTAGAATTCCTCAGGGAATCCATCAGGTCCTGGGCTCTTGTTTTTTGGAGAAGTTTTTGATCACTGCTTTAATCTCGTTACTAGATATCAGTCTATTCAGGTTGTCAACTTCTTCCTGGTTCAATGTTGGGAGTTTATAGTTTTCCAGGAATGCATCCATTTCATCTAGGTTGCTTAGCTTATTGGCATATAACTGTTGATAATAACTTCTGATGATTGTTTCTACTTTCTTGGTGTTAGTTGTGATCTCTCCTATTCATTCATAATTTTATGAATTTGGGCTTTCTCCCTTTTCTTTTGGATTAGTGTGGCCTATAGTTTATCTATCTTATTGATTCTTTCAAAAAAAACAGCTTCTAGTTGCATAGATACGTTCTACTGTATCTCTGGATTCTGCCTCATTGATCTCTGCTCTAATCTTGATGATGTCCCTTCTTATGTATGGAATAGGTTTGATTTGTTTTTGATTCTCCTGTTCTTTAAGGTGTAGAGACAGCTGGTGTGTTCTGGATTTTTCAATTTTTTTGAGGGAGGCTTGGATGTCTATGTATTTCCCCCTTAGGATGTCCTTTGCTGTATCCCATTGGTTTTGGAACTAAGTGTCTTCATTCTCATTGGTTTCCATGAATTGCTTAAGTTCTTCTTTCATCTCCTGGTTGATCCAAGCATTCTTAATCAAGGTGGTCTTTAGCTTCGAGGTGTTTGAGTTCCTTCTGAACTTTTCCTTGTGATTGAGCTCCAGTTTCAAAGCTTTGTGATCTGAGAATACGCAGGGAACAAACTCAGTCTTTTGGTATCATTTGAGTCCTGTGCACTTGGGAAGCATGAGGATTCTGTTGTTTTAGGGTGGAATGTTCTGTATATATCTATGAGGTCCATCTGTTCCAATGTGTCATTCAATGATCTTGTTTCTTTATTGATTTTCTGTTTTGATGATCTGTCTATTACTGAGAGAGGCATGGTAAGTTCTCCTACTATTAATGTATTCATATCAATATGACTCTTTATCTTAATAGTTTTCTTATATAATTAGCTGCTCCAATGTTGGGAGCATAGATATTTACAATTGTTTGATCATCTTGGTGGATAGTCCCTTTAAGAATGATGCAGTGTTCTTCTGTATCTCTGACTACAGTCTTTAAAATCTAATTTAACTGATATGAGAATCAGTACCCCAGACCTCTTTTGAGGACCACTGGCATGAAAGATGCTTCTCCATGCCTTCACTTTCAGTCTGGGTGTATATTTAGGTTCAAAATGGGTCTCTTGTAGACAACATATGGATGGGTCCTATCATTTTTTTTCCAATCTGCAACCCTGTGTCATTTTATGGACACATTTATGCCATTCACATTGAGAATGATTATTGATAGAAATGTTTTTATTTACATTGTGTTACCTTTGAGGTCTTTCTTTCTGTAGATTGTCTCCATATTTCTGTTCAATGCTATTCTTAGGATTTTTCCTCCTTTATAGAACCCCCTTAATATTTCCTGCAGTGTTGACTTGGTGGTCGCATACTCTTTTAAGCTTTGCCGGTCTTGGAAACTCTTTATCTCTCCATTCATTTTGAATGTCAGTCTTGCTGGATAAAGTATTCTTGGCTGCATGTTCTTCTCATTTAGTGCCCTGAATATATCTTGCCAGCCCTTTCTGGCTTGCCAGGTCTCTGTGGACAGGTCTGATGTTATTCTGATGGGCTTTCCTATGTAAGTAAGGAGCCTCTTTGTCCTAGCGGCTTTCAAGAGATTATATGTACAATTATGATTCCTCAATTTGACTATCAGGTGCCTTGATGTTTTTCTGGAATCTGTAATCTTGGGTGGAGACCGTTCGGCCTCTAGTACATTAACGCTGGTTCCATTCGCGAGATTGGGAAAATTTTCGTGAAGAACTTGTTCAACTATATCTTCTAGACTTCTTTCTTTCTCCTCTCCTTCAGGGATTCCAATAATTCTGATGTTGGAACGTGTCATGGCATCATTTATTTCCCTGATTCTGTTTTCGTGGTTTCTGGGCTATTTTTTCCAGGCTTCCTCCTGATCCTTTCTCTCTATCTGTTTGTCCTCCAGATCACTAATTCTATCTTCTGTCTCAGTTACCCTAGCTTTGAGAGATTTTAGATTAGATTGGAACTCATTGAGAGCATTGTAAATCTCATCTCTGATGGCTTTTAACTCTGCCCTAACATTGTGAACTTCATCCCTGGTCGCTTTCAGTTCTGCTCTAATCAATTCTCTTTAGTCATCCATGGCTTTCTCCAACCTAGCTATTGCCTGGATAATTGATAGCCTGAATTCTCTTTCCAACATATTGTCTATGTTGAGAGCAGTTACCTCTGTTGCAGAAGGCCCATCCTCTGTATTTTTTTTTTTCTGTTGGGCTTTACTCCACCTAGTCATTTTTGTGAGATATGACTGAATGGATGTAGCTGGATGTGTCAAACTTGGTGCAGTCAAGGTGCACCCTGGTATGCTTCTGAGCAATCAGGATTCCCCACCCAAATGACAGAAAAAAGAAAAGAAAAAGAAAAAAAGGAAAGAGAGAGAGAGAGAGACAGGGAAAAAAAGGAAGATAAAAGAGAAGGTTAGGCCCAAATGGCCTCCACTTTAAGATTTATGAAGTATACAAACAAAAACAGACAAACAAAAAGACTGATAAAAATATATGATAAGAGATTTCTGTGTATAGATTCTTAGTCTGTTTGGTTAGGTTTATTCCTAGGTATCTTATAGATTTGGGTGCAATTATAAATGGGATTGACTCCTTAATTTCTCTTTCCTCTGTCTTGTTGTTGGTGTAGAGAAATGTAACTGATTTCTGTGCATTGATTTTATATCCTGACACTTTACTGAATTCCTGTCCAAGTTCTAGCAGTTTTGGAGTGGAGCCTTTTGGGTTTTCCACATATAGTATCATATCATCTGCGAAGAGTGATAGTTTGACTTCTTCTTTGCCAAGTTGGATGCCTTTAATTTCCTTTTGTTGTCTGATTGCTGAGGCTAGGACTTCTAGAACTATGTTGAATAGCAGTGGTGATAACGGACATCCCTGCCGTGTTCCTGATCTTAGCAGAAAAGCTTTCAGTTTTTCTCCATTGAGAATGATATTTGCGGTGGGTTTTTCATAGATGGCTTTGATAATATTGAGGTATATACCCTCTATCCCTACTCTTTGAAGAGTTTTGATCAGGAAGGGATGCTGTACTTTGTCAAATGCTTTTTCAGCATCTATGGAGAGTATCATATGGTTCTTGTTCTTTCTTTTATTAATGTGTTGTATCACATTGATTGATTTGCGGATGTTGAACCAACGTTGCAGCCCTGGAATAAATCCCACTTGGTGTGGTGAATAATCCTTTTAATGTACTGTTGAATCCTATTGGCTAGAATTTTGGTGAGAATTTTTGCATCTGTGTTCATCATGGATATCGGTCTGTAGTTCTCTTTTTTGATGGTATCCTTGTCTGGTTTTGGGATCAAGGTGATTCTGGCCTCATAAAATGAGTTTGGAAGTTTTCCTTCCATTTCTATTTTTTGGAAAAGTTGCAGGAGAATAGGAATTAGTTCTTCTTTAAATGTTTGGTAGAATTCCCCTGGGAAGCCATCTGGCCCTGGGCTTTTGTTTGTTTGGAGATTTTTGATGACTGTTTCAATCTCCTTACTGGTTATGGGTCTGTTCAGGCTTTCCATTTCTTCCTGGTTCAGTTGTGGTAGTTTATATGTCTCTAGGAATGCATCCATTTCTTCCAGATTGTCAAATTTGTTGGCGTAGAGTTGCTCATAGTATGTTCTTATAATTGTCTGTATTTCCTTGTTGTTTGTTGTGATCTCTCCTCTTTCATTCACGATTTTATTTATTTGGTTCCTTTGTCTTTTCTTTTGGATAAGTCTGGCCAGAGGTTTATCAATCTTAATAATTCTTTCAAAGAACCAGCTCCTAGTTTCGTTGATTTGTTCTATTGTTTTTTTGGTTTCTATTTCATTGATTTCTGCTCTGGTCTTTATGATTTCTCTTCTCCTGCTGGGTTTAGGGTTTCTTTCTTGTTCTTTCTCCAGCTCCTTTAGGTGTAGGGTTAGGTTGTGTACCTGAGACCTTTCTTGTTTCTTGAGAAAGGCTTGTACCACTACATATTTTCCTCTCAGGACTGCCTTTGTTGTGTCCCACAGATTTTTGAACCGTTGTGTTTTCATTATTATTTGTTTCCATGAATTTTTTCAATTCATCTTTAAATTCCTGGTTGACCCATTCATTCTTTAGAAGGATGCTGTTTATTCTCCATGTATTTGGGTTCTTTCCAAATTTTCTCTTGTGATTGAATTCTAGCTTCAGAGCATTGTGGTCTGAAACTATGCAGGGAATGATCCCAATCTTTTGATACCAGTTGAGAGCTGATTTATGACCCAGGATGGGGTCTATTTTGGAGAATGTTCCATGTGCACTAGAGAAGAATGTGTATTCTGTTGCATTGGGATGAAATATTCTGAATATATCTGTGATGTCCATCTGCTCCAGTGTGTGATTTAAGGCCTTTATTTCCTTGTTGATCTTTTGCTTCGATGATCTGTCCATTTCAGTGAGGGGAGTGTTAAAGTCCCCTACTATTATTGTATGATTGTTGATGTGTTTCTTTGATTTTGTTATTAATCGGTTTATATAGTTGGCTGCTCCCACGTTAGGGGCATAGATATTTAAAATTGTTAGATATTCTTGTTGGACAGATCCTTTGAGTATGATATAGTGTCCTACCTCATCTCTTATTATAGTCTTTGGCTTAAAATCTAATTGATCTGATATAAGGATTGCCACTCCTGCTTTCTTCTGATGTCCATTAGCATGGTAAATTCTTTTCCACCCCCTCAGTTTAAATCTGGAGGTGTCTTCGGGTTTAAAATGAGTTTCTTGTAGGCAACATATAGATGGGTTTTGTTTTTTTTATCCATTCTGATACCCTGTCTTTTGATTGGGGCATTTAGCCCATTAATATTCAGGGTAACTATTGAAAGATATGTATTTTGTGACATTGTATTGCCTGTAAGGTGACTGTTATTGTATATTGTCTCTGTTTCTTTCTGATCTACTACTTTTAGGGTCTCTCTTTGCTTAGAGGACCCCTTTCAATATTTCCTGTAGAGCTGGTTTGGTATTTGCAAATTCTTTCAGTTTTTGTTTGTCCTGGAAGCTTTTAATCTCTCCTTCTATTTTCAATGATAGCCTAGCTGGATGTAGTATTCTTGGCTGCATGTTTTTCTCGTTTAGTGCTCTGAATATATCATGCCAGCTCTTTCTGGCCTGCCACGTCTCTGTGGATAAGTCTGCTGCCAATCTAATATTTTTACCATTGTACGTTACAGACTTCTTTTCCCGGGCTGCTTTCAGGATCTTCTCTTTGTCACTAAGACTTGTAAATTTTACTATTAGGTGATGGGTTGTGGACCTATTCTTATTGACCTTGAGGGGGGTTTTCTGAACCTCCTGGATTTTGATGCTTGTTCCCTTTGCCATATTGGGGAAATTCTCTCCAATAATTCTCTCCAACATACCTTCTGCTCCCCTCTCTCTTTCTTCTTCTTCTGGAATCCCAATTATTTTAATGTTGTTTTGTCTTATGGTGTCACCTATCTCTCAAATTCTCCCCTCATGGTCCAGTAGCTGTTTGTCCCTCTTTTTTTTTTTTTTTTTAAAGATTTACTTTATTTATTTGACAGAGAGAGATCACAAGTAGACGGAGAGGAAGGCAGAGAGAGAGAGAGAGAAGCAGGCTTCTTGCTGAGCAGAGAGCCCGATGTGGGACTCGATCCCAGGACCCTGAGATCATGACCTGAGCCGAAGGCAGCAGCTTAACCCACTGAGCCACCCAGGCGCCCCTGTTTGTCCCTCTTTTGCTCAGCTTCTTTATTCTCTGTTATTTGGTCTTCTATATCGCTAACTCTTTCTTCTGCCTCATTTATCCTAGCAGGGAGAGCCTCCATTTTTGATTGCACCTCATTAATAGCTTTTTTGATTTCAACTTGGTTAGATTTTAGTTCTTTTATTTCTCCATAAAGGGCTTTTATATCTCCTGAGAGGGTTTCTTTAATATCTTCTATGCCTTTTTGAGCCCGGCTAGAACCTTGAGAATTGTCATTCTGAACTCTAGATCTGACATATTACCAATGTCTGTATTGATTAGTTCCCTAGCCTTTGGTACTGCCTCTTGTTCGTTTTTTGTGGTGAATTTTTCCGCCTTGTCATTTTGTCCCAACAAGAGTATATGAGGGAGCAAGTAAAATACTAGAAGGATGGCAACAACCTCAGGAAAATATGCTTTAGTCAAATTGGAAGAGATCCCAAATCGTGAGGGGGGGAAAGGGGGTAAAATATTTCAGAAAGAAAAAAGAAAAAAGAAAAAAATTAGAAAAAGAAAACCAATAAAGAAAAAATATAAAAAAAATATATATATATATATATATATATATATATATATATATATATTAAACTAGTTAAAACACGTTAAAAAAGAAAAAGGTTAAAGTTAAAAAAATTATCAGAATAAGAGAAAAAAAAATTGAAAAAGAAAAAAAATTAACTGCATCGCTAAAGAATCATGTGGAGAAAGCCATGAGTTCCGTGAATTGCTTTCTCCTCCTCTGGAATTCCGCTGTTCTCCTTGGTATTGAAACTGCACTCCTTGGTAGGTGAACTTGGTCCTGGCTGGGTTTCTTGTTGATCTTTTGGGGGAGGGGCCTGTTGTAGTGATTCTCAAGCGTTTTTGCCCCAGACGGAGTTGCACCGCCCTTACCAGGGGCCGGGCTGAGTAATATGCTCGGGTTTGCTTTCGGGAGCTTTTGTTCCCTGAGCGCTTTCCGTAGAGTTCCAGAGGACGGGAATGAAGATGGCGGCCTCCCAGTCTCTGGCCTGGAGGAGCCGAGTGCCCAGGGCCCCACTCCTCAGTGCGCCCTCAGAGAATATCGCCCAATTACTCCCGTCACCCTGCCTCTGGCCGTGCTCTGAGCTGACCGAGCCTGTGACCAGTTCAAGGTAACCCCAAGCTTAGAGCTCACTCCTCGGCTCTGTCTCTGTAGCTGGCTTCCCTGTTCTATTACCCGTAAGCTCTGTGACACTCAGACACCCCTGATCCTTCTGTGACCCTGCGGGACCCGAGGCCATGCTGACCCCGCCTGGGTTTCACCCCGGTTAAGCCTCTGGAGCGATGTCCCTCAGCGGTAAAGACTTTTAAAAGTCCTGATTTTGTGCTCTGTTGCTCCACCACTTTCTGGGAGCCGGCCCCTCCCCCCGCGGTCTATTTTCCCATCACTTTGGATTCTCTTCTCCTCCAGTCCTACCTTTCAGAAAGTGGTTGATCTTCTGTTTCTAGAATTGCTGTTCTTCTTCTCTTCGATCTCCCATTGGATTTGTAGGTGTTTGAAATCTTTAGATAAGCTATCTATCTGATCTCTTGCTACCTGAAGTAGTCTCAGCCTGCTACTTCTCCGCCAACTTGACTCCTCCCCCATTCTCTTATACCGTACACAAAGATAAACTCAAAATGGATAAAAGACCTCAACATGAGGTAGGAATCCATTAGAATCCTAGAGGAGAATATAGGCAGTAACCTCTTCGATATCAGCCACAGCAACTTATTTCAAGATATATCTCCAAAGGCAAAGGAAACAAAAGTGAAAATGAACTTTTGGGACTTCATCAAGATCAAAAGCTTCTGATCAGCAAAGGAAACTGTCAACAAACCAAAGAGGCAACCCACGGAATGGGAGAATATACTTGCAAATTACAGTACAGACAAAAGGTTGATATCCAGGACCTATAAAGAACTCCTCAAATTTAACACACAGAAAACAGATAATCATGTCAAAAAATACGCAGAAGACATGAACAGACACTTCTCCAATGAAGACATACAAATGGCTATCAGACACATGAAAAAAATGTTCATTATCACTAGCCATCAGGGAGATTCAAATTAAAACCACATTGAGATACCACCGTACACAAGGTAGAATGGCCAAAATTAGCAAGGCAGGAAACAACGTGTGTTGGAGAGTATACGGAGAATGGGGAACCCTCTTACACTGTTGGTGGGAATGCAAGTTGGTGCAGCCAATTTGGAGAACAGTGTGGAGATTCCTTAAGAAATTAAAAATAGAGCTTCCCTATGACCCTGCAATTGCACTACTAGGTATTTACCCCAAAGATACAATGTAGTGAAAAGAAGGGCCATCTGTACCCCAATGTTTATAGCAGCAATGGCCACGGTCACCAAACTGTGGAAAGAACCAAGATGCCCTTCAACGGACAGATAGATAAGGAAGATGTGGTCCATATACGCTATGGAGTACTATGCCTCCAACAGAAAGGATGAATACCCACCTTTTGTAGCAACATGGACGAGACTGGAAGAGATTATGCTGAGTGAAATAAGTCAAGCAGAGAGAGTCAATTATAATATGGTTTCACTTATTTGTGGAGCATAACAAATAACAAGTAGGACATAGGGAGATGGAGAGGAAAAAGAAGATGAGGGAAATTGGAAGTGGAGATGAACCACAGCGACTATGGACTCTGAAAAACAATCTGAGGGTTTTGAAGGGGCGGGGGTGGGAGGTTGTTGGAGCCAGGTGGTGGATATTATGGAGGCTGGCTGTAAAAGGTGTGTCCACAGGACAATGTGAGTGCGGCCATTGTGTTAAGTTTAGTAGGGAATGTAAGCGCCATGCTGCTCCAGGTAACCATGTGTTTTGGCTGGGAGAGATGAAAATTGAATCCCCAGATCCTCTGTTCACAGAGACATTTCCCAATGACCCCTGCTCCTCCAGGACACTCTGAGATTAGTAAGCAAATCTCTCTCCTGCATACTCCAGGTTTTTTTTTTTCTTTTTTTTTTAATACAGCTTCTATTTTGTGTCTCTACAGGGCTGTTTGTTGTGATGTCTCTTTAGGGGCATGGAATCAGTTTCTTATGCACTCCCAGCTCTCCTTGAGCAAAGTCCACTAATTTTTGAAATTCTAATTATGTTCTTATGATTATAGGAGCTCATGAAATTCAGCGTCTCTGATTTTCAAAACCAATTGATATGGGGAATTAATCTTTCCTCTCTGGGCTTCCTGGTGTTACATTCTGTTTCTCTGGATTATTTAAACTGCTGTTAATGTTATCTAGTTGTATCCATGGGAAGAGGTGGGTTTCTCCTACTCTAACATATTCCATGGAAGTTTAGTAGACAGGCATAAGAAATTAAAAAAAAAAAATAGTGTTTGAGAAACTAGATATCCAAATGAAAAATGGTGAAACTAGATCACTTTCTTACATCATACACAAAAATAAACTCAAAATGAGTTAAAGACCTAAATGTGAGACCTAGAACCATATAATTCCCAAGACAAAACAGGCAGTAATCACTTGGACATTGGCCTTAACAACATATTTATGGATATGTCTTCTCAAACAAGATAATAAAAAAACTGCTGGGACATCTCCAAATAACAATAATAACTACAACAAAAATAGTTTTGCACAGCAACAGAAACCATCAGCAAAAAAAAGAAAAAAAAAAGTCATGAATGGGAGAAGATATTAGTAAATGATATATCTGATAAAAGGTTATTATCTAAGATAAATAAAGAACATAGACAATTTAACATCATAAAACAAAATATCCAATTCAAAAATGGGTAAAGACTCTAAACAGACATTTGTCCAAAGAATACATACAGATGAGACTCAAAGACATGAAAAATGCTCAACTTCTCTATTCATAATGGAAATGCAAATAAAAACTACAATGTAATTCTACCATACACCAGTCAGAATGACTACTTAGAAAAAGACAAGAAATAACAAATGTTGGCAAGAATATGGAGAAAAGGAAACACTTACACACTATTGTGAGAATGCAAATAAGTGAAATCACTGTGGAAAATAGAATGGAGGGTCCTCCTAAATTAAAATTAGTCATATCATATGATCCAGTAATTCCACTTATTGGATTTACTCACAGAAATAATTTGAAAAAATACACCATTATATTTATTGCTGCATTTTCTATAACAATCAACATATGGATGCAAGCCCAGTGTCTCTTGATGGTTGATAATGTGTTGTGTGTGTGTGTATGTGTGTGTGTGTATGTGTGTATTGCTATATTACTCAGCCCTAGGAAATAATGAGGTTTTGCTATTTGCAACAATGTAGATGGATCTAGAAGGTATTATGCTATGTGAAACAAATCAGACAAATACAGATACCATGTGATTTTACTTATATGTGGAATCTAAAACAAGCAAACACAGTCTTTCAACTACAGATAACAAATTGGCAGTTTTCAATGGGCTGGAGATGGGACAATGAACAAAATAGATCATAGTGATTAATAGGTGCAAAATTTCAAGTTATAAAATTAGTAAGTCATCAAAATAAAAAGAAAGACATAGGGAATATAGTCAATAATATTGTAATAATATAGTATGGTGACTATACTTATCACAGTGAGCATTGAGTAATATATAGAATTGTCAATATGCTGTTCACCTGTTCACTGGAAAATAATATTGCACTGCCTGTCAATTTTATTTAAACAATGTGTTTTAATTTAATTTTTTAAAGGAAACATCAACCTGGATAAAACAGTACTTCATGGCAAAAATGAACGTCTTTGTTTCTCCTCTGTTCTACTCTCAGATTAGGCTAATGCTCAGTCAAAAATTTGAAGCATTCATTATCTCCTTTGTCTCTTTGATGGTAAAATATGACAATATTGCTTGTCCACCTTTGTGGAAAACTTAAGAAAATATGTATACTTCCATCTATTTGTTACTAAAGGCCTTTTATTCAAATATTTCTATTAAAGCAACTCTTTACTGAACTCAATTGTTTTGTTTCAAACAGAATAAGTTGATTGGCAATTTAATGACCACTTTTTAAAATAATCTATGTCTCTAATTAGACATTCTCCATAGCTGAAGAAAGCTTCAAACCAGGGACTTTGAATTTCATCCTGGAACTGGTTTTAGATATGAAGTATGACAGTGGTATTTCTTAAACTATTTTGATATTAGGTACTTTCCCAGGGTCTTCTTTATAGCCCCCACAACCTCCTTGTTTCTAAGGCTATAAATTAAAGGGTTCAGCATAGGGGTGAAGATAGTATAGATCATTGAGAGACCTTGATCCAGGCCTGGGGTGAGGGAAGAGCCAGGTGTCAGGTACACCATTATTGCTGGTCCAAGGTAGAGACTCACTACAATAAGGTGATAAGAGGATGTGGACAGGGATTTTTTCCTTCCTTCAGGGGAGTTTATTTTGAGAACAGTGAGGAAAATTTGAATATAAGAGGTCATTATTAGGCTAAAGGGGTGAGTATAAATATGATACTTACCATAAACAACACCATCTCATAATCTGAAGTGTCCTCACAGGATAGCTTCAGGATGGCTGGTATCTCAGAGAAGAAGTGATTTATTTTCTTCAGACCACAGACAGGAAAATGCATGTTGTAGATGGTTTGAATGAGTGAATTTAGAGAAGCCCCAGTCCATGATGCCACTGCCATTAGCAAGCAGACTTTAGGATTTATGACGATTGTGTAGCGCAGGGGGTTACAGACAGCCACAAATTGGTCATAGGACATAAAGGTTAGGAGGAGACACTCAGCGCCACCTAGAGTCAGACAGAAGAACATTTGGACTCCGCAGTCAATGCGAGAGATGCTGTGCTTCCCTAAAGAATGGTTGATGACCATCTTAGGAACAGAGCTGGAAATGTAGAACAAATCAATGATGGAAAGTTGGCTGAGAAAGAAGTACATGGGAGCATGAAGGTGGGAGTCCACCTAGATCAGAAAGATGAGGATGGAGTTCCCTGTAAGGGTAATGAGGTAGACCAGAAGGATGAGATAGACCAGGAGGCTGGCATATTGGAACTCAGGGAAGAGGCCCAAGAGGATGAAATCTGTAGTAGATGTCTCGTTTATGTTTGCTATATCTCAGCTTCATTGGTGACAACTGATGTGTGGTAAGAGGAAAGTACAGGGCATCTGTTAAATTTTATGCCTTGTTATGAGCCTTTTATTTTAGACTTGGTTTATTTTTATCTATCCATTCTTTCTGCAACATCTTGACCCAAACAGCATTTAGACCATCTTGAGAAACATTAAGGTTGGAGAGCATATGGGAATTTGGGGAGAGTGGCACACTTGGAGAAAGCATGGAACGCCCATGTTCTTTCCCACATACATTACCCTACACATCTCTCTCATCTAGATGTTAATCTGTATTCTTTATTTTGCCTTTTAATAATAAACTAGTAATATAGTTAAAAATCTTGAAGTTTTAAAGTAGTAAATTTCTTATTTGGTAAATATTACATGTCATTATTTCACTCCATTATGCAAGTTTTGTTTTATATTGACAAAATTGTAGTACTCACCTAAGAATTTAAAACTCATTATTTGAAATTTCCTAAGACAATGAGTCTCCATATTTTTTGGTCTCACTTTAGTTTTTGATTTGTCAACGAAACCATTTCCCCAAGTGCCTTGTAGAGATCATTCTATGTTCTGTGTCATTTGTCTCCTTTGTCAATCTTTTATAGCCATTGCAGAACTACATATTTTGTATGACAAATGAAAATTTGGAGTCCCCTTTGTTCAAAGTTGTTAAGAATTTCAAAACAGCTACATCAAAGGAATAAATCATGCACAATACCCTTCTAAGGACAGAACCTAGCATAATTTCATGAATAAAATTTATTCTGATCTTAAGGAATTCAACCTTCTAGAATAACACATCAATCTGACATCTTCTGAGCTCATTTCTGTGTTTCCAAAAACTTCTTAGATGCTTTCATCAGCTATCCTGAAAACACTTTCAATTTATTGTGCCAAAACTGATATTAGCCTCCATCTCTTACATTTGATTATTCCTTCCATTACCATTTCATTACCACAAACATTCAAGCTTAACCCTTGAGGCCACTTTTGATTTCTTCATTTTCTATGTTTAATTAATTACTTGGTAAAGACATACTAAATTACCAATATCTCTAAGACATATATCCCCTTTCCAAACCTATTATTTTACTCAGTTCTAAGTTTTCAATGCCCATTCTCCTGACTTTCTAGTCTTTTTTTTTTTTTTTTTTCATTTAAACCATATTCATCTTAAAACACATCTATGATCAAGTCACTCTTTGGGGCAATTTTGAAATGTTCTACATGAACTAGTGAATTGCTTAACAATACTTATATTGGTATACAAATACTCAACAAATTTATGACTAGTTTACCTGGCTTTTTTTTTCTTTCTTTATAACAAACATTTTTTCCTTACAACAACTTAAACTATAATCTTCTGAAAGGTCAGAATGCTTTTCATTTCCATGTAGGTACTTGCACAGTATCACTTCCATTTAAGCTAAACTTTCTTCAATACAATCTGTATTAAATCTTTCCAATTATTTAATTTCCTGATCACGTTAGCAACTTTCTGCAGCTTCCTCAAAACTCTTCCCATCCTCTGCCAAATCAAAATGTTATATTTTCTTCTAAATTTTGACAATGCATATTAAACTACCCTACCAGTGGTACATTTGGATTTAACCATCTTGTTAAATATTTGGTTCCAGGGGTGCTTGGGTGGCTCATTTGGTTAAGCATCTGACTCTTGGTTTCAGCTCAAATGGTGATCTTATGGTTCATAAGATCATGTCTCACATTAGGTTCCATTCTCAGCAGGAATTCTGCTTGAAGACTCTCCTTCTACCCCTCCCCCCAGTCATGCTTGCTCTCTCTCTCTCTCTCAAATAAAAAACTAAATACTTATAAATAAATAAATAAATAAACAAACAATAAGTAAATAAATATTTAATTCCACTTGAACTTCAACATTTGTAATGAAGTAACTAATATATGCATTTTATAATTCTTATGAATTGCTCCCTCAATAGAATTTTATGGCATAGATCATAAAATGGATGAGTTTATTAGATAGTGTTGGAATGTAGATGTTTCAAGATTATTATAGCCATGCTAGCATTCACTTTTGCAAAGAAAACTCATAAAAATGAAATATTTCTTTACCTTGATAATTTAGACACTGAACTTATATATTTGCCTGCTGTCAGAGATCACCCAACTATAGACTAAAAATAATTCATGAAAAAATGAGTTAGAGTCTGAAGATTGATAGAACACATAGAAGGAAGTGGAAATGGATTAATGGTTGTGGAATAATAAGGGGGGGAAGAAATATTAAAAAAAAAGGAAAGGAAATGGAAGAAAAAAATGTCAACTGAAATAATGCCCAGTTTTATTCTTATATGACATTGTCAGTACATAACAAATATTAATACTATGAAAACTTTATCTGTAGGCCACTTTAGAGTCTCTAAGGACTTAGATCACACTAGTCAATTGTCATTCATTATTTATGTGAATCTAATAAATAATTAATTTTTTTGTTTTAACAAACTATCCTTATATGGCTTTGTCATAATCAAAGTATTATCTTTGAGAAGCATGTTTATTCTAATATGCACGACATTAAATTACTCTAAAGAATCCATAAGATGTTCTCAATGTCATAAAAATTAATAGGATCAGAATTCAAAATGTGAAAAATTTTGACTACTCTTTGTCATCTAATTATATCTTGTTTACTGAGAAATCTGAACCTTCTAGGAAGAGGGGTGGTGACAGTGTATAGGTAGATAAATACATACATTCAGATCCTCAAAATGGGTGAGAGTTATGATTTTATCAGCTCCATACTAACCAGCAACCTTGTTCCAAATTTAGCAACAGAACTGGACTAGATCCTGGAATGCAGATTCTATTTCCAAAAGCAGTAGATATGGTATTTTTAGTTTTCAGACCTCTTTAAAACTAGAAATTGTTGTAAACTAATGGTCATTTATCACCAGCATATATAAAACAAACAAAGCCACCTGGCTTTGGATCAATGGTTTTTAACTGAGATTAATTTCTGTTGGCCATTTTATGCCATAGTCAAAAGAAAACACGAGTTTGTGGCATGTTAAAGATGGAGGAACAATGGAATAACAGTGCTAATAGAGGGAGAGAAGGAATGAAATGGGTAGGCTCTTAGCTGAAGTTTTGTCAATGTTTTTACTGCTATGCCCACATCTCCACACTTTAACATTTTAAATTTGTCAGCAACTACAGAAATTGAAAATAAGGAAATGCTACTTCTAATATCATTGGCCTTCATATTCTTTCCACAGAATCCTGAGATAGTTGTCACCTGGCTGCCTTGGTGGAAAACATTTTTAGAATATTCCCCTGATCTAATCACTTGCTCTCCAACTCATTTAATCTCCACTGGAGGGAAATTAGAGTGGGCATGGTGAAGAGAGCTTCTTCTCATTATTCCATTAAAGTAGAATGAGACCCTGGAGCCTAGTGGCCCTGGAGACCTAATAGAGGCAGAGGATGGGATGGGACACAGAATATTTCCAGAGATTGTAGAAGTTATCCAATTCAACCTCTGATAAAATAAGGTGTTATTGGTACCAATAGACCCAGGAAAGTAAATGGTGAGGTTTTACTTACCAAACATTATTAAAACTTATGAAGAATGTCATAAATACTAATTAAAGAAATAGCTGTATAATATTAGTACCATTTCCATTTTGCAGAAATGGGGTCAGGTAACTTTCCATACAATTATTAGGGAGCAGATTCACCTCTCAAACCAGGACTATGGCCAGCTCTACAGTCAGTCTCTACTGCCCCTAAAATGCCAATGGAGCTCAGGGATGTTTTCTCTTTATAAATCCTTTGCAAAAGGCCCCCAAATGAACAAAGGCATTCGAATGCTAAAGAGAATAGAGTGGAGAATCAGAGCCAACCAAAGTAAAGTGTGCAGTAGACTGGTTAGAAGCAGCAAAGATGTAAATAGTGATGTCAGCAGAGCAGGGTGGAGATGGTGCAAATCAACACAGCACTGAAGTGAGTCCAGAATAAAATTGGGGAGGCTGCAGAAATGTTGATAATGGGCCTTGAAAGGTGACTGAAGAAATTCATGATTATGCCAGTATAAGTTATCACTAGTTACTTAATATTTATAAGTCAACAGTTTTCAAGAAGTCTTTGTAATGTTTCACTTTTCTCACCTCTTTGAATTTTAGCTTCTACTCATTCATCCATATCCACCTCTAGGCCACAAGTTTCTTGAATGGTGTGGTAATGTCTTATTTATCTTGATGCTGAGTTTATGTTTAAAATCATTCCTGGAACATAAAAGTTACTACAAAATAATAGTGAATAAACCACAACGCTAGGAAGTTGATGAAATTTTCACAGATTTGCCCAAATATGTGACACATCCTGAGTCCCTAGTCTCTGCTGTGTCATGGTTCCGTGTTTCATTTCTATTTTCAAGAAAAATGAACAGACAATGGGAAAACCAGAAGTATGGTCCAAGGTTTATTTTTACTGTCAAGGTGACCTCACATAATTCATTTCCTCCTATGCTATAAAATATAACATGGAAAGGATTTAAAGTCTCCTTGGTTTTCTTTTTTAAAATATGACAATGTTCTAACAGATAAAATGTGGAATAGGTTTGTATTTTGGTAAAACTAGAGCTACTTAAAAGAGAGGCTGAAAATAAAGTCCAAGTTGACTTATTGTTGGAGTGATTCACATATTTTTACCTCTACCCAAACCCCAAATTAGCAATCTGTGTCAAATAGTTGGAATTCCACTTACTATAGAATGTTTATAATAATTAGAAAACTCCAAGAAATTACCAACCTTTGGTGATTGACTTTTCTAGCAAGTTGATAAAGTTTATTCAAGGCCTACCAAACTTTTCTATTTCATATTCTTGTTTCCAAAATTCTTCAGTAGATGGTGACTATTCTCATAAAGAGGCACCAGGAATTCTCCCTAGGCAATAAAAATGCACATATTTAATGTGATATTGACAGAGATCAACACATCTTTGCTTCCATTGGCTCAGAGGCTGGACCCTGAGGCTGGTGTGTGACTCCAAAATAAGGATCATATATGAGCTGGATTTGATGGAGAATAAATGATGAATTCCATAAAAGGAAGACAGCAAAGTTCATGCTGTGTTAAAATCATGACTCTGGGCCTCATTTCACAAACCTTGTGGGATTTCTGTCTCTTCAATTTAATTAGCAGTACATCAAACTTGCTTTAATTCTCAGAACATTCTCACAAAGGTGTCTAAAGGAAAACATCCAATTTTTCCCCCCACTGGACACTAGAAAATGCATACATTATCACTTCCCTTAGGATTCTGAGCCTGTTCTAATCTTCAGGATTCTCTAGGGATTTGTTCCTTGAGGATAAGTAGAAGATCTGTTGATTCATTTAATATACTGTGAAATTATCTAGGTAAACACTCAATATTTTCCCTTTGTATGACAATATTATAAAAATACAAATCAATATATACTAAGAATAAATCCTCATTAAAAAGTTGTCCCCAGAGAAGATATTCTACTTCACCAGAAACCTGTTAAGACTACTATATTAACTCAGTAAATTTCCAAGATACAAAATCAATATAAATAAACCTTGCATATATATACACTAACAAATTGTGAGAAAAAGAAATTAAGAAAAAAAATACCATTTAGGATTGCATAAAAAGCATTCTTTGCTTAATGCATTCATTGCATGAAAAGAAAGAAAATACCTTGGATTACATTTCACCAAGGGGGTAATAGACCTCTACAATAAAAAATTATTAGACATTGGTGAAAAAATTCCAATCATGGATTAGAAGAAATAATGCTGTTAAAATGTGCATATTACCCAAAGCACTGTGCAGATTCAATGGAACACTTATAAGATAGATCTATTTAAATTCCAGTTAGTTAACATATACTGTAATATTAGTTTCTGCTGGACAACATAGTGACCTAACACTTCCATACAACCCCTGGTGCTCATCACAATTGCACTCCTTAATCCCGATCATCTATTTAACCTGTCCCCCCACCTATCTCTATTCTGGTAACCATCAGTTTGTTCTCTATAGTTGAGTCTTTTTCTTGTTTTACCTCTCTTTCTCTCTCTTTTTACACTTTGGTCATTAGTTTTAGTCCTTAAATTCCACATATGAGTGAAATCATATGGTATTTGTCTTTCTCTGATGGACTTACTTCACATACACTCTAATTCCATCCTTGCCTTTTGAATGACAAGATTTTGTTCTTTATGGCTGAGAAATATTAAGTTTTGGAGACTATATATATATATATATATATATATATATATATATTTTTTTTTTTTTTTTTTTTTCTCCACAGTGGCTGCATCAGATTACAATCTCACAAAAGGTCATGAGTGTTCCTTTTCTCCACGTCATCACCAACACCTATTCTTGTGTTGTTGATTTCAGCCATCCTACCAAGTGTGGGGTGATACCTCACTGCAGTTTTGATTTACATTTCCCTGATGATCCGTGATGCTGAGTGTCTTTTCTTGTGTACCATGGCCATTTGTATCTCTTCTTGGAGAAACGTCTGTTTGTTCATGTCTTTTGCCCAATTTTAATTTGGCTATTTATTTTTGGTTGTTGAGATTTATAAGTTCTTTGTATATTTTGGGTATTAACCTTTTATCAGATACGTCATTTGCAAATATCTTCTACCATTATGTAGGTTACCTTTTAGTTTTGCTGATTGTTTCTTTGTGCAGAAGCTTTTTATTTTGATGTAGTCATAATAATTAATTTATTTTTGTATTTGTTTCCTTTGTGTCAGGAGATATATTAAGAATGAATTGCTACAGCTGAGGTAAAAGAAGGTGCTGCCTGTTTTCTCCTATAGTATTATGATGGTTTCAAATGTCATATGTAGGCCTTTAATCCATTTTGAGTTTTATTTTGTATATGGTATGAAATGATAGTTTCTATCATTTGCATGTTTCTGTCTAATTTCTTTAACATTTATTGAAGAGACTGTCTTTGTTCCAGTAGATATTCTTTTACACTCTGTTGGAGATTAACTGACCATATAGTTGTGGGTTTATTCCTGGGTTTTTTATTCTGTTCTACTATCCTGTCTATTCTTGTGCTAGAACCATACTGTTTTGATTACTACAACTTTGTAATATATAGCTTGGAGTCTTGAATTGGTTGCCTCCAGCTTTGCTTTGCTTATTCAACATTTCTTTGGCTCTTTCTGGTATTTTGTGGTTTCATACAAATTTTAGGATTGATTCCCATACCTCTATGAAAAGTGCTGGTGGTATTTTGATATGGATTGCATTACATTTGTAGGTTGCTTTGGTTAGTAAAGATACATTAACAATATTTTTTTTTCCAATCCATGAACATGGAATGTCTTTCCATTTCTTTGTGTCCTCTTTAAATCTTTTTTTAATAAAGACTTTATTTATTTGAAAAAGAGAGAGAGAATTTACAAGTAGGCAGAGAGGCAATCAGAGAGAGAGGGGGAAGCAGGCTCCCTGGTGAGCAGAAAGCCCAATGCAGGGGCCCAATCCCAGGGCCCTGAGATCATTATCAGAGCCGAAGGCAGATACTTAACCCACTAAGCCACCCAGGTGCTCCTTCATTTCCTTTCATCGGCATATTATGGTTTTGAGAGTACAGGTCTTTCCCATCTTTAGATAGGTTTATTCCTCGGTATCTCATTGTTTTGAGTACAGTTGTAAAAGGGATCACTTCCTTAATTTATCTTATTGCTCTTCATTCTTGTTTTATAGAAATGCAACAAATTTCTATACCTTGATTTTTATATCTTGTGATGTTACTGAATTCATTTTAAGTTCTAGAATTCTTTTGGAGGAATATTTTGGGTCTTCTACATAGAGTATAATGTTGTCTGTAAACAGTGAACATTTTTCTTCTTCCTTACTGATTTAGGTGCCTCTTATTTCTTTTTGTTGTCTGATTGCTGTGGCTAGAACTTTCAGTTCTATGTTGAATAAAAGCGGTGAGAGTGGATATCCTTGTCTTGTTCCTGACCTTAGGGAAAAAGCTCTATTTCCCCAATGAAGTTAGTTTCAAGTTTTTTATACATGCACTTGATGATGTTGAATACATTTGTACAATTGAGTACAAATGAGTACAATTGCAGGATCATAGGGAAGCTCTATTTTCAATTTCTTGAGGAATCTTTTTCCTAAACCTACTTTATTTTTTATCATGAATGGATATTGTACTTTGTCAAAATCATTTTCTGCATCTATTGAAAGGATCATTTTATTCTCACCTATTCTCTCTTAATGTAATGTGTCACATTGATAAGTTTGTGAATATGAACCACACTTGAAACCGATGAATGAATTCCACTAGATCATGGTGAATGATTTTTTTATATGCATTATTGGATTTGAAATACTAGTATTTTATTGAGACTATTTGCATCCATGTTCTTTAGGGATATTTGCATCTAGTTTTCTTTTTGGTGTTGTCTTTATCCGGTTCTGGTATCATGGTAATGATGGCATCATAGAACAAACTTAGAAGTTTTCCTTCATTTTGAAAAGAAAAGGTTTCATTCGTTTTCAGTTTTGAAAAATTTGTGAAAAATAGATACTAACTCTTCTTTAAATGTTTGACAAAATTCTCCTATGAGTCCATAAGTTATTGTTATTTGTATCTTGGGTGTTTTTTATTACTGAATCAATTTCTTTACTGATTATTGGTCTGTTAAAATATCTAATTCTTCCTGTTTCAGTTTTGATAGTTTATATATTTCTAAGAATTTATGGCTTTCTTCAAGTCTGTTTAGTTTGTTGACACAGTTTTTCATAACATTCTCTTACATGTATTTTTTTCATGATGTTTGCTGTGATTCCTCATCTCTCATATGTGATTTTATTTGATCTTTTCCTTTTTTTCTTGATAAGTCTGGTTATATGTTTATCAATTACAATTTTTTTTCAAAGATCCAACTCCTGATTTCATTGATTAGTTCTTTTTTTAATATTTGATTCATTCATTTATTCTCTAGATTTTACCATTCCCTTTCTTTTGCTGGTTTTAGTTTTTGGGTTTTTTGCTTGTTTGTTTTGTTTTGTTTCCCTCTAGCTCTTTAAGGTGTAAAGTGTTCTTGTTTGAGGTTTGGTTTTTTTTTTTTTTTTTTTTTTTGACTCTTGAAATTGGCCTGTATTTCTCTAAATTCTATTAGAACTGATTTTGTTGCATCCCAGAGGTTTTGGTCAATCGTGTTTTAATCCTATTTTTAAATGTCTTCTTTGATTTCCAAGTTGATCCAATCATTGCTTAGTAGCATTTTATTTTTTAGTCTTCTGTATTTGTGGTGTTTGCAGGGTTTTTTTTTTTTTTCCTTGTCTACTTCTAGTTTCATAATGTTCTGGTTAGAAAATATGCATGGTATGGCTTCAATCTTGAATTTGTAGAGTTGTTTTGTGGGCCATGATCTATCTGGAATGTCTCATGTGCACTTGAAAATAATATGTATTGTGCTGTTACAGGATGGAATGTTCTGAATATATCTGTTAAATTTGTCTATTCCAGCATGTCATTGAAAACCTTTATTTCTTGGTTGATTTTTCTGGTTTAGATTATCTGTCCACTGTTGTAAATGTGGTGTTAAATTCTTCTAATTTTTTATTATTATTATTAATTCATTCTTTCCTATTTGTTATTAAGTGCTTTATGTATTTAGATGTTCTTATTTGGTTGCAAAAATATTACAATTGTTATATCTCCTTGTTGGATTATCCCCTTTATTATTCTGTAGTGTACTTCTTTGTTTTTTGTTAAAGTCTTTGTCTTAAAGTCTATTATATCTGATACATGTATGCTACTCTGGTTTTCTTTTGAAATACGTTTGCCTCTTAGATGTTTCTCCAATCCCATCACTACTGATCCAGAGGTGTTGTTAGGTCGAAACTTGGTCTCCTATAAGCATCATATAGATGGATCTTATTTTCTTAATTATTCTGTAACTCTATTTTTATTGGAACATTTAGTCCATGTATATTCAAAGTCATTATTGACAGACATATATTTATTGTTATTTTAATATTTGTTTTTGTGGTTGTTCCTGAGAATTCCTCTGATCTTTTCTTGTCTCTTTGATGTTCTGCTGATTTTCTTTAATGACATATTTGGATTTCTATTTATTATTTTCATATAAATTTGTGTTTTTTAATTTCTTTTCAGCATAACAGTATTCATTGTTTTTGCACCACACCCAGTGCTCCATGTAATATGTGCCCTTCCCAATACCAACCACCTGGTTCCCCCAACCTCACACCCTCCTCCCCTTCAAAACCCTCAGGTTGTTTTTCAGTGTCCTTAGTCTTTCACGGTTAACCTCACCTTCTAGTTTCCCTCATCTCCCTTCTCCTTTCCATCTCCCCACGTCCTCCATGTTATTTGTTATGCTCTACAAATAAGTGAAACCATATGATAACTGGCTCTCTCTGCTTGACTTATTACACTCAGGATAATCTCTTCCAGTCCTGTCCATGTTGATACAAAAGTTGGGTATTCATCCTTTCTGATGGAGGCATAATACTCCATAGTGTATATGGAACACATCTTCCTTATCCCTTTGTCCATTGAAGAGCATCTTGTTTCTTTCCACAGTTTGGTGACCGTGGCCATTGTTGCTATAAACATTGGGGTACAGATGGATCTACTTTTCACTACATTGTATCTTTGGGGTGAATACCCAGTATTACAATTGCAGGATCATAGGGAAGCTCTATTTTCAATTTCTTGAGGAATCTCCACAGTGTTCTCCAAAATGGCTGCACCAACTTGCATTCCCACCAACTGTGTAAGAGCATTCCCCTTTCTCCACATCCTCTCCAAAACATGTTGTTTTCCTGTATTGCTAATTTTGGCCATTCTAACTAGTGTAAGGTGGTATATCAATGTGGTTTTAATTTGAATCTCCCTGATAGCTAGTAATAATGCACATTTTTTCATGTGTCTGATAGCCATTTGTATGTCTTCATTGGAGAAGTGTCTGTTCATATCTTCTACCCATTTTATGATATGTTTTGTGTGTGTGAATTTGAGAACTTCTTTATAAATCCTGGATATCAACCTTTTGTCTGTACTGTCATTTGCAAATATCTTCTCCCATTTCGTGGGTTGCCTCTTTGTTTTGTTGACTGTTTCCTTTGCTGTGCAGAAGCTTTTGATCTTGAGGAAGTCACAAAACTTCATTTTCACTTTTGTTTCCTTTGCCTGTGGAGACATATCTTGAAAGAAGTTGCTGTGGCTGAAATATCGAAATATCGAAATATCGAAAAGGTTACTGCCTATGCTCTCCTCTGTGATTCTGATGGATTCCTGTCTCACGTTGAGGTCTTTTATCTATTTTGAGTTTATCTTTGTGTACGGTGTAAGAGAATGGTTGAGTTTCATTCTTTTACATATAGCTGTCCAGTATTCCTAGCACCATTTATTGAAGAGACTGCCTTTTTTCGACTGTATATTTTTTCCTGTTTTGTCAAAGATTATTTGACTATAGAGTTGAGGGTCCATATCTGGGCTCTACACTCTATTCCACTGGTCTATGTTTCTGTTTTTATGCCAGTACCATGCTGTCTTGGTGATCACAGCTTTGTAGTAAAGCTTGAAATCAGGTAATGTGGTGCTCCCAGTTTTGTGTTTCTTTTTAAACATTTTCTTAGCAATTCAGGGTCTCTTATGTTTCCATACAAATTTTAGGATTATTTGCTCTAGCTCTTTGAAAAAGGCCAGTGGAATTTTGATTGGAATGGCACTAAAGGATAGATTGCTTTAGGCAGTATTAACACTTTAACAATGTTTATTCTTCTGATCTAAGAGCATGGAATGATCTTCCATCTTTTTGTGTCTTCTTCGATTTCTTTCCTGAGTGTTGTACAGTTCCTCGAGTACAGATTCTTTACCTCTTTGGCTAGGTTTATTCTCAGGTATCTTATGGTTCTTGGTGCTATAGTAAATGGAATCGATTCTCTAATTTCCCTTTCTGTATATTCATTGTTAGTGTATAAAAAAGGCACTGATATCTGGACATTGACTTTGTATCCTGCCATATTTCTGTATTGTTGTAGGAGTTCTAGTAGTTTGGGGTGGAGTCCTTTGGATTTTCCATATAAAGAATCATGTCATCTTCAAAGAGAGAGAGTTTGACTTCTCCATTGTCAATTTGGATACATTTTATTTCTCTTTGTTTTCTGATTGCTGTTTCTAGGACTTCTAATACTATGTTAAACAAGAGTGGTGAGAGTGGGCATCCTTGTCGTGTTCTTGATCTCAACGGGAAGGATGCAAGCTTTTTCCCATTGAGGATGATATTTGCTGTGGGTCTTTCATAGATAGATTTTAGGAAGTTCAGGAAGGTTCCCTCTATCCCTATACTTTGAAGCGTTTTAATCAGGAACGGTTGCTGGATTTTGTCAATGCTTTTTCTGCATCAATTGAGAGGACCATGTGGTTCTTCTCTCTTCTCTTATTGATTTGTTCTATCACATTGATTGATTTGCAAATGTTGAACTATACTTGTAACCCAGGGATGAATCCCACCTGGTCATGGTGGATAATCTTTTTAATGTGCTGTTGGATCCTGTTTGCTAGGATCTTGTTGAGAATCTTAGCATCCATATTAATCAGTGATATTGGTCTGAAATTGTCTTTTGGTGGTGTCTTTGCCTGGTTTGGGGATCAGGGTAATGCTGGCTTCATAAAAATAGTCTGGAAGTTTTCCTTCTGCTTCAATTTTTTGAAACAGCTTCAGGAGAATAGGAGTTATTTCTTCTTTGAAAGTTTGGTAGAATTCCCCAGAGAATCCATCAGGTCCTGGGAGCTTGTCTTTTGAGGTTTTTGATCACTACTTCAATGTCATTACTAGGTATCAGTCTATTTAGGTTGCCGATTTCTTCCTGGTTCATTTTTGGGAGTTTACAGTTTTCCCAGGAATGCATCCATTTCATCTAGGTTGCTTAGCTTATTGGCATAACTGTTGATAATAACTTCTGATGATTGTTTCTACTTCTTTTGTGTTAGTTGTGATCTCTCCCTTTTCATTCATAATTTTATGAAATTGGCCTTTCTCTCTTTTCTTTTGGATTAGTGTGGCGAATGGTTCTTTCAAAATGCAAGATTCTAGTTTCATTGATATGTTCTACTGTATCTCTGGTTTCTACCTCATTTATCTCAGCTCTAATCTTGATTATTTCCCTTGTTATGTTTGGAGTTGGTTTGATTTGTGTTGATTCTCCAGTTCTTTAAGGTGTAGAGAACAGGTGGTGTATTCTGGATTTTTCAATTTTTTTGAGGGAGGTTTGGATGGCAATGTATTTCCCCCCTTAGGACTGACTTTGCTGTATCCCATAGGTTTTGGACCGAAGTGTCCTCATTCTCACTGGTTTCCATGAATCATTTAAGTTCTTCTTGGTCTCCTGGTTGATCCAAGCACTCTTAAGCAAGGTGGTCTTTAACTTCCAGGTGTTTGAGTTCCTTCCGAACTTCTCCTTGTGATTGAGCTCCAGTTTCATAGCTTTGTGATATGATAATATGCAGGAAATAATCTCAGTCTTTTGGTATCGGAGGAGTCCTGATTTGTGACCCAGTATGTGGTCTATTCTGGAGAAGATTCCATGTGCACTTGAGAAGAATGAGTATTCTTTGTTTTAGGGTGGAATGTCCTCTATATATCTATGAGGTCCATCTGGTCCAATCTGTCATTCAATGCTCTTGTTTCTTTATTGATTTTCTGCTTCAATGGTCTGTCTATTACTGAGAGAGGCGTGTTAAGAACTCCTACTATTAATGTATTCATATCAATATGACTCTTTATCTTGATTAATAGTTTTCTTATATAATTAGCTGCTCCCATATTGGGGGCATAGATATTTACAATTGTTAGATCATCTTGGTAGATAGTCCCTTTAAGAATTATGTAGTGTCCTTTTGTATCTCTGACTACAGTCTTTAGTATAAAATCTAATTATCGGATATGAGAATCTCTACTCCAGCCTTCTTTTGAGGCCCATTGCTTGAAAGATGCTTCTCCATCCCTTCACTTTCAGTCTGGGTGTATCCTTAGGTTCATAATGGGTCTCTTGTAGATAACATATGGATGGGTCCTGTCTTTTTATCCAATCTGCAGCCCTGTGTTGTTTTATGGGCGCATTTAGGCCATTCCCATTGAGAGTGATTATTGATAGATACGTTTTTATAGACATCGTGTTACCTTTGAAGTCTTTCTTTTTGTAGATTGTCTTTATATTTCTGTTCAATGCTATTCTTAGGATTTTTTCTCTTTTATAGAACCCCCTTTAATATTTCCTGTAGTGTCCACTTGGTGGTCGCATACTCTTTTAAGCCTTGCGGGTCTTGGAAACTCTTTATCTCTCCATCCATTTTGAATGTCAGTCTCTGTTTTTCTCACTTAGTACCCTGAATATATCTTGCCACCCCTTTCTGGATTCCAGGTCCTTTGACAGGTCTGACGTTATTCTGATGGGCTTTTCTCTGTATGTAAGGAGTTTCTTTGTCATAGCTGCCTTCAGGAAGGCCTGCCTACAATTATAATTCTTCATTCTTACTATTAGGTGTCTCCAGGACTTTCAAGAATCTTTAATCTTGGGGGGAAAACCGTTCTGCCTCTAGTACATCAACACTGATTCCTTTCACAGAATGGGAAAATTTTCATGAAGAACTTGTTCCATTATATCTTCTAGACTTCTTTCTTTCTCCTCCACTTCAGGGATTCCAATAATGCTGATGTTGGAATGTTTCATGGCATCATTTATTTCCCTGATTCTGTTTACATGGCTTCTAAGCTGTTTGTTCCAGGTTTCCTCCTTATCCTTTCTCTCTATCTGTTTGTCCTCCAGATCACTAATTCTATCTTCCCTCTCAGTTACCCTATCTTTTAGAGAATTTAGATTAGATTGGAACTCATTGAGAGCATTGTGAACATCATCCCTGCTGGCTTTCAGTTCTTCCCTAATCAATTCCATTTGGTCATCCATGGCTTTCTCCAATCTAGCTATTGCCTGGATAATTGTTTACCTGAATTCCCTTTCTGATATATTGTCTATGTTGATAGCCATTAGCTCTGTTGTAAAAGGCCCTTCCTCTGTATTTTTCTTCTGTTGAGCATTCCTCCTCCTAGTCATTTTGGTGAGAGATGACTGAACGGATGTAGCTGGATGTATCGACCATGGTGCAGTCTGGGTACACCCTGGAACACTTCTGAGCAATCAGGATTCCCCACACAAACAAGAGAAAAAAGAAAAGAAAAATAAAACAAAAAAAGAAAGAGACAGAGAGAGACAGGAAAAAAGGAAAGATAAAAGAGAAGGCTCAGCCCAAATGGGCCCCACGTTAAGGTTTATGAAGTATTCAAACAAAATCAGACAAAAAAAGAGACTGATAAAATTATATGACAAAATTATATATATATATATACATATATATATGCAAAGAAGAAAAAAGAAAGAATAACCTCATCAAAAAGAATCCCAGTACAAGATATATACTATCAGGACAAACACAAATACAGAGAAAAACTGGCAGAAGAAAAAGTTGGGAGAGTAGTTATAAATTCTCAGTGTGGGTGAGGAAGATTATTTTAATTCTTCCTGGATGTATCTTGATATCCTTGTTAAAGGACTCAACTTTCCTAAGATAAAGGGGGATTAAAAATTGGTTTAGCTATAGGGGTAGTGTTGTTTGGGGAGAGCGGATTACCCTGAAGTTTAACTCTATATGAATATTAAAAAATAAAAATAAAAAACAAGAATAAACTAAACTAAACTAAAATTAAAAAAAATAGAAAAGCAAAAGAAAGACACGGGTATATGTATCAAAAAGTTCAGCTTAAAAGATTATTATGGTGTTTGATGTTCTGGACATCTCACTGTGATTGTAAGTAGGTTAAAAATTATCTATATATATAAAAAAAACAGAATAGTGGGAACCAATCAAAAACAAAAGTTGTATTTATGAAGTATTGGTGGTTGTTCTCTTGTCTTTTTTTTTTTCTTTTTCTTTTACCTAGTTGGGTTTCTGGGGGAGGGGCCTGCCACATGGGTTTTCAGACAGGGTTCCCTGAGTTAAGTCCTCCCACCCCCCTCAAGGGGGTGGGCTCTGAGGAAACCGGTTTTTCAGACTTTTGTTCTCTGGACGTTTTTATGTTTGTTCATTTCTTTCTCTCACCTTGACAGCCTTTAATGGTTTTTGGAGGTTTAGAGGAAAGCAAACTGTACCCCGACCACCCTCTCAGAAAGAAGCCTTAGTCAGCTCCCCTCTAGGTATCCAGAGCACATAAGTTCCCCCTCGGCCTCTGGCAGAGCACGTTCCCATTCGCCGTCCCTGGGGACAGAGGAACTCCTGCTTGTACCCAAAACGACGACAATTACGGCTGTCTGGGCAGCTCCAGGCCACCAGAGTGGTTCCAAACAGCAATCGCACACTGAGATTTTCCTGCTGGCCCGGGCTGGGAATGCCTGGTCTTTCCGGGTCCGAGAGCACCGGGCTGGTGCCTTCACACAGTTTCTCAGGGGAGGGTGTGGGGCATGCGTGTCTCAGGCTCTGATAGTCTGGCGTGGCATTCTGCTGCCTGTTGAGGGTCCCAGCCCCTCATGGGAACTGGACGCCATGTGTTCTCAATTGCGCTGTTGGCTCAGGGACCAAGACCTGGTTTCTCCACTGCACTCTCTCTGGCTCAGTGCCAGGGGTGGCTGTCCTGGGTCCAGGGACTTCAGCCCCTGTCCCTAACTGCCCCAATTCCCACAATTTCCCCCAGTGATCCTTTGCTCTTTTTGAGTGCTTTCAACCAGACTGCAAGTCAATGCTGGTCCTCAGATGCAGGGCACTCTCTTATTGGGGTATTACTTTCCAATGGGTCACCTCTGGTGGCTCCCTCCCCCTTTTGTATATCTTCTGATATCAGTCCGACATTCCCACTCTGCTTTACCTGCCCACTGGCGTCTTCTGCCCCTGTAGAGATCCAGACGTGTATAATTCTGATCTCAGGCTGATTTCATGGGTGATCAGAGTTCTTTAGTAGGTAATCAGCTCACTTTAGGGTACAGGTTGAAATGGCGCCTCCTCCTACTTTCCCGCCATATTGTCTCCCCCCTAAATTAGTGTTTTTGATACACAGTTACCACTAGGATTGTATGGAACCACTTCTGTAGCAGTTTATATCAAGTTGATGGCCATTTACGGTTCAACACATAGTTTTCTCCTCTCCTCCCTACGTTTTAGGTATATGTTGTTATATTTTATATATTTTTATTTGGTGTGTTCCTTGAGTGATTTTTTTACAGAAATATTCATT
Organism: Lutra lutra; assembly: GCF_902655055.1. NCBI lineage: Eukaryota > Metazoa > Chordata > Mammalia > Carnivora > Mustelidae > Lutra > Lutra lutra. The sequence continues at coordinate 158,364,616 of NC_062282.1, read as the reverse complement.
TTCACTGCTTTTGGGTTTCCTACCTATATACTTTCATTATTGTTCTCTCCTTTCTACTGGAAGAGACCATTTTGAGTCTTATATTATAGTGGACTTTATGGTCATGAACTCCTTTAGTTTTTTCTTTCTTTCTTTCTTTCTTTTTTTCTTGGAAGCTCTTCATCTTTTCTGAATAGATGAGATCTGTCCTGAATTCTCTTCTATTCTGAATAACACTCTTGATGGACATAATACTCTTGGTTACAAATTTTTGGCATTGAACACTTCAAACATATCATGTAATTTGCTTCTGGTTTTGAAAGTTTAAAAAAAAAAAAAGCTTAAAAAATCTCCCACTAGCCTTATTGGTTTTGCCCTTTTAAGTTACTGTCTGCTTTGTGTCTCTGCTTCTTTCTCTCTTTCTTTTTTCTTTCTTTTTTATTTCTTTATTTTTTCTTTATTTTATTTCTTTATTTTTTTAATTTTATTTATTTTTTATTTCTTTTCAGCATAAGAGTATTCATTGTTTTTTGCACCACACCCAGTGCTCCATGCAATCCGTGCCCTCTCCAATACCCACCACCTGGTTCCCCCAACCTCCCACCCCCTGCCCCTTCAAAACCCTCAGATTGTTTTTCAGAGTCCATAGTCTTTCATTGTTAACCTCCCCTTCCAATTTACCTCAACTTCCTTCTTTATTATCACTACATTTTGCCACTTTAATTTCAGTATTTTTTGCTGTCTTTTGCTTTTATTGATTTTGACAGGAGTTCTCTGTGTCTACTGGATCTCGATATCTGTATCCTTCCCCAAATTAGGGAAGTCTTCAGCTATTATTACTTCCAATAATATTTGTCCCCTTCTTTCTCCTTTATCATTCTAGAAGTCCTATAATACAAATAGTATTTTTTGTTTGATGGAGTCCCTGAATTCCCTAAGTCTATTTGCCTGCATCTAGAGCTGTGCAACGGTTTCAGTATGCCTAAGAATAATGGTTAGACACTGCAATTGGCAACCATACACCAGGAGGGTACACAAAGCATGCATGACTTTAACAAAATTTGCCATGATTCTATGTTCAAGTCTAGTAGTGGGAGTAAGACAGTCCTCAGGAGAACTCATGGGTGTGGCACACTGCTATCAATTGGGTAGCAAGTATCCATGTAACCTAGCCTTCCATAGATGTCCCTGTTTTTATGCTGGAGGAGGGTTGAGGGAGGAAAATGGCACCTTCCTTTTCCCTCCATTTTAAAGAAGTTTCCCAACATGCTCTAAAATCAATACGAACAGATGTAAATCTTATTTGTCCTTGGCATTGTGTAAACTACTGTTCTTATTTTGCCTCTCAGAGAAGATTGGAGTCTCTTTAAGGGTGGAGACTTAATTATCACTTGCCCTCCAGACTCACCCAGTGTTGAATCAGCTGACATTTGAAGCTCCATGCTCCAAGTCCCACTGGTTATGCAGCATGTGTTCAGCCCTTCTGTCTTTCAAAGTCAAATGTTATGGAGATTAGTCTTCCCTTTGTGAGCTCCCTGGTGTTAGGGCTCATTACTCTGCCCTCTTTGTACATACATTCCCCATCTCTCTTTCAGGCTGCCTCCCTCCAGCTTTCTGACTTCTCTAACATTTCCGATGACACTTCTTCTCTATATTTAGTTGTGAGGTTTGTTCTCTCAGTCTCTGGATCACTCCCCAGTTTATTGATTTGGATGTTGATGATATCTACTTTTAAATGTGGGATGTGGTAGAATACAGGTCACCCTACTTGGCCTAAACTACCCAAGCTAGATTAAAAATAATAAAGATAATAACTGTAATAAGAGACTAAGAAGGACACTACATAATGATAAAGATAGCCCAGTAAGTGGATATAACAATTGCAAATATTTATTCGTTCAAAATGTAAGTATTGAGGTACATAAAGAAACTATTAATAACCATAAAGAAAGAAATTGACTATTAAAATAATAATAGAGAACTTTAACAGCTGATGTACATCAATGGAGAGATTATCCACACAAAAACATCAACAAGGGAACAGTGGCTTTGAGTGATACATTGGAGCAGATGGATTTAACATATATATGTAGAGACTTAGACAAAACGCCAAGATGAAGAAATTGATCCCAAAAGAATGAAAAAGTTAAGGCCACAGTCAGATATATAAGATAAAGACATATAAGTAATGTGCCTGATGGAGAATTTAAAGCAACAAACATAAGGATATTCAATGGGTTTGAAAAAGTAATTGAAGGCATTAAGGAGAACATTACCACAGACATGAAAGAGTTTAAAAAAAAAGTATCAATCAGAGATGATGAATACAATAAGTGTGATTGGAAAAGGCTCAATGAAATAAACAGCAGATAAGAAACAGTTATGAATTAGTGATATAGAAGAGAAATTAGTGGAAAATACTGAAGATGAACAAAAGAGCAAAAGAATTATGGAACATGAGAATAAACTTAGGGAAGTCAGTGACTCCATCTAATATAATAACATTCACATAACAGGAGTCACAGAAGAAGGGAGAGAAAAAGGGGAAGGAAATTTATTTGAAGAAATGATAGCAGAAAAGTTCCCTAATCTCGGAAAGGAAACATACACTGTGATAATGAGATGCAGGGAACTCCCATCAAAATCAACAAAAGCAGACCAATAGGAAGACATATTTCAGTTAGATTTGCAAAACGTAGTCATAAAAAAAAAATCTTGAAAGCAAACAATACAAAATAAATTATTAATTTACAGGGGAAGACCCATAGGGCAATTCCTCAACAGAAACTAGCAAGCCAGCAGAGAGTGGCATAATATTTGCCAAAGTGCTGAATGGGTAAGATCTGCAGCCAAGAATAGTCTATCCAGCAAGGCTATCATTCAGGATAGAAGGAGAGATAAAGAGGTTCCCAGACAAACAAAAACCTAAAGAAATCCATGACCACTAAGCCAACCTTGAAAGAAGTATCTAATGGAATCTTTAAGTAGAAGGGAGAGAAAATAATGTCACCAAGCCAGGAAACGAACAGAGAAAATCTCCAGAAATAATTACTAGTAATAAAATGGAGCTAAATACTGATCTATCAAAAATTACTTTGAATATAAATTGGCTAAATGTGACAATAAAAAATACAATGTATCAGAATGGATAACAAAAAAAAAAAAAAAAAAAAAAAAGAAGAAGATTCATCTATATCCTGCCTAAAAGATACTCATTTTAGACCTAAGGACATCTGCAGAAGGAATGTGAAGCAATGGAGAAATACTTACACGGAAATGAACAGAAAAAAAAAACAAAAACAAAAACAAAAACAAATGTACACAAATGAGACATTAAAAAAAAAGACTTTGGAGAAGGCAAGATGGCAGAGGATCAGGGGACCCCATTTAAACTGGTCCCTGAATATAGCTGGATATCTATCAAACCATTTTGAACACCCACAAAATCAGTTCAATATGCAAGAATATATATCTGGATTTCTACAAGAAAAAAAGTGACTGCTTTTTGCAAGGTAGGACATGTGAAGTGGTGAATCTGCAGGGAGATATCAGAAGATAAACAGAAGGGCTTGCTCCTGGAAAGTGATATAAAACCAGAGCACAAAATCAGAACCCTTAGAATTCTGCTCTAGGGAGAGGCATCCTTCTCTGAAGGGGGCTCTGGAAATGAAAAGACAAAATTCTAGATAAGGCGTTGTGGTCTCAGGTTACAAGAGACCACAGAGAAAGGATATTCCTGAAATGATAGAGGGCCTGAGCACTGGATCTGGGAAGCAAGTCATTTTATGTGAGCCCAGGAAGGGACTCTCAGCTCAAATTGCCATAAACTATGAGCCTAGCCATTCAATAAATGTTTTCTTGAATAGCCTGAAAAAACCCTGGACCTGCATCTGAGACCTAGGAAAAAACTTACAGAGTGGTAATGGCAAGGCAAGGGCTTTCAAGCAGAACCCAGACCAGATTCCAGAGATTTATGAGCAGGCATGAGCCCACAGAAGCTGGTGGTTTTAGAATCACAAAGGGCAGAGAAGTCTCAGGCCCCTGGAACTTCCTTTGAAAGAGTTGTTGTGGGTGAGCACCAGGGGGAGCTGAGGTTTCAGCAGTGGATGCAGAAGTGGAGATTTTCCAGGAGGGTTTCTTAAAAGAGGGAAGAGTGAGATTTTCTGCTTTGGGCCAGAGGTTTGGCTGTGGCCATTTTTGCTCTAATCCTCACACCTCTAATCTGAAGAGGTATGGACACTTCCTAGGGAACAAAAGTGACATAGAAGACAGTTCCAACTGAGCCCATCCTGCCCTGACAGGGGTGGGGCAACTCTTCAAAAGCAAAGTTACCCTGAGAAAACTGCAAAGCAGACACTCCCCAGAAGATGGGCTGAAGACCAGATGAATGATACTTCTATGGATTCTACAAGACAGTAAAATCCCAAAGCCAAGGGAAAATTGTATCTTGAGCTCTAGGTGTAGCATGACTGTTTACTTCCAGATCGAATTTCATTTCCTTTGCTTTTTTTTTTTTTTGGTCTTTTTTTCTTATTTTTTTCTCTGTTGTATTTTTCTTTTTACTTTCTCATTTCAACTAGATGTCTATTTTATCAACTTATTTTTCATAGTCTCTTTTTAACTTGTAATTTTTTTAAATATATTTTTTAAAGATTTTATTTATTTGACAAAGAGAGATCACAGTAGGCAGAGAGGCAGGCCCAGAGAGAGGAGGAAGCAGGCTCCCTGCTGAGCAGAGAGCCCCATGCGGGGTTCAATCCCAGGACTCTGGGATCATGACCTAAGCCAAAGGCAGAGGCTTTAACCCACTGAGCCACCCAGGCGCCCCTTAACTTGTAATTTTTACACCTATAATTTTTATAGATATATGCTATATTTTAGCCTTTTTTCACTCTATTCAGTTTTACATGTTTATATATACAACTTTTACTTTCCTTGTAATATTAAGACATAGTATCCTCTAACACATAGATCAAAATATGTCCAGGAACAACTGAAACACCCTGCTTTGTACACACTGAGAGAGTAGAGCCACCTTTCCCCTACCCCCATTTTAAATTAAAAAAAATTATTAATTTTATTCTTGTGTTTCATTTTGGTGAGGTTTTTTCAGTGGTGGCATCTGACCACTCTAGATTTTCCTAGAGTGCATCTAGCTTGGGTCATCATTGATATTTTGGACTCTTCTCATTCACTCAACTATCCTTTGACAGAATGACTAGGAGGAGGAACTCTCAAAAGAGGAGAACTAGAGACAATGTCCTCTTCCACAGTAATATTGGATATGGATATAAGAAAGATATCAGAAATAGAATTCAGGATACCAATCATGAAGTCAACAGCTGGCTTGAAAAAAGTATTAGTGACAATCTAGAATCTATAAAGGTAGAAATGAGATCTAATCAGGCCTAACTTTAAAAATGCTATGAATGAGACACAGTTTAAACTGGATACTCTAAAAGCCAGGGTAAATGAGGTACAACATAAATCAGAGATCTAGAAGATCAGCTGATAGAAAGAAAAGAAGTTGAGGAAAATAGAGATAGACAGCTAGTGGCCCGTGGAAATAGACTTAGAGTGTGCCTGAGTGGCTCATTTTGTTAAGCCACTGCCTTTGGCTCAGATGATGATCCTGGAGTCCAGGATCAAGCCCTACATCAGGCTCCCCACTCAGCAGAGAGTCTGCTTCTCCCTCTGATAGTCTCCCCCCTCATTCTCTCTCTCTCTCTCTCTCTCTCTGTGTGTGTGTGTGTGTGTGTGTGTGTGTGTGTGTGTGTGTGTGTGTGTATTTTATCTGTCTCAAATAAAACCTGGGGAAAATAGAGAGATTGATGGTGCCATGAATTGTTCCAATGTCAGAATTATTGGGATCATGAGGGGAAGAGGAGGGTGGAGAGATAAAGAGGACTAGAAGGTATATTTGAGCAAATCATAGTTGAGAACTTCCTAACCTGGGGAAAGAAACAAACATCCCTATCCAAGAGGCAGAGGGGACCTATCCCAAAATCAACACTGTGACATGTAAGAGTGAAGCTTGCAAATCTTAGAGCCAAGAAAGCTATCTGGAGAGCACCTAGTGGAAACAGATTTCTTACATATGGAGGAAGGAACATCAGAATAACATCAGACCTGTTGACAGAAGCCTGGAAAGCCAGAAAGAGCTGGAAAGAAATACTCAGGGTACAAAATGAAAAGAACATGCCGCCAAGAATTCTTTATCCAACATGACTGTCATTCAGAACAGATGGAGAGATAAAGAGCTTTCAGGACAGGCAGAAACAAAAGAATATGTGGTCACCAAGCAAGACCTGCATGAAATATTATGGGGGATTCTGTAAGTGAAAAGAAACCCCAAGAGTCACATAGACCAGAAAGAAAAAGAAAACTTACAGGAAGAGGGAACTTACAGGCAATACAATGGCACTAAATTAATATCTTTCAGTGTTCTCAATGTAAATGGGCTGAATGCACCCATGAAGGCATAAGGTTTCAGATTGGATTAAAAAAAAAATACAAGACCCATTCACATGGTCTTTACAAGAGACTCATTTTCAATCTAAAGACACCTCCAGATTAAACATAAGAGATGAAGCACAATTTATCACACTAATCTACCTCAAAAGAAAGCTGGAGTAGAAAAACTCACATCACATAAATTAGATTTTAAAGCAAAGACCAGATTAAGAAATGTAGAGGAACACTATATCATACTTAAAGGGTCTATACAACAAGAAGATCTAACAGTTGTAATTATCTATGCATCCCACACGGGGACAGCCAATTATAAAAACCAATTAATAACCAATATAAGGAAACATAGTGATAATAATACATTAATAGTTAGAGACTTTTACCTCCATTCATAAAAATGGAAAGATCCTCTAAGCAGAAGATCAACAAAGAAAGAAGAGCTTTGAGGGAAACATTGGATCAGATGGTCTTTGTAGATATATACAGATTATTCCATCATAAAGACAACAGAACACTCATTTTTCTTGAATTCACATGGGACTTTCTCCAGAATAGCCCACATACTGTATCCCAAGTTAGGTCTCAGTAGATACCAAAAGACTGAGATTATCCCTTGCATATTTTCAAACCACAATGCTATGTAACTAGAACTTACCAGAGGAAGAAATTTTGGAAGGAACTCAAATACTTCAAAGTTAAAAGAACATCCTACTATGGGGCGCCTGGGTGGTTCAGTGGGTTAAATCCTCTGCCTTCGGCTCGGGTCATGGTCTCAGGGTCCTGGGATCGAGCCCCACATTGGGCTCTCTGCTCAACGGGGAGCCTGCTTCCTCCTCTCTCCCTGCCTGCCTCTCTGACTACTTGTAATCTCTGTCTATCAAATAAATAAACAAAATCTTAAAAAAAAAGAACATCCTACTAAAGAATGACTAGGTAAACCAAGAAATTAAAGAAGAACTTAAACAATTCATTGAAACTAATTAGAATGAAAATATATTGGTCCAAAACGTATGGGATACGAGAAAGCCAGTTCTAAGAAGGAAATACATAATCAACCAAACCTCCCTCAAAAAAGTAAAACAATCTCAAATGCACAAGCTAAATTGACACCTAAAGGATGTGGAGAAAGAACAACACATAAGGCCTAAACCAAGCAGAAGAAGAAAATAATAAAAGTTAGAGCAGAAATCAATGTAATAGAAATCAGAAAAAAAAAAGAGCAGATCAAGAAAACTAGAAACTTGTTCTTTGAAAAAAATAATAAGATTGAGAAACCTCTGGACAGGCTTACCCCCCAAAAAAAGGAAAAGACCCAAATCAATAAACTTGTGAATGAAAGGACAGATTTCATGACTAAAAACAGGGAAATAGAAACAATCATTAGAAATTATTACCAGCAACTATATGTCGACAACATAAGTAATCTAGAAGAAATGGATGCATTACTAGAAACTTATAAACAACTAAGATTGAAACAGGAAGAAATAGAAAACCTGAACAGACTGATAAAAACAGGAAATTGAAGAAATAATAAAAAACCTCTCAAACAAGAGTCCAGGGTCTAATGACTTTCCAGAGGAATTCTACCAAACAATTAAGGAAGACATCATGACTATTCTACTGAAGCTCTGCAAAAACTAGAAATAGAAGGAAAACTTCAAGACTTGTTCCTTGAAGCCAACATTACCCTGATCCCAAAACCAGACAAAGACCCCACCAAAAAGGAGAAGTATAAACAAACATTGCTGATGAACACAGATGCCAAAAGTCTCACCAGATACTACCCAATATGATCCAACAGTACATTTAAAAGATTATTCACCACAACCAAGTGATACCCAACATTAATAAAACAAAGGACCAAAACTGTAAGATACTCGCAATAGATACATAAAAAGCATTTGAAAAAAGTGCAGCATACTTTCTTGATTAAAACTCCTCAAAGAGGGTGCCTGGGTGGCTCAGTGGGTTAAGCCGCTGCCTTCGGCTCAGGTCATGATCTCAGGGTCCTGGGTTCGAGCCCCGCATTGGGCTCTCTGCTCAGCAGGGAGCCTGCTTCCTCCTCTCTCTCTGCCTGCCTCTCTGCCTGCTTGTGATCTCTCTCTGTCAAATAAATAAATGAAATCTTTGGAAAAAAAATAAAATAAAACTCCTCAAAGAATAGGTATAGAAGGAATACACTTCAAGATCATAAATGCCATCTTTTTGAAAAGGCCACAGTGAATATCATTTTCAATGGAGAAAAACTGAGATCTTTTCTCTCAATATCAGGAACATAACTGGAATGCCCACTCTCAACATTATTGTTCAACGTAGTACCAGAAGCCTTACCCTCAATAATCAGACAAAAAAAAAAAAATAAATAAAAGGCATTCAAATTGTCAAAGAAGAAGTCAAACTCCCTTTCTTCTCAGATGACATGATACTTTGTGTGAAAACCCAAAACACTCCACCAAGTTACTAGAACTGTTACAGTAATTCAGCAATGCAGAAGGATACAAAATCAATGCACAAAAATATGTTGCATTTGTACACACTAACAATGTGCCTGAAGAAACAAATTAAGGAATCAATTTCATTCACAATTGCACCAAAAACGTAAGACACTTAGAAATAAACCTAACCAAAGAGGTAAAAGATCTATACTCTATAAACCACTGTACATCTATGAATGAAATGGAAGAAGATACAAAAAGATGTAAAAACATTCCAAGCACATTGATTGGAAGAATAAACATTGCTGAAATGTCTATGATTCTCAGAGCAATCTACACTTTTAGTTAAATTCCTATCAAAATACAAATGACATTTTTCACATAGAGGGAACAAATAACCCTAAAATTTATATGGAAAAAGAAAAGATTCTGTATTTCCAGGGGGATTTTGAAGAAAATCAAACTGGGGGCATCACCATGCTTGAGTTCAAGCTTATATTACAAAGCTTTGATAACCAAGACAGCATGGTATTGGTACAAAAACAGACACATAAATCAATGGGACAGAGTAGAGACCCCAAAATGGACCCTCAGCTCTCTGAAAAACTAATCATTGATAAAGCAGGAAATAATATTTAATGGAAAAAGACTGTCTCTTCAATAAATGGTGCAGGGAAATCTGAAGAGCCACATGTAGAAGAATGAAACTGTACCATTCTCTTACATCATACTCAAATATAAACTCAAAATGGATGAAAGACCTCAAGGTGAGACAGGAATCTATCAAAATCCTAGAGGAGAACATAGGCAGTAACCTCTTCAACATTGGCCACAGCAACATCTTTCAAGATAGGTTTCTTTTTTTTTTTTTTTTTTTAAAGATTTTATTTATTTATTTGACAGACAGAGATCACAAGTAGGCAGAGAGGCAGGCAGAGAGAGAGGAAGGGAAGCAGGCTCCCTGCTGAGCAGAGAGCCCGATGCGGGACTCGATCCCAGGACCCTGAGATCATGACCTGAGCCGAAGGCAGCGGCTTAACCCACTGAGCCACCCAGGCGCCCTCAAGATAGGTTTCTAAAGGCAAAGAAAACAAAAGGAAAAATGAACTATTGGGACCTCATCAAGATAAAAAGCTTTTCCACAACAAAGAAAACAGTCCATAAAACTAAGAGGCATCCCACAGAATCGGAGAAGATAAATGTAAATGACATTTCAGATAAAGGGCTGACACCCAAGATCTATAAAGAACTTCTCAAACTCAGCACCCACAAAAAATAAACATTCTAGCCAAGAAATGGCAGAAGACATGAACAGTCACTTCTCCAAAGAAATCATACAAATAGCTGACAATCACATGAAAAAAATTTTCAGCATCCCTAGCTTTCAGGGAAATATAAATCAAAAACAAAATGAGATACCACTTTACACCATTTAGAATGGCAAAAAAATTAACAAGAAACAATAAAGGTTGGAGAGGATGTGGAGAAAGGGGAACCCTCCTGAACTATTGGTTAGAATGCAAGCTGGTGGGGCGCCTGGGTGGCTCAGTGGGTTAAGCCTCTGCCTTTGGCTCAGGTCATGATCTCAGGGTCTTGGGATCAAGCCCCGCATTGGGCTCTCTGCTCAGCAGTGAGCCTGCTTCCTCCTCTCTCTGCCTGTCTCTCTACCTACTTGTGATCTCTCTCTCTCTCTGTCAAATAAATAAATAAAATCTTAAAAAAAAAAAAAAGAATGCAAGCTGGTACAGCCACCCTGGAAAACAGTATGGAGGTTCCTCCAGATGTTAAAAAACAGAGGTAAGCTGCAACCCAGCAATTGCACTACTAGGTATTTACTCCAAAGATACAGATGTAGTTAAAAGTAGGGTCATATGCACTCCAATGTTCATAGCAGCAATATTCACAATAGCCAAACAGTGGAAGGAGCTGAGACGCCCTCTAACAGATGAATGGATAAAGATGATGTGGTCCATATACACAGTGGAATATTACTCACCTATCACGAAGGATGAATACCCAACTTTTACTCAACATGGATGGGGCTGGAAGATGCTAAGTGAGATGAGTCAAGCAGAAAGAGTCATTTATCATATGATTTCATTCATATGTGGAACATGAAGAATAATGTGGAGGATCACGGGGGAAGGGAAGGAAAATTGAATGGGAGGAAAGCAGAGAGGGAGACAAACCAAACCAAAGTCTGGAATCTGGGATGCACACTTTATACACTGAGCAGCCTGAAATATTCCTAAAGAGTGACATTAGCAGGCACCTGGGTGCCTCAGTGGGTTAAGCCTCTGCCTTTGGCTCAGGTCATGATCTCAGGATCCTGGGATTGAAGCCGTCATCAAGCTCTCTGCTCAAGAGGGAGCCTGCTTCCCCATCTCTCTCTCTCTGTCTGCCTCTCTGCCTACTTGTGATCTCTCCCTCTGTCAAATAAATAAATAAAATCTTTAAAAAAAAGACATTAGCAAGATTTATGATTAGGAAACCCTATTCCCTAAGAGAACCATCAATTCAATAACAATATTTTGTTCAAAATATTTTCATTAAAAGCTCAGGATACAGTTAAGGAATTGTAGTACCTCAAATGGGCACAAAATTGAGAAAAGTGCATTGAAACAGATGCTAAGGGCAATTTTATGTTACCTGCATTAACCCCATCCTTAAGTCAGCACACCTAAGTCTGAAAATGATACTATCAGCCCATGATTTCTCCTTTTGAGAAGGGAAGAAAAACTGGGCCAACCATCTAGCATCCCTCTCATTTTGAATGTATTGAATAATGGACAATTTTCTGTTTCATCCCACATAAAGTACTGATGAGACGGCATATTTTACACCACTAAGATATTAAAGAATAAGGGAGATGGGACAAAAAAAAAAAAAATTCTAGCAGCCCAGCAAAGCCCCATGAGATTCAGAGAAGTTACATAGCCTGAAGCTTCTCCCCAGGGATGAGGGAAAAAGAGTTATCTGTGCCTCTTAAATACCATCCTTCCTGTTTGTGCCCCAAGAAACCAGATTTTATCTTACGTCACCAGGATAACTGGTTGACCAGGCATAATTTTGTGGGTGCAGCTAAGAACAAAGGAAAAGTAGAGAAGTTTGCTATTTAAGGATTGCCAGAATCTCTACTTAGTCTGATTGTTGAAGTTCTTTTGGATTTAGAATCACTTCGTAAAGACTGTAAGAGATAACTATTTCTTTAAATGTATAGGCATCAAATGCTGAAAGAAACATGAGGAATCAGGAAAAGAAAGACAAGACAATAAATTAAAAAAAAAAAACAGTATTTGAACTAAAAGAATTGGAGGTCAGTAAAATGCTTAGTAATAAATTCAAAAATAGTTGTCTTTTTTTTTTAAATAGTTGTCTTGAAGAAGCCTCAGTGAGTTATAAAGGATACAGATAATTAAATCAGAAAAAATGCATGACCAAAATGGGATAATCAACAAAGAGAGGGAAACTGTAAAAAATAATTAAACAAATTTGGAAGCTAAAGGAGACAGTAACTGAACTGAAACAAAACAAATCAAAACAAACAAACAACAACAACAACAAAATCCTTTCAACAGCCAGCACACCTGAAAAAACAGAAGAAAGAGTATATGAGCTTAAAAAAGGGTCATTTGAAATTATCTGGTCAGAAGTACAAAAGGAAAAACAGAATGTAAAAGAGTGAAGAAGGCCTATGGGAACTATGTATAACATCAAGAAAATCAATATGTGCATAATAGGAGGAGGAACAGGTGGAGAAGAAGAATAGGAGGAAGAGGTAGGAGAAGAAAGAGGGAGACACAAAACTTTCTTAAATAATTAAATGATGGGGAACCTGGGTAGCTCAGTGGTTAAATGTCTGCCTTTGGCTCAGTCATGATCTCTTAATTCTGGGATTAAGCCCCTTATCAGGCTCCTGGCTCAGCAAGGGGTCTGCTTCTCCCTTTGTCTCTCCCTCCTGGTTGTGTTTCCTCTCTCTCTCTCTCTCTCTAAATGAATAAATAAAATCTTTAAAAATAATTTTTTAAAAATTAAAATAAATAAACATATTTCATATGTTTAAAATATGGGAAGGAAATTCATGAAATTCATGAAAACCATAGGATCCCAAATATGATACACTGAAAAAGGACTACACTAAAACATGTATCAAAATCAAATTGTCAAAATTCATAGAGATAATTTTGAAAGAATTAGGAAAGCAATTTATCACATACATGGGAATCTCTATCACTATTGGTGGGTTTCTCATCAAAAATCATTCAGGCAGGGAGGAGGAGTCAAGATGGCGGAGAAGTAGCAGGCTGAGACTACTTCGGGTAGCGGGAGATCAGCTAAATAGCTTATCTAAAGATTGCAAACACCTACAAATCCAACGGGAGATTGAAGAGAAGAAGAACAGCAATTACAGAAACAGAAAATCAACCACTTTCTGCAAGGTAGGACTGGCGGAAAAGTGAATCCAAAGCGATGGGAAGATAGACCGCGGGGGGAGGGGCCGGCTCCCAGCGAGCGGTGGAGCAACGGAGCAAAATCAGGACTTTTAAAAGTCTGTTCCACTGAGGGACATCGCTCCAGAGGCTTAACTGGGGTGAAGCCCAGGCGGGGTCAGCGCGGCCTCAGCTCCCGCAGGGTCGCAGAAGGATCGGGGGTGTCTGAGTGTCGCAGAGCTTACCGGTATTAGAACGGGGAAGCCGGCTACAGAGACAGAGCTGAGGAGTGACTCTCAGCTCGGGGTCGCCTTGAACTGGTCGCAGGCTCGGTCAGCTCGGAGCGTGGCCGGAGACCAGGGTGGCGGGAGTCATTGGGCGTGTTCTCTGAGGGCGCACTGAGGAGTGGGGCCCCGGGCTCTTGGCTCCTCCGGGCCGGAGACCGGGAGGCCGCCATCTTTATTCCCATCCTCCGGACTCTACGGAAAGCGCTCAGGGAACAAAAGCTCCCAAAAGCAAACCCAGCAAACCCGAGCAGATTACTCAGCGCGGCCCCGGGTAAGGGCGGTGCAACTCCGCCTGGGGCAAAGACGCTTGAGAATCCCTACAACAGGCCCCTCCCCCAGAAGATCAACAGGAAACCCAGCCAGGACCAAGTTCACCTACCAAGGAGAGCGGCGGAATTCCAGAGGAGAAGAAAACAAAGCACAGAACTCATGGCTTTCTCCCCATGATTTTTTAGCCTTGCAATTAATTTAATTTTTTTTCTCTTTTTCAATTTTTTTTTCTATTCCTCTTCTTCTGATAAATTTTTTTTAACTTTACCCGTATTCTTTTTTTAACGTTTTTTAAACAGTTTATCTAATATATAAATATATATATATATATATATTTTCCTCTTTTTATATTTTTTTCTTTATCGGCTTTCTTTTTTTTAATAGTTTCTTTCTTTTTCTTTTTTTTTTTTTCTTTCTTTCTTTCTGAACCCCATTTTATCCCCTTTCTCCCCCATCACAATTCGGGATCTCTTCTGATTTGGTTAAAGCATATTTTCCTGGGGTTGTTGCCACCGTTTTAGTATTTTACTTGCTCCTTCATAAACTCTTATCTGGACAAAATGACAAGGCGGAAAATTTCACAACAACAACAAAAAAAAAACAAACAAGAGGCAGTACCAAAGGCTAGGGACCTAATCAATACAGACATTGGTAATATGTCAGATATAGAGTTCAGAATGACGATTCTCAAGGTTCTAGCCGGGCTTGAAAAAGGCATGGAAGATATTAAAGCAACCCTCTTGGGAGATATAAAAGCCCTTTCTGGAGAAATAAAAGAACTAAAATCTAACCAAGTTGAAATAAAAAAAGCTATTAATGAGGTGCAATAAAAAATGGAGGCTCTCACTGCTAGCATAAATGAGGCAGAAGAAAGAATTAGCGATATAGAAGATCAAATGACAGAGAATAAAGAAGCTGAGCAAAAGAGGGACAAACAGCTACTGGACCACGAGGGGAGAATTCGAGAGATAAGTGACACCATAAGACGAAACAACATTAGAATAATTGGGATTCCAGAAGAAGAGGAAACAGAGAGGGGAGCAGAAGGTATCTTGGAGAGAATTATTGGAGAGAATTTCCCAATATGGCAAAGGGAACAAGCATCAAAATTCAGGAGGTTCAGAGAACCCCCCACAAAATCAATAAGAATAGGTCCACACCCCGTCACCTAATAGTAAAATTGACAAGTCTTAGTGACAAAGAAAAGATCCTGAAGGCAGCCCGGGAAAAGAAGACTGTAACATACAATGGTAAAAATATTAGATTGGCAGCAGACTTATCCACAGAGACCTGGCAGGCCAGAAATAGCTGGCATGATATATTCAGAGTACTAAATGAGAAAAACATGCAGCCAAGAATACTATATCCAGCTAGGCTATCATTGAAAATAGAAGGAGAGATTAAAAGCTTCCAGGACAAACAAAAACTGAAAGAATTTGCAAATACCAAACCAGCTCTACAGGAAATATTGAAAGGGGTCCTCTAAGCAAAGAGAGACCCTAAAAGTAGTAGATCAGAAAGAAACAGAGACAATATACAATAACAGTCACCTTACAGGCAATACGATGGCACTAAATTCATATCTCTCAATACTTACCCTGAATGTGAATGGGCTAAATTCCCCAATCAAAAGACACAGGGTATCAGAATGGATAAAAAAACAAAACCCATCTATATGTGGCCTACAAGAAACTCATCTTAAACCCGAAGACACCTCCAGGTTTAAAGTGAGGGGGTGGAAAAGAATTTACCATGCTAATGGACATCAGAAGAGAGCAGGAGTGGCAATCCTTATATCAGA
Organism: Lutra lutra; assembly: GCF_902655055.1. NCBI lineage: Eukaryota > Metazoa > Chordata > Mammalia > Carnivora > Mustelidae > Lutra > Lutra lutra. Next base: position 158,348,943 of record NC_062282.1, on the reverse strand, counting down.
TCAATTAGATTTTAAGCCAAAGACTATAAGAAGAGATGAGGAAGGACACTATATCATACTCAAAGGAACTGTCCAACAAGAAGATCTAACAATTTTAAATATCTATGCCCCTAACGTGGGAGCAGCCAACTATATAAACCAATTAATAACAAAATCAAAGAAACACATCGACAATAATACAATAATAGTAGGGGATTTTAACACTCCCCTCACTGAAATGGACAGATCATCCAAGCAAAAGATCAACAAGGAAATCAAGGCCTTAAATGACACACTGGACCAGATGGACATCACAGATATATTCAGAACATTTCATCCCAAAGCAACAGAATACACATTCTTCTCTAGTGCACATGGAACATTCCCCAGAATAGATCACATTCTTGGTCCTAAATCAAGTCTCAACCGGTATCAAAAGATTGGGATCATTCCCTGCATATTTTCAGACCACAATGCTCTAAAGCTAGAACTCAATAACAAGAGGAAATTTGGAAAGAACCCAAATACATGGAGACTAAACAGCATCCTTCTAAAGAATGAATGGGTCAACCAGGAAATTAAAGAAGAATTGATAAAATTTATGGAAACAAATGATAATGAAAACACAACGGTTCAGAATCTGTGGGACACAACAAAGGCAGTCCTGAGAGGAAAATATATAGCGGTACAAGCCTTTCTCAAGAAACAAGAAAGGTCTCAGGTACACAACCTAACCCTACACCTAAAGGAGCTGGAGAAAGAACAAGAAAGAAACCCTAAACCCAGCAGGAGAAGAGAAATCATAAAGATCAGAGCAGAAATCAATGAAATAGAAACCAAAAAAACAATAGAACAAATCAACGAAACTAGGAGCTGGTTCTTTGAAAGAATTAATAAGATAGATAAACCCCTGGCCAGACTTATCAAAAAGAAAAGAGAAAGGACCCAAATAAATAAAATCATGAATGAAAGAGGAGAGATCACAACGAACACCAAAGAAATACAGACAATTATAATAACATATTATGAGCAACTCTACGCCAACAAATTTGACAATCTGGAAGAAATGGATGCATTCCTAGAGACAAATAAACTACCACAACTGAACCAGGAAGAAATAGAAAGCCTGAACAGACCCATAACCAGTAAGGAGATTGAAACAGTCATCAAAAATCTCCAAACAAACAAAAGCCCAGGGCCAGACGGCTTCCGGGGGAATTCTACCAAACATTTAAAGAAGAACTAATTCCTATTCTCCTGAAACTGTTCCAAAAAATAGAAATAGAAGGAAAACTTCCAAACTCATTTTATGAGGCCAGCATCACCTTGATCCCAAAACCAGAGAAGGATCCCAACAAAAAAGAGAACTACAGACCAATATCCTTGATGAACACAGATGCAAAAATTCTCGCCAAAATACTAGCCAATAGGATTCAACAGTACATTAAAAGGATTATTCACCACGACCAAGTGGGATTTATTCCAGGGCTGCAAGGTTGGTTCAACATCCGCAAATCAATCAATGTGATACAACACATTAATAAAAGAAAGAACAAGAACCATATGATACTCTCCATAGATGCTGAAAAAGCATTTGACAAAGTACAGCATCCCTTCCTGATCAAAACTCTTCAAAGACGGCACATACCTCAATATTATCAAAGCCATCTATGAAAAACCCACCGCAAATATCATTCTCAATGGAGAAAAACTGAAAGCTTTTCCGCTAAGGTCAGGAACACGGCAGGGATGTCCGTTATCACCACTACTATTCAACATAGTACTAGAAGTCCTAGCCTCAGCAATCAGACAACAAAAGGAAATTAAAGGCATCCAAATCGGCAAAGAAGAAGTCAAACTATCACTCTTTGCAGATGATATGATACTATATGTGGAAAACCCAAAAGACTCCACTCCCAAACTGCTAGAACTTGTGCAGGAATTCAGTAAAGTGTCAGGATATAAAATCAATGCACAGAAATCAGTTGCATTTCTCTACACCAACAACAAGACAGAAGAAAGAGAAATTAAAGTGTCCATCCCATTTACAATTGCACCCAAAACTATAAGATACCTAGGAATAAACCTAACCAAAGAGACTAAGAATCTATACTCAGAAAACTATAAAGTACTCATGAAAGAAATTGAGGAAGACACAAAGAATTGGAAAAATGTTCCATGCTCCTGGATTGGAAGAATAAATATTGTGAAAATGTCTATGCTACCTAAAGCAATCTACACATTTAATGCAATTCCTATCAAAGTACCATCCATTTTTTTTTCAAAGAAATGGAACAAATCATCCTAAAATTTATATGGAACCAGAAAAGACCTCGAATAGCCAAAGGAATATTGAAAAAGAAAGCCAAAGTTGGTGGCATCACAATTCCGGACTTCAAGCTCTATTACAAAGCTGTCATCATCAAGACAGCATGGTACTGGCACAAAAACAGACACATAGATCAATGGAACAGAATAGAGAGCCCAGAAATGGACCCTCAACTCTATGGTCACTCATCTTCGACAAAGCAGGAAAGAATGTCCAATGGAAAAAAGACAGCCTCTTCAATAAATGGTGTTGGGAAAATTGTACAGCCACATGCAGAAAAATGAAATTGGATCATTTCCTTATACCACACACGAAAATAGACTCAAAATGGATGAAGGATCTCAATGTGAGAAAGGAATCCATCAAAATCCTCGAGGAGAACAGAGGCAGCAACCTCTTCGACCTCAGCCGCAGCAACATCTTCTAGGAACATCACCAAAGGCAAGGGAAGCAAGGGCAAAAATGAACTTTTGGGATTTTATCAAGATCAAAAGTTTTTGCACAGCCAAGGAAACAGTGAACAAAACCAAAAGACAACTGACAGAATGGGAGAAGATATTTGCAAATGACATATCAGATAAAGGGCTAGTGTCCAAAATCTATAAAGAACTTATCAAACTCAACACCCAAAGAACAAAGAATCCAATCAAGAAATGGGCAGAGGACATGAACAGACATTTCTGCAAAGAAGACATCCAGATGGCCAACAGACACATGAAAAAGTGCTCCATATCACTCGGCATCAGGGAAATACAAATCAAAACCACCATGAGATATCATCTCACACCAGTCAGAATGGCTTAAATTAACAAGTCAGGAAATGACAGATGCTGGCGAGGATGCGGAGAAAGGGGAACCCTCCTACACTGTTGGTGGGAATGCAAGCTGGTGCAACCACTCTGGAAAACAGCATGGAGGTTCCTCAAAATGTTGAAAATAGAACTACCCTATGACCCTGCAATTGCACTGCTGGGTATTTACCCTAAAGATACAAACGTAGTGATCCGAAGGGGCACGTGCACCCGAATGTTTATAGCAGCAAGGTCTACAATAGCCAAACTATGGAAAGAACCTAGATGTCCATCTACAGACGAATGGATAAAGAAGATGTGGTATATATACACAATGGAATACTATGCAGCCATCAAAAGAAATGAAATCTTGCCATTTGCGACGACGTGGATGGAACTAGAGGGTATCATGCTTAGCGAAATAAGTCAATCGGAGAAAGACAACTATCATATGATCTCCCTGATATGAGGGAGAGGAGATGCAACATGGGGGGTTGAGGGGGTAGGAGAAGAGTAAATGAAACAAGATGGGATTGGGAGGGAGACAAACCATAAGTGACTCTTAATCTCACAAAACAAACTGAGGGTTGATGGGGGGAGGGGGTTGGGAGAGGGGGTGGGGTTATGGATATTGGGGAGGGTATGTGCTATGGTGAGTGTCGTGAAGTGTGTAAACCTGGCGATTTGCAGACCTGTACCCCTGGGGATAAAAATATATGTTTATAAAGCTGTAAAAAAAAAAGAAAAGAAAAGAAAAGAAAGGATGAATACCCAAGTTTTGTAGCAACATGGACGGGACTGGAAGAGATTATGCTGAGTGAAATAAGTCAAACAGAGAGAGTCAATTATCATATGGTTTCACTTATTTGTGGAGCATAACAAATAGCATGGAGGACAAGTGGAGATGGAGAGGAGAAGGGAGTTGAGGGAAATTGGAAGGGGAGGTGAACCATGAGAGACTATGGACTCTGAAAAACGATCTGAGAATTTTGAAGGGGTGGGGGGTTTGAGGTTGGGGGCACCAGGTGGTGGGTATTGTAGAGGGCACGGATTGCATAGAGGACTGGGTGTGGTGCAAAAATAATGAATATTGTTATGCCGAAAAAATAAAAATAAAAAAAAAAAGAAGACAAAAAAAAATGATTCAGGCTGGAAGTGAAAGGGATGCTATTATTCAATGTGCTGAAAGAAAAACTAACAAACATGCACTGCTGAAAGAAAAACAAACATGCACTGCTGAAAGAAAAACAAACAAACAAACAAACACCTTGCAACCAAGAATATAGTGCATGGCAAAATTATCCTTAAGAAAGTGAAGAAGAGGAGCACCTGGTTGGTTCAGTCAATTGTATATCCAACTCTTGATTTTGTGTCAGGTTGTGATCTTAGGGTCCTGATATCAAGCTCTGTCAGGCTCCACATCCAGCAGGAATTCTGCTTGAGCTTCTCCCTCTTCCATTCCTTCTGTCACTCTCCCTTGCTTCTGCTCTCTCTCTCACTCTCAATCTTGAATAAATAAATATTTTTTTAAAAAATGAAGTGAGGAAGAGACAAAGACTTTCCCAGAAAAACAAAACTTAAGGAAGTTCATTGTATGTAGACCTGGTTTATTATAATAAAGTCTAATAGACATTCTGTTTTTTTTCCTCCCTTAAATGATTGTTTATAGATTAGTATTCTATTTATTTGTTTTTAGTTTTTAAATGCTGCTTACTTTTTTTTGCTGCTTACTTTTTTAATTGAAATAAAATTGGCATACAATATTATTTTAGCTGAAGATATACCATATTAATTTGACAACTATATAAATTACAAAATGTCCAACACTGTAAGTATAGCTGTAGTCTGTAACCTTACAAAGTTATTATAATATTACTGACTATACTCCAGTTGCTGGACTCTTAATTCCTATGACATATTTAATTCCTAGCTGAAATTGGGTGCCTTTGAATCACATTAACCTACTTGACTTATCTCCCCATCCTCCATCACTTGATAACCCTCAATTTGTTCTCTGTATTAATGAGTTTATTTTTCTTGTTTTATTTATTTGTTCATTTGTTTTGTTTTCTAGATTCCACAAAGAAGTAAAATTATATGGTATTTTTCTTTCTTTGTTTGGTTTAGCATAATACCCTGTAGGTCCATCTAAATTGTCACAAATGACAAGATTGTGGTTTTTGTTGTTGTTATAGTTGTTTGTTTTTGTTTACAGCTGAGTAATATTTCATTGTGTATATGTGACTTATCCTTATTATTTCTCAAATTTTAATTTATTTAAATTAAATTCCAATTAGTTAACCAACAGTGCAATATTAATTCCAGTTGTAGAATTTAATGATTCATCACTTACATATATCTTCTGGTGTTCATCACAACAAGGGTCCACCTTAGTACCCATCAATTATTAAACCCATCCCATCCCATCCACCTCTACTGGAGTAGCCATCAGTTTGTTCTTTATAGTTAAGAGTTATTTCTTGGCTTACTCTCTTCCCTCCATGTTTGTTTCTTTTATTTCTTAAATTCCACCTATGAATGAAATTAATGATATTTGTATTTTCCTCAACTGACTTATTTCACTTAGCATAATTCTCTCTAGCTGCATCCACATCTCGTAAATAGCAAAATTTCATTATTTTTAATGGATGAGTAATAGTCCAGTGTGTGTGTGTGTGTGTGTGTGTGTGTGTGTGTGTGTGTGCATGTGCTCCACCTTTCCTTTATCCATTTATCAGCCGATGGACATTTTGCTTCTTTCCATAATATGCCTGTTGTTGATAATGCTGCTATAAACATCAGGGTGAATGTTTCCCTTGAATCACTCTTTCTTTTATCCTTTTGGTAGGGGCAGTCTCCATAGCTCAATGGTTAGACCACTGGTCTTGTATCCTTTGGGTAAATACCTGGTAGTGTAATTGCTGGATCATAGAGCAGTAATATGTTTTAATGTTTTGGGGGACCTCCATACTGCTGTCCAAAGTAGTTGCATCAGTCTGGATTCCCACCAAGAATAGAAAAATGTTCCCCTTACTCCTTGTCCTTGCCAAACCCATTGGTTTCCTGTGTTGTTAATATTAGCCATTCTGATGGGGGTGAGGTGATATCTCATGGCAGTTTTGATCTGTTTTTCCCTGATGTTGACTGATGTGGAGCATCTTTTCCTGTGTCTGTTGACCATCTCCATGATTTCTTTGGAAAAATATTTTTCATGTCTTCTGCCTATTTTTATATTCTGCCTATTTTTAAGTTAATTATTTAGTTTTGGGGTCTGAGTTGTTCTTAACATTTCTTTTATTAATATGATGTGCCACATTGTTTGATTTGCAAGTATGAACCACCCTAGGAGCCAGGGAATAATTCCCACTTGATTTCAGTGAATGATTCTTTTAATGTACTGTTGGCTTTGATTTGCTAACATTTTATTTTTAAAAATGTTTGCATTCATTTTTTAAAAGATTTTATTTATTTGTTTGTCAGAGAGAGAGAGAGAAAACACAAGCAGGCAGAGTGGCAGGCAGAGGCAGAGAGAGGAGCAGGCTCCCGGCTGAGCAAGGAGCCCGATGCAGGAATGGATTCCAGGACCCTGGGATCATGAGCCGAGCTGAAGGCAGCAGCCCAAACAACTGAGCCACCCAGGCATCCCAAAATTTTTGCATTCATTTTCATCAGGTATATTGGCCTACAGTTTCCTTTTTCTTAATGGAGTCCTTTTCTGTTATTGTTAATAAGGATAATGTTATAAACAATATGAATAATGTTAGCCTCAAATGATATTGTAAGTTTTCCTTCCTTTTCTATTTTTTTTGGAATAGTTTTAGAAGAATAGATGTTATCTCTTCTTTAAATGTTTGGCACAATTTACTTGCAAAGTCATGTGGTCCTGGACTTTGCTGGGACTTTTTTGGTTACTGAATTAATTATTATGGTTATTGGTGTGTTCTAGTTTTCTGTTTCTTCTTATTACAGTTTTGATATAATTTATCTTTCTAGAAATTTATCCATTTCTTGGAGGTGGTCCATTTTGTTGGAACATAATTTTTCATAAAATGATCTTATAATTATATTTCTGTGGTGTTGGTTATTATTTCTCCCCTCTTGCTTGTTACATCATTTATTTTTGGCTTTTCTCTTTTCTTTTTGATAAGTCTGGGTAGGGATTTATAAATTTTATGAACATTTCAAAGAACCAGCTTCTGGTTTCATTGATCTGTTTGTTTTATTATTTGATTATTTGTTTCTGTGTCATTTGTTTCTATTCAGATTTTTATTATTTCCTTACTTCTGCTGGCTTTAGTCTTCATTTGTTTGTCTTTTTCTTGCTTTTTAGATGTAAGGTTATGTTGTTCATTTCAGGTATTTCTTGTTTTTTTGCTAAGCCTGTATTGTTATTTACTTTTTTCTTGGATTGCTTTGTTGCATCCCAAAGGTTTTGGACCATTGCACATTTTCATTTTCATTTGTTTCTATGTATTTTTTATTTCCTCTTTGATTTCTAATTTGAAACTTTCATTGTGTAGTAGCATGTTGTTCAACTTCCATATATTTGTAGTCTTTCCAAATTTTTTCTTGTAGCTCACTTCAAGTCTAATAGCATTGTGGTCAGAAAAAACACGTGTTTTGGCCTCAATCTTTGTGTACATTTTGAGACCCGATTTGTAACCTAGTATGTGAGATTTTCTGGAGAATGCCCCATGTGCACTTGAAAAAAAAATGTCTATTCTGCTGCTTTGGGATGAAATATTCTGAATATATCTTTTATGTCCATCTGGTCCAATGTATCATTCATCAATTCCTTGTTGATTTTCTGCTTAAATGATCTGTGCATTGATGTAGTTGGAATGTTAATGTCACCTATTATTATTGTAATATCATTAGTTAGTTTCTGTATGCTTATTATTAATTGTTTTATATATCTGGGTTCTCCCATGCTGGGTGCAAATATTTACAGTTGTTACATCTTCTTGTTAGATAGTCCCCTTTATTATGACATAGTATCATTCTACATTTCCTGTTACAGTCCTTGGTTTAAAATCTTTTTTTTTTTTTTCTATGTATTGCTACTCTGGCTTTCATTTGATGGTCATTTGTATGATAAATATCTGTCCATTTTACCTTCAATCTTCAGATGACTTTTGCTCTAAAATTAGTCTCTTGTAGGTCACATTTAGATCTCTCTCTCTCTCAGTACATCCTATATCTTTGGATTGGAATATTAAGTCCATTTACAATCAGAGTAACTATTGATAGATATACACTTATTTTATTTTATTATTTGCTATGTCCTTTTTAATTTTTTTTCTTCTTCTTCCTGGAGATGTTTCTCTGTTCTATTCTTGCTTAGTCATTTTTGGTCTTTCCTTTCCACTCAAAGCATCCATTATAATATTTTATGCAGGGCTGTTTCAGTGGCCAACTCCTTCAGTTTTTGTCTGGAAACCTCTTTATCTCTCCTTGTATTCTGAATTGTACCCTTTTTGGATAGATTATTCTAGTCTGCAGATTATCGTCATTCAGCAGATTGATATATTATGCCACTCTCTTCTGGATTGCCAAATTTATGTTAAGAAATATCCAAATAGTCTTATTGTAATGTATTTTCTTGTAAATTAAGGACTTCTTTTAAGACTTCTTTATTGGCATATTTTGCAAGTTTAATGACAATATATCTTGATGTCAGTTTGATTTTGTTGATTTTGATGTGAATTCTTTGTACTTCCTGGATTTGGATGTCTGATTCCTTCTCTAGATTAGAGAATTTTTTGGCTATCATTTCCTCAAATAAATTTCCTGGCCCCTTTTCTCTTTCCTGCTTCCAGGACTCCTATGATATTAATGTTATTGTGTTTGATACTCACTCTGTTCCCTAAGTCAATTCTCATGTTGCATTATTCTTCTTTCTCTGTTTTGTTCAGCTTAGTTATTTTCCATTATTTTATCTTCTAAATCACTCACTTGTTCCTCTGCCTCTTCCATCCTTGTGTTCACTGCATCCTGTCAGTTTCAAATCTCAAGTTATTACATTTTTCATTTTTGACTGATTTATTTATATATCTTTAAATTATGTTTAGTTACCCACCATAGAGTACATCATTAGTTTTTGGTGTAGTGTTCAATGATCCATTAGTTATATATAACACCCAGTGCTCATCACTACATGTACACTCCTTAGCTCTTTAGCTCTACGCTAAGGGTCTTCTTGATGTCTCCATTCTTTTCCCAAGCCAAATAGCATCTTTATGATTGTTGTTTTAAATTATCCATGAAGCATATTACGTATATTTTTCTTTTATTAGATCCCTGGCTTTGACCATTTGTTTTTCTTTCTTTTAGGATGAAGTCCTCTGTCTTGACATTTTGTTATGTCTCTGCATTAGGAAAGCCTGTTATGTTTCTTGTTCCTGAAAGTAATGGCTTTATGAAGAAGCTATATAGAGTCTTGGGCCTGGTGTCTTGGGAAGGGTCTCTGATATGTACTAGGTACATTCTGCTGTGTTTTGACTGCTCTTTCCTTCAGGGAAGTTATCTATAAAAGTTCTCCTTGCCTGCAGTGGGCAGTGTCCTGTCCTTGAGTAGAGAGTTGTGAGTTTTAACAAGGTGTACTCTTGTTGGCTTGTGAAATGAGACCTGATGCTCCTTACACTAGAACTGATGACTTGCAAGACTCTATTTAAGAGACTAGGTGTGGGAGGGGTTTCTGCTGGTCTTCTGGGGAAGTAGTCTGCCTCCCTGGGACTGAGGCAAACTTCACTGTGAAGGGCAGTACTGGCAGAGTGCAAGGGTATGGGACCTGGTATAAGCACATTAGTCAGTCAGTGCTGACATTGTTGCACCAAGATGGATTTGCATTTATACTGTGATATAGGGGAAGGAGATATTCTCAGCTATATGTTTTGTTCCTAGAGCAGAGTCTCTATCGTTGCTGCTTTGAAGCAATGACCCCACATAGAGCAAACCACCCCCTCATGTATCTCAGGCAACTGCTCCAGATTGTTACCTACACGATGTCTGCCTGTGGGGCTGGTTACCTACCTTCTCTCCAGGAATAACGCAGAACTCTTCATGCTCTATCCCAGCCAAGTGTACTGTCTTTCAAAACTCTAGGCACTAGGGATGTGTTGTGGGCAGGAGTCTGTGCACATTCCTTGGGGAGGCTCTCATTGTGATGTGACTGAGGGAGGCTTGACCAGTAAGGGCAGTATTGCTAGAGTGCAGAGGTGTGGGTCTTTTTTTTTTTTTTTTTTTTAAGATTTTATTTATTTATTTGTCAGAGAGAGAGAGGGAGAGAGAGCAAGCACAGGCAGACAGAATGGCAGGCAGAGGCAGAGGGAGAAGCAGGCCCCCTGATGAGCAAGGAGCCCGATGTGGGACTCGATCCCAGGACGCTGGGGTCATGACCTGAGCCGAAGGCAGCTGCTTAACCAACTGAGCCACCCAGGCGTCCCGAGGTGTGGGTCTTTGAGTAAGTAGGCTATGCACCCAGCGTGAAGACCAAGTTGCCCTTTGCAGGTAGCTCTGCATTTATGCTGTTGGATGGGAGATGATGGCACCTGGTGTCTCCTTTGTCCCTTGAGAGGATTCCCCAGGAATGTTACTTCTCAGGGGTGTGCTCCAAGAAAGTGAATAATCTCTCCACTGTATGCCCTGGGTGTTCCTCAGATCCTGACACCTGTTCTTGGGTTGTTTACCTGTCTTCTCTCCAGGGGTAGGACAGAACCCTCAGGGCTCCATTCCAGCCAAGTTTGCTGACATTTACAATTCTAGAATTCAAATACTGCTGGCTGAAAAAACATGAAAATCAGCTTCTCTCATTTTCCAGCCAATGGCTTTGGGGGAACTGTTCTTCTTATGTATTTCCCTGTATGCTCCTCTCTCTCTTTCACCTTTCTCCATTAAAAGGGCTCCCTCTCTTCTGTAGTATCCATGATCCATTTCTCCCACAAACTTTTTATCTGCATTTCCTACCTTCCTAAACATGGCCTCTACTCTCCCTATAGTTGTGGACTTTATTCTATCAGTCCTCAGTTTTATTTCTTGGGTATTATTAATTATTTGGTAATTATCTGGTTGTGTGCAAAGGTTGAGACAAACATAGTGCCTTCCTACTGTACCACCGTCTTTGCTTCCTTAAGCCCACTGATTTTTTGAACTCCTGGAGTCAGGACTCACTAAATGTTAAAGTTCCTGGCATTAAGCCTTGTTGAGTTTTATTTTTTTTATTATTTTTAATCATTTTTAAAATTTATTTTCAACATAACAGTATTCATTGTTTTTGTACCACACCCAGTGCTCCATGCAATCCGTGCCCTCTCTAATACCCACCACCTGGTTCCCCCAACCTCCCACCCCCCACCTCTTCAAACCCTTCAGATTGTTTTTCAGAGTCCATAGTCTCTCCTTGTTGAGTTTTAAAACCAGAAATTGTGGGAACTTATATTCTCTGCATAATCCTCCATCCCAGAGGTTTTTGGTGTGGGGTCTTATTCTCTCAATCTCTGTGCTTGTGATGTTTCTTCTGTCTGTGGTTAGTCGGGCTTGGGTTTAGTTCACAACCATATCTCTTCCTCTTTTAATCTTTTGTATCTGGCCTTCTCTTTATGATTAACTTTCAATTATCTATTCTTCTAGTCTTTAGGTTGTTTTCAGAATTAGTTGCATGGGTTCAGGTGTTGTCTCATTGTGTCCATGGATACTCTACTAATCTGTCATCTTCCACCCAAACTTTCTCTAGGAATTGTTAAAATTGAAATAGAAACAGGCTTAAAAACACACACACAGTAATGTATGGAAGTTTTAGACTCACTGGTTAAGGTAAATCTGTAGAAAAATACATATTACTGCATTACTACAATGGTGGTGTGTAATTCATTTTTAAATTAATACAAAGTCAGTAGCAAATGTGTTAACAACAACAACTGAAATCCATGTTATTGGATACACAATAAAATATGTAATTTGTGATATCATTAACATAAAGTATGGAAGGGAGAATTGTAGAGTTTTTATTTGTAAGTAAAGTAAATTGCTACCAACTTAAAACAGATTGTTACAACTGTTTGCAGTGGCACTTAGTTTTCATTGTAACCATGAAGAAAACATCTTTAGAAAATAAACAAAAGAATAAGAAAAAAAAGTTTACCTTTACACAAATCAACAAGTAGGTTTTTTTTTACATTCTTTTTATATTAATTATTTTTATTAACATATAATGTATTATTTGCCCCAGGGCTATGAGTTCTAAAAGAAGACAGTGAGAAAGGAAAAGAGTAACAATCTAAAAGACAGGTAGCTAACACTTAACAAAATGATAATACCAATTTCATAATTATTAATAATTTCATTTAAATGATTTTCAATCAAATTGATTAAACTCTCCAATTAAAATAATGGCTGAATGTATGAAAGGGAAAAATGATACAACTTTATGCTCTCTGTAAGGCACACATAGGCTGAAAATAAAGGGATGCCAAAAGTTTTTTTTTTTTTTTTTTTGCAAATGATAACCAAATTAGACAAAGATATCTATACTTATTGGACAAGATAGACTTTTTGAAAAACTGACACATGAGATAAAGAAGGTCATTATTTAATGATGATTAGTTCATGAGGGCAGATATAAAATTATGAATATGTTTTCATTTAAAATAGGTGCATCTAATGGTATATAGAAAACATTGACAGACATAAAGGTAAAATAAATAACAAAACAAACAGTAGGAAAATTAAGTATCTAATTTTTAAAAATTATTTTCATTAACATATAATGTATTATTTGCCCCATGAGTACAAGTCTGTGAACCATCAGGTTTACACACTTTATAGCACTCATCATATCACATACCCTTCCCACTCACCATATCACATACCCTCACCAATGTCCATAACCCAAGCACCCTCTCCATACCACCCTCCCCCCAGAAACCCTCAGTTTGTTTTGTGAGATTAAGAGTCTCTTATGGTTTGTATAAGCAACAGAAAAATCAATGAGGAAACAGCAGATTTTAACACATTATAGAAAAAATAAACCTAACAGGTATACACAAGGCATTCTCCCAACAGCAAAGGAATACATATTTTTTACAAGTGCTCTTGGAACATTTTCAAGGATAGAACACATTTTAAGCCAAAAAAAAAGCTTTAAAAATATGAAAGGATTGAACTGATGCTAAGTATATTTTCCAGTCACATGTAATTGAACTAGATATTAATAAACAAGAAAATGTAAGAATTAAATAACACATTTATAAACAAGAATGAGTCAAAAAAGAAATCAAAATTGAAATTAGTAAATATCTTCAGACAAAAAAAAAAAAAAATGAAAACACAACACACCAAAGTTACATGATCAAAATAGCAGTACAGAGATGGAGATTTACAAGTCAAGTACAAACATTTACATTAAAAATATATTTAAATAACTTAACCTTTTACCTCAAAGGTTTAGAAAAGTAAAACAAAATTAACTCCAAGGTTCTAGCAGCAAGGGAATAATAAATATTAAAGAAGAAATGAACAAAAATGGAAACGGAAATACAATGGAAAAGATTAATGAAATTAAAGTTGACTTCTTGAAAAGATAAACAAAATTCTCAAGCCGTTAGTCAAACTAGCTATAAAAATAAGACTCAAGTTATAAAAATTAGAAGTAAAAGAGGAGAGACTACAACTGATACCACAGTGATACAAAGAACTTTAAGAGACTACTATGAACAATTTCATGCCAACCTATCAGATCATCTAAAAGAAATGGATGAATTTCTAGAAACATGAAATCTACCAAGAGTGAATCATGAAGAAATGGAAAATCTGCACAGACCAAAAATGACTAAAAACATTGACTCAATACCTTAAAAATTCCAAATAAAATAAAGCACAGAACCAGATGGCTTCACTGGGCAATTTTACCAAATACTTAAAGGAGAATTAACACCAATTCTTCTCAAACATTTTCAAGAAAATTAAAAAAAGAATGCCTCAAATTTTATTAAAAGCCCAACATTACTCATGTAACATAACCAAATAAAGACACCACAACAAAAGAAAACTACAGACTGATATCCTTGATTAATATAGATACAAAAATCAAGGAAGTTGGCAAGATGGTGAAGTAGGAGACCCTATTTCAACAGGTCCCCTGAATGGAGCTAAATATCTACCAGAATTCTCTGAACACCCATGAAATCAGCCTGAGATGTAAGATTATACACTTCTGGATCTCTACAGGGGCAGAAGATCCTCAGTGGAAAGGTACACTGGAGTGAGAACACTTTGACTGGTACTGGAGAGGATATCAGAAGGGGAAGGGAGGGGCACCTGGGTGGCTCAGTGGGCTAAGCCTCGGCCTTTGGCTCAGGTCATGATCCCAGGATCCTGGGATCAAGCCCCGAATTGGGCTCTCTGCTCAGCAGGGAGCCTGCTTCCCTCCCCCGCCCCGCCTACTTGTTATCACTATCTGTCAAATAAATAAATAAAATCTTAAAAAAAAAATTAAGAAGGGGAAGGGAGCCACCGGAAGTGACCCATTGGAAAGTAGTACCCCAATACAAAAGTGTCCTGTTCTTGAGGAGCAGCATTAACCTGGATTCTAGTTAACAACACTCAAAAAAAAAAAAAAAAAAACAAAAAAACATGAGTCTTAAGGGGCAGTTTGTGGAATCAGGCAACTGCAGACACGGATATAAGCCCACAATCCCAGGGCAGTCACAGCTGGTGCCCACCCATGTCTGAGAGAGCCCGACAGGGTCTCCGGTTGGTGGTCCCTATACCCACGGTTTTCTGCTGCTTACACCACCACTGAGACTGTGTGAACCCCTGCCCCTGCCCGAGATAGCCTGACTCAGACTCCTGCTTGAGGTCCCTGGACCTGCAGCCTTCCCAGACCTTCACTGCTGCCAAGTCATGATGTGGACCCCAGAGAGCAGTCCCCACACCAACATCACCTGGATAGGGATCCCCTGGACCAATATTGCTTGCAGTTTAAGGCAAGGGGGTGCAGAGACAAGTGGGGACTCTGGCAATCATGGAGACAGTGGCTGGGAGTGTACATCACCTGTGGGAGGCTGTGGTGTTCAGCAGAGTTGGGGGGGCAGTGTCTTTGTTTTGGACCATTCAGAGGGGAGCAGAGTGAGGCTTCTCTCTGAGGCTGAGAACTGGGTGAGGACAATTTTCTTTACACTGACCCTCTGAAAAGGCACAAAAAACAAACAAACAAAACAAAACAAAAACAAAAAAGCAAAGAACCAATAAAGAACAAAAGCCTCCAGAGAACAAAAACCCAAAAAGCCAGTTTCCACAGATAGATGGCAGGACAGCTCAGCCCAAGCCATACTGACTAAAAAACAGTGCGGCAGGCCCGTCCCCCAGAAGACAAGGCAAAAGAGCAAGAGGACAATAGCAGGGTCCCCATAAAACTGCAAAACCCGAACATCAGGGGAAAACAATATATTAAGCTCCCAGTATTGCCCCAAAACCTGTAGATTTCATAGATACAAATTTTGTTTAATTTGTTCTCACAATTGTTCTTTCATTTTTTAACATACTTATTACAGCTAGATGTATAATACAACATATTACATAATCACTATTTAACTTAAATTTTTTTCATACATATACTTGTTTCTTTTGCTTTTGCTTTATTTTTTTAATGTACATATAGATATAAGCTTCAAGGTAATCCTTTACCCTATTCAATACTACCACTATATATAAACCAATTTTAATTTCCCTTTATCTCTGGAAATTTGATATCAAGATACACCAAGGAGAACTGAAATAACCATCCTTGCCCACATCGAGGATTTATAACCACCTTCCCATCTTATTTTATGTCAGTGTTTCTATGTATTTGTTTTTGCTTTTGTACTATGTAAATCTTATTCTTGAGGTTCATCCTGGCTGGGTTTTTCTTTTTTACTTTTTTTTTTCTTTCTTCTCTTTTAGTTTTGTCAGTCTTTTTGTTCATTTTTGTTTACGTACTTTATACACCTTACTGTTTTTTAAAGCTTTTATTTATTTATTTTACACGGATCACAAGATTGCAGAGAGGCAGGCAGAGAGAGAGGAGGAAGTAGGATCCCTGCTGAGCAGAAAACCTGATGTGTGGCTTGATCCCAGGACCCTGGGATCATGACCTGAGCTGAAGGCAGAGGCTTTAACACACTGAACCACTCAGGTGCCCTATAATCTTACTGTTGGGCTCTTTTTGGCTATTTTGTTTTTTTTGTTTTTTTTGTTTTTTTTTCTTTTCTCCCCCTCTTTTCTCTCTCTCTCTCTCTTTTTTTTTTGTTTTTGTTTTTGTTTTTGTTTTGTTTTGGGCTTCCGATTGCTCTGAAACTTACCAGGGAGCACCTTGACTCTATCATGCTTGATATGTGCAGATAAACTTCCCCTCAACCACCTCTCATCAAAATGACTTTTAGAAAGAACACCCAATGAGGAAAAAATTCAAAGACTGTGCCCTCTTTCACATAACTACTAGACATGGACATAATCAGTATGCCAGAGAGGGAATTCAGGGTAACAAATATCCTGGCAATGGAGAAAACCATTAGTGACGGGGTGCCTGGGTGGCTCAGTGGGTTAAAGCCTCTGCCTTTGGCTCAGGTCATGATCCCAGGGTCCTGGGATTGAGCCCCACATCTGGTTCTCTGCTCAGCAGGGAACCTGCTTCCTTCTCTCTCTCTGCCTGCCACTCTGCCTACTTGTCATCTTTGTCTGTCAAATAAATAAATAAAATCTTAAAAAAAAAAAAAACATTAGTGACAACATAGAATCTTGAAAGGCAAAAGTGACAGCCAATCTGTCAGATGCTAAAAAATGCTATCGAAGGGAGGAGTCAAGATGGAGGAGAAGTAGCAGGCTGAGACTACTTCAGGTAGCAGGAGATCAGCTAGATAGGTTATCTAAAGATTGCAAACACCTACAAATCCAACGGGAGATTCAAGAGAAGAAGAACAGCAACTCTAGAAACAGAAAATCAACCACTTTCTGAAAGGTAGGACTGGTGGAGAAGTGAATCCAAAGAGACAGGAAGATAGACCGTGGGGGGAGGGGACAGCTCCTGGCAAGCGGTGGGGCAACGGAGCACAAAATCGAGACTTTAAAAAGTCTGTTCTGCCAAGGGACATCGCTCCAGAAGCTTAACCGGGGTGAAGCCCATGCAGGGTCAGCGTGGCCTCAGGTCCCACAGGGT
The DNA here is from genome assembly GCF_902655055.1 of Lutra lutra. Lineage (NCBI taxonomy): Eukaryota > Metazoa > Chordata > Mammalia > Carnivora > Mustelidae > Lutra > Lutra lutra. The sequence continues at coordinate 158,331,653 of NC_062282.1, read as the reverse complement.
CACAGAAGGATCGGGGGTGTCTGAGTGTCTCAGAGCTTACAGGTATTAGAAAAGAGAAGCCGGCTACAGAGACAGAGCCAAGGAGTGAGCTCTAAGCTCGGGGTTACCTTGAACTGGTCACAGGCTCGGTCAGCTATGAGCGCGGACGGAGGCCAGGGTGACGGGAGTAATTGGGCGCTGTTCTCTGAGGGCGCACTGAGGAGTGGGGCCCCGCGCTCTCCGCTCCTCTGGACAGGAGACCGGGAGGCTGCCATCTTCATTCCCGCCCTCGCGAACTCTACAGAAACCGCTGAGGGAACAAAACCTACTGAAAGCAAACCCGATCGGATTACTCAGACCAGCCCCTGGTAAGGGGGGTGCAACTCCGCCTGGGGCAAAAACGCTTGAGAATCACTACAACAGGCCCCTCCCCCAGAAGATCAACAAGAAACCCAGCAAGGACCAAGTTCACCTACCAAGGAGTGCAGTTTCAATACCAAGGAGAGCATCGGAATTCCAGAGGAGGAGAAAGCAAAGCATGGAACTCATGGCTTTCTCCCCATGATTCTTTAGCCTTGCAGTTAATTTAATTTTTTTTTTCTTTTTCAAATTTTTTTCTTCTTCTGCTAAATTCTTTTAACTTTACCCTTTTCTTAACTTTTTTTAACTAGTTTATCTAATTATATATATATATATTTTTCCTTTTTATATTTTTTCTTTTTTAATTGTTTCTTTTCTTTTTCTTCTGAAACTCTTTTTATCCCCTTTCTCCCCCCTCATGATTTGGGATCTCTTCTGATTTGGCTAAAGCATATTTTCCTGGGGTTGTTGCCACCCTTTTAGTATTTTACATGCTCCTTCATATACTCTTATCTGGACAAAATGACAAGGCAGAAAATTTTACCACAAAAAAAAAAAAAGAACAAGAGGAAGTACCAAAGGCTAGGGACATAATTAATACAGACATTGGTAATATGTCAGATCTAGAGTTCAGAATGACGATTCTCAAGGTTCTAGCCGGGCTCGAAAAAGGCATGGAAGATATTAGAGAAAACTTCTCGGGAGATATAAAAGCCCTTTCTGGAGAAATAAAAGAACAAAAATCTAACCAAATTGAAATCAAAAAAGCTATTAATGAGGTTCAATAAAAAATGGAGGCTCTCACTGCTAGGATAAATGAGGCAGAAGAAAGAATTAGCGATATAGAAGACCAAATGACAGAGAATAAAGAGGCTGAGCAAAAGAGGGACAAACAGTTACTGGACCACGAGGGGAGAATTCGAGAGATAAGTGACACCATAAGACGAAACAACATTAGAATAATTGGGATTCCAGAAGAAGAGGAAACAGAGAGGGGAGCAGAAGGTATCTTGGAGAGAATTATTGGAGAGAATTTCCCCAATACGGCAAAGGGAACAAGCATCAAAATCCAGGAGGTTCAGAGAACCCCCCTCAAGATCAATAAGAATAGGTCCACACCCCATCACCTAATAGTAAGATTGACAAGTCTTAGTGACAAAGAGGAAATCCTGAAAGCAGCTTGGGAAAAGAAGTCTGTAAAATACAATGGTAAAAATATTAGATGGGCAGCAGACTTATCCACAGAGACCTGGCAGGCCAGAAAGAGCTGGCATGATATATTCAGAGTACTAAACGAGAAAAACATGCAGCCACAAATACTATATCCAGCTAAGCTATCATTGAAAATAGAAGGAGAGATTAAAAGCTTCCAGGACAAACAAAAACTGAAAGAATTTTCAAATACCAAACCAGCTCTACAGGAAATATTGAAAGGGGTTCTCTAAAAGTAGTAGATCAGAAAGAAACAGAGATAATATACAATAATGGTCACCTTACAGGCAGTACAATGACACTAAATTCATATCTCTCAATAGTTACCCTGAATGTTAATGGGCTAAATGCCCCAATCAAAAGACACAGGGTATCAGAAGTGATAAAAAAAAAAAAAATCTATGTGTTACCTACAAGAAACTCATTTTAAACCCGAAGACACGTCCAGATTTAAAGTGAGGGGGTGGGAAAGAATTTACCATGCTAATGGACATCAGAAGAAAGCAGGAGTGGCAATCCTTATATCAGATCAATTAGATTTTAAGCCAAAGACTATGATAAGAGATGAGGAAGGACACTATAACATACTCAAAGGAACTGTCGAACAAGAAGATCTAACAATTTTAAATATCTGTGCCCCTAACGTGGGAGCAGCCAACTATATAAACCAATTAATAACAAAATCAAAGAAACACATCGACAATTATACAATAATACTAGGGGATTTTAACACTCCCCTCACTGAAATGGACAGATCATCCAAGCAAAAGATCAACAAGGAAATCAAGACCTTAAATGACACACAGGACCACATGGACATCACAGATATATTCAGAACATTTCATCCAAAAGCAACAGAATACACATTCTTCTCTAGTGCACATGGAACATTCTCCAGAATAGATCACATCCTTGGTCATAAATCAGGTCTCAACCGGTATCAAAGGATTGGGATCATTCCCTGCATAGTTTCAGACCACAATGCTCTGAAGCTAGAACTCAATCACAAGAGGAAATTTGGAAAAAACCCAAATTCATGGAGACTAAACAGCATCCTTCTAAAGAATGAATGGGTCAACCAGGAAATTAAAGATGAATTGAAAAAATTCATGGAAATAAATGATAATGAAAACACAACAGCTCAAACACTGTGGGACACAACGAAGGCAGTCCTGAGAGGGAAACATATAGTGGTACAAGCCTTCTCAAGAAACAAGAAAGGTCTCAGGTACACAACCTAACCCTATAACTAAAGGAGCTGGAGAAAGAACAAGAAAGAAACCCTAAACCCGGCAGGAGAAGAGAAATCATAAGACCAGAGCAGAAATCAATGGAATAGAAACCAAAAAAAAAAAAAAAAAAAAAAAAAAAACCAATAGAACAAATCAATGAAACTAGGAGCTGGTTCTTTGAAAGAATTAATAAGATTGATAAATTCCTGGCCAGGCTTATCAAAAAGAAAAGAGAAAGGACCCAAATAAATAAAATCATGAATGAAAGAGGAGAGATCAAAACGAACACCAAAGAAATACAGACAATTATAAGAACATACTATGAGCAACTCTACGCCAACAAATTTGACAATCTGGAAGAAATGGATGCATTCCTAGAGAATATAAACTACCATAACTGAACCAGGAAGAAATAGAAAGCCTGAACAGACCCATAACCAGTAAGGAGATTGAAACAGTCATCAAAAATCTCCAAACAAACAAAAGCCCAGGGCCAGACGGCTTCCGGGGGAATTCTACCAAACATTTAAAGAACTAATTCCTATTCTCCTGAAACTGTTCCCAAAAAATCGAAATAGAAGGAAAACTTCCAACTCATTTTATGAGGCCAGCATCACCTTGATCCCAAAACCAGACAAGGATCCCATCAAAAAAGAGAACTACAGACCAATATCCATGATGAACACAGATGCAAAATTCTCGCCAAAATACTAGCCAATAGGATTCAACAGTACATTAAAAGGATTATTCACCACGACCAAGTGGGATTTATTCCAGGGGTGTAAGGTTGGTTCAACATCTGCAAATCAATGTGATACAACACATTAATAAAAGAAAGAACAAGAACCATATGATACTCTCCATAGATGCTGAAAAAGCATTTGACAAAGTACAGCATCCCTTCCTGATCAAAACTATTCGAAGTGTAGGGATAGAGGGCACATACCTCAATATTATCAAAGCCATCTATGAAAAACCCACCGCAAATATCATTCTCAATGGAGAAAAACTGAAAGCTTTCCGCTAAGGTCAGGAACACAGCAGGGATGTCCTTTATCACCACTGCTATTCAACATAGTACTAGAAGTCCTAGCCTCAGCAATCAGACAACAAAAAGAAATTAAAGACATCCATGTCGGCAAAGAAGAAGTCAAACTATCACTCTTTGCAGATGATATGATAGGATATGTGGAAAACCCAAAAGACTCCACTCCAAAACTGCTAGAACTTGTACAGAAATTCAGTAAAGTGTCAGGATATAAAATCAATGCACAGAAATCAGTTGCATTTCTCTACACCAACAACAAGACAGCAGAAATAGAAATTAAGGAGTCAATCCCATTTACAATTGCACCCAAAACCATAAGATACCTAGGAATAAACCTAACCAAAGAGACTAAGAATCTATACTCAGAAAACTATAAAGTACTCATGAAAGAAATTGAGGAAGACACAAAGAAATGGAAAAAAATGTTCCATGCTCTTGGATTGGAAGAATAAATATAGTGGAAATGTCTATGCTACCTAAAGCAATCTACACATTTAATACAATTCCTATCAAAGTACCATCCAATTTTTTTTTTTCAACGAAATGGAACAAATAATCCTAAAATTTATATGGAACGAGAAAAGACCTCGAATATCCAAAGGAATATTGTAAAAGACAGCCAAAGTTGGTGGCATCACAATTCCGGACTTCAAGCTCTATTACAAAGCTGTCATCATCAAGACAGCATGGTACTGGCACAAAAACAGACACATAGCTCAATGGAACAGAATAAAGAGCCAGAAATAGACCCTCAACTCTATGGTCAACTCTCTTCGACAAAGCAGGAAAGAATGTCCAATGGAAAAAAAGACAGCTTCTTCAATAAATGGTGTTGGGAAAATTGGACGGCCACATGCAGAAAAATGAAATTGGATCATTTCCTTACACCACACATGAAAATAGACTCAAAGTGGATGAAGGACCTCAATGTGAGAAAGGAATCCATCAAAATCCTTGAGGAGAATACAGGCAGCAACCTCTTCGACCTCAGCTGCTGCAACATCTTCCTAGGAACATCGCAAAGGCAAGGGAAGCAAGGGCAAAAATGAACTATTGGGATTTCATCAAGATCAAAAGCTTTTGCACAGCAAAGGAAAGAGTGAACAAAACCAAAAGACAACTGACAGAATGGGAGAAGATATTTGCAAACGACATATCAGATAGAGGACTAGTGTCCAAAATCTATAAAGAACTTAGCAAACTCAACACCCAAAGAACAAATAATCCTATCAAGAAATGGGCAGAGGACATGAACAGACATTTCTGCAAAGAAGACATCCAGATGGCCAACAGACACATGAAAAAGTGCTCCATATCACTCGGCATCAGGGAAATACAAATCAAAACCACCATGAGATATCACCTCACACCAGTCAGAATGGCTAAAATTAACAAGTCAGGAAATGACAGAGGCTGGTGAGGATGCGGAGAAAGGGGAACCCTCCTACACTGTTGGTGGAATGCAAGCTGGTGCAACCACTCTGGAAAACAGCATGGAGGTTCCTCAAAATGTTGAAAATAGAACTACCCTATGACCCAGCAATTGCACTGCTGGGTATTTACCCTAAAGATACAAACGTAGTGATCCGAAGGGGCACGTGCACGGAATGTTTATAGCAGCAATGTCTACAATAGCCAAAGTATGGAAAGAACTAGATGTCCCATCAACAGATGAATGGATAAAGAAGATGTGGTATATATACACAATGGAATCCTATGCAGCCATCAAAAGAAATGAAATCTTGCCATTTGCAATGATGTGGACGGAACTAGAGGGTATCATGCTTAGCGAAGTAAGTCAATTGGAGAAAGACAACTATCATATGATCTCCCTGATATGAGGGATAGGAGATGCAACACGGGGGGTTAAGGGGTAGGAGAAGAGTAAATGAAACAAGATGGGATTGGGAGGGAGACAAACCATAAGTGACTCTTAATTTCACAAAACAAACTGAGGGTTGAGGGGGGAGGAGGGTTGGGAGAGGGCGGTGGTGTTATGGACATTGGGGAGGGTATGTGCTATGGTGAGTGCTGTGAAATGTTTAAACCTGGCGATTCACAGACCTGTTCCCCTGGGGATAAAAATATATTATATGTTTAAAAAAAATAAATAAATAAAATTTAAATTTAAAATTGAACTTTTGGGCTTTTATCAAGATCAAATGCTTTTGCACAGAAAAGGAAACAGTTAAGAAAACCAAAAGACATCTGACTGAATGAGAGATAATATTTGCAAATGACCCTTCAGATAAAGTGCTAGTCCCAAAATCTATAAAGAACTTAGCAAACTCAACACCCAAAGAACAAATAATCCAATCAAGAAATGGGCAGAGGACATGAACAGTCATTTCTGCAAAGAAGACATCCAGATGGCCAACAGACACATGAAAAAGTGCTCCATATCACTCGGCATCAGGGAATACAAATCAAAACCACCATGAGATATCACCTCACACCAGTCAGAATTGCTAAAATGAACAAGTCAGGAAATGACAGAGGCTGGTGAGGATGAGGAGAAAGGGGAACCCTCCTACACTGTTGGTGGGAATGCAAGCTGGTGCAACCACTCTGGAAAACAGCATGGAGGTTCCTCAAAATGTTTGAAAATAGAACTACCCTATGACCCAGCAATTGCACTGCTGGGTATTTACCCTAAAGATACAAACGTAGTGATCCGAAGGGGCACGTGCACCGAATGTTTATAGCAGCAATGTCTACAATAGCCAAAAGTATGGAAAGAACCTAGATGTCCATCACAGATGATTGGATAAAGAAGATGTGGTATATATACACAATGGAATACTATGCAGCCATCAAAAATGAAATCTTGCCATTTGCGGACGACGTGGATGGAACTAAAGGGTATCATGCTTAGCGAAATAAGTCAATCAGAGAAAAACAACTATTCATATGATCTCCCTGATATGAGGGAGAACAGATGCATCATGGGGGGTTAAGGTGGTAGGAGAAGAGTAAATGAAACAAGATGGGATTGGGAGGGAGACAAACCATAAGTGACTCTTTATCTCACAAAACAAATGAGGGTTGATGGGGGGGGGGGGGTTGGGGGGGGATTATGGACATTGGGGAGGGTATGTGCTATAGTGAGTGCTGTGAAGTGTGTAAACCTGGCGATTCACACACCTGTACCCCTGAATTAAAATTTATTATATGTTTATAAACAATAAAATTAATAAAAAAAGAATATTAAAAAAATGCTATCAATGAAATCCAATCTAAAATAATTACTCTAACAGCTAGGGTACTAAAGGCAGAAGATATAATTAGTGATCTCGGGGACAAAATGATAGAAGAAAAGGATCAGGAGGAGACATGGAACAAACAGTTTAGAAGCCATGAAATGAGAATTAGGGAAATAAATGTTGCCATGAAACATTCCAGTGTCAAAATTATTGGGATCCCTTAAGGGTTGGAGAAATAAAGAAGACTGGAAGATATAGTTGAACAAATACAGGATGGAAATTTCCCCAGTATGGAGAATGGAACAAGTATTCATGGCTTATAGGGCACTCCCCCCACCCCCGGTCAAGGAGTCTATAAAGACATCCAGAAACTAGATTGTGAAATTCACTAATCATAATTTCTGACAAGAGGTCTTAAGGGCAGCCAAGGGGACGATATTCCTTACCTACAGAGGAAGGACCATCAGAATAACATCAATTCTGTGCACAGAAATCTGGTAAGCCAGAAAGGGCTGGCAAGACATATTCAGGGCACTAAAAGAGAAGAACATGCAGCCAAGAATGCTTTATCCAGCAAGGCTGACATTCAAAATGGATTGAGAGTTAAGAACTTATAAGACCAGTAAAGTTTAAAAGAGTATGTGACCTCCAAGCTGGCACTACAAGAAATATTAAGGGGGATTATATAAAAGAAGAACCCAAGAGTTATATAGAATAGAAATTTATAGAGACAATCTGTAGAAACATGGACTTCACAGGCAACATGATGTCAATAAAAATTTCTCTTTCAATAATGACTCTCAATACGAATGGCCCAAATACTCCTGTAAAATGGTACAGGGTTGCAGACTGAATAAAATGACAGTACCCATTCCAATGCTGTCCACAAGACATGCATTTGGAACCTAAAGATATATCCAGATGAAAGTTAAGAGATGGAGAAGCATCTTCCACACCAATGGCCCTCAAAAGAAGGCTGAGGTGGTGATTCTCATATCAGATAAATTAGATTTTTAAGCTAAAGTCTGAAATCAGAGACACAGAAGAACACTGCATCATATCCACCAAAAAGATCTAACAATTATAAATATTTATGTCTCCGATATGGAAGCAGCCATATACATAAGCCAACTGTAAATCAAAATAAAGAGTCATATCAATATGAATACATTGAGAGTAGGGGATCATAACATGACACTCTCAACAATAGAGAGATCATCCAAGCAGAAAATCAACAAAGAAACAAGAGCTTTGAATGAAAAACTGGACCCAATGGACCTCACAGACATATACAGAACATTCTACCCTAACACAACAGAATACTCAGTCTTCTTGCTCAAGAAGCATGGAACTTTCTTCAGAATAGACCACATAGTAGGTCAAAAATCAGGGCTCTACTGATACCAATAGATTGAGATTATTTCCTGCATATTATCAGACCACAATACTTTAAAATTGAAACTCAGTCACAACAAAATAATATTTAGATAAACCAGGAAATCCAAGAAAAAATAAACAATTCATGGAGACCAAAGATAATGAAGACACATCGGTCCAAAACCTATGGGATATGGCAAAAGCAGTCCTAAGGGGGATATACATAGCCATCCAGACCTTACTCAAAAAATTTTAAAATATCCCAAATACACTGCTTCTCTAAATACCTTAAAGAATTGGAAAACCAACAACAAATTAAGCCAACCCCATGCACTAGAAGGGAAATAATTAAGATTAGAGCTGAGATCAAGGAGTCAGAAACTAGAGATACAGTAGAATACATCAACAAAACTAGCAGCTGTTACCTTGAGAGACTTAATAAGATCAATAAGCCACTGGCCAAACTAATCCAAAAGAAAAGGGAGAGGTCCCAAATTAAAAAAAAAAAATCATTAATGAAAGGGGAGAGATCATGACTAACACCATCGAAATAGAAACAATTATCTGAAATTATTGTCAACAGTTATATGCTAATAAGTTAAGCATCCTAAAAGAAATAGATGCACTGCTGGAAACCTAGAAACTTCCAAGACTGAAATAGGAAGAAATTGACAATCTGAATAGACTAATGTCTAGTAACAAGACTGAAGAAGTGAACAAAAACCTCCCAAAAAACAAGAGCCCAGGACCTGACAGATTTCCTGGGGAATTCTACCAAATATTCAAAGAAGAAATATCACTTATTCTCCTGAAGCTGTTTCAAAAAATAGAAACAGAGAGAAAAATTTGGGACACTTTCTATGAAGCCACATTACCTTGATCTCCAAACCAGCAAAGACCCCCATCAGAAAGGAAAATTTCAGACCAATATCCCTGATGAATATAGATGCCAAGATTCTCAACAAGATCCTAGATAATAGGATCCAATAGCACATTAAAAAGATTATCCACCATGACCATGTGGGATTTATCCCTGGGATGGGATTGTTCAACATTTGGAAATCAATCAATATGATAGAACAAATCAATAAGAGAAGAGAGAACCACATGATCCTCTCAGTTGATGAAGAAAAATCTTTGGACAAAATACAGCATACGTTCCTGCTTAAAACTCTTCAAAGTATAGGAATAAAGGGGACACTCCTCAATTTAATAAAATCCATCTATGAAAAACCCAAAGTGAATATCATCCTCAGTGGGGAAAAGCTCACAGCCTTCCCTTTGAGATCAAGATCACAAGGATGCCCATTTTTGTCACTGTTGTTCAGCATAGTACTAGAAGTCCTAGCAACAGCAATCAGACAACAAAGAGAAATAAAAGGTATTGAAATTGGCAAAAAAAGAAGTCAAAGTCTCTCTATATGCTGATGACATGATTTTATGTTGAAAACAAAAAGGTTCCACCCCAAACTACTAGAACTCATACAGCAATTCAGTAATATGGCATGATTCAAAATCAATGCACAGAAATCAGTTGCATTCTTGTACAGTAACAATGAAATTACACAATTCCATTTACTATAGCAAGAAGAACCATAAGATACCTTTGAATAAACCTAACCAAAGAGGCAAAGGATCTGTACTCAAGGATCTACAGAACGCTCATGAAAAATTTTGAAAAAAAAAAATCACAAAAAGATGGAAGACCATTCCATGCTCATGGATAGGAAGAATAAACATTGTTAAAATGTCTATACTACCCAGAGAAATCTATACTTTGAATGCCATTCCAATCAAAATTCCACTGGCATTTTTCAAAGAGCTGGAACAAACAATCCTAAAATTTGTATGTAATTAGAAGAGATCCTGAATTGCTAAGGAAATGTTAAAAAAGAAAAAGCAAAACTGGAGGTGTCACCTTGTCTGATTTCAAGCTTTACTACAAGGCTGTGATCACCAAGACTGCATGGTACTGTCACAAAAACAGTCATATAGACCAGTGGAACTGAGTAGAGAGCCCAGATATGGACCCTCAACTCTATGGTCAAATAATTTTTGACAAAGCAGGAAAAAATATACAGTGGAAAAAAAGTCTCTTCTATAAATGGTTCTGGGAAAACTGGACAGCTATGTATAGAAGAATGAAACTCGACCATTCTCTTACACAATATACAAAGATAAACTCAAAATTGATAAAAGACCAAAACATAAGGCAGGAAGCCATCAGAATCCTAGAGGAGAACATAGTCAGTAACTTCTTTGACATCAGCCACAGCAAATTCTTTGAAGACATGTCTCCAAAGGCAAAGGAAACAAAAGCAAAAATGATCTTTTGGGACTTCATCAAGATCAAAAGCTTCTGCACAGCAAAGGAAACAGTCAACAAAACAAAGAGGTAATCCAAGGAATGGGAGAAAATATTCACAAATGACAATACAGAGAAAGGTATGATGTCCAAGATCTATAAAGAACTCCTTAAATGCAACACACACACAAAAACAAATAATCACATCAAAAATGGGCAGAAGACATGAACAGACACTTCTCCAAAGGAGACATACAACTGGCTAACAGACACATGAAAAAATGTTCATCATCATTTGCCATCAGGGAGATTAAATCAAAACCACATTAAGATACCACCTTACACCAGTTAGAATGGCCAAAATTAATAAGACAGGAAATAACATGTGTTGGAGAGGATGTGGAGAACGGGGAACCGTCTTAGACTGTTGGTGGGAATGCAAGTTGGTGCAGCCACTTTGGAGAACAGTGTGGAGATTGCTCAAGAAATTAAAAATAGAGCTTCCCTATGACCCTGCAATTGCATTACTGGGTATTTACCCCAAAGATACAGTTGTAGTGAAAGGAAGGGACATCTTTACCCCAATGATCATAGCAGCAATGGCCACAGTCACCAAACTGTGGAAAGAGCGAAGATTGCCTTCAATGGATGAATGGATAAAGACAATTGGTCCATATATTCTATGGAGTATTTTGCCCCATCAGAAAGGATGAATACTCAACTTTTATATCAACCGGGGGGGACTGGAAGAGATTATGCTAAATGAAATAAGTCAAGCAGAAGAGTCAATTATCATATGTTTTTGCTTAGTTTGGAGTGTGAGGAATAACACAGGAGACCTTAGGAGAAGGAGAGGAGAAGTGAGTTGGGAGAAATAAGAGGGTCAGACAAACCATGAAATACTGTGGATTCTGAGAAACAAACAGGGTTTTGGAGTGGAGGTGGTGGGAGGTTGGGTGAGCTTGGTGGTGGGTATTATGGAGGGCATGTATTGCATGGAGCACTAGCTGTGGTGCATAAACAATAAATTCTGGAACACTGAAAAGAAGAAAAAGAGATGGAACTTAAAAAAAATCAAATATAAAATACATAGAAATAAATGTAACCAAGAAGATGAAAGGCTTATGCACTGAAACTATACATCAATGATAGAATTTAGAAGAAGAAACAAATAAATGAGAAATTGTTCATGTTTATGAATTTGAAGAAAGATATTATATTAATGTCCATATTACCCAAAGCAATTCATATAGTGAATGTAATTTCTCTCAGAATCTTAATGAATTATTTTTTGCAAAAGTAGAAAAAAATGCTAAAATTTGTATGGAGTCACAAAAGACACTGAATAACAACAAGCAATCTTAAGAAGAAGAATAAAACTAAACAAATTTTCTGCTTTTGCAATATATTACAAAACTAGAGTAAATTAAAATTACAGTATGGTGCTGGCAAAAAAAGTAAATAAAACAACCCAAACTGAATAAACAATCAAGAAAAAAACCAGACATATAGATCAATGAAACAGAATAGAGCTCTTAAATATACACAAACACACACAGTCATCTGATCTTTGACTAGAATGCCTAGAGTACAAAATGTAGAAATAAAGTATTTTCAATAAATGATATTGAAAAACCAGAAAAGAGTGAAATTAGATCCTTATCTCATATCATCCACAAAACCCAACTCTAAATGTATTAAAATTTTATTTTATGACCCAAATTTATGAAATCCCTAGAAGAAAACATAAGGAAAATCTTCATAACACTTTTCTTGGATATTATGTCTCATGTATGACTAAAGCAAAATACATAAATAGACACAAATCAATATGTAAATAAATACATAAATAATTACATAAATAATAATAGACAAGTAAGATCACTTCAAGTAACAGCTTCTGCACCAAAAAGAAAAAAAAAAAAAATCAACAGAGTAAAGGGCAAGCTACAGACTGGGAGAAAATATGTTCAAATGATATATCTGATGAGACATTAGTATCCAAATATATAAAACACTCTTACATTCCACATAAAATCCCCCACAAATAACCCAATTAAAAATAGCCATGGGATGGGGGCGCCTGGGTGGCTCAGTGGTTAAAGCCTCTGCCTTTGGCTCAGGTCATGATCTCAGAGTCCTGGGATTGAGTCCCGCATCCGGCTCTGCTCAGTGGGGAGCCTGCCTCCTCCTCCTGTCTCTCTCTGCCTGCTTCTCTGCCTACTTCTGATCTGTCTGTCAAAAAAAATTTTTTTTAAAAGATTTTATTTATTTATTTGAGAGAGAGACAGTGAGAGAGAGCATGAGAGAGGAGAAGGTCAGAGGGAGAAGCAGACTCCCCATGGATCTGGGAGCCCGATGTGGGACTCGATCCCCGGACCCCGGGATCATGACCTGAGCCGAAGGCAGTCCTCCAACCAACTGAGCCACCCAGGCGTCCCCCCCCAAAAAAAAAAAAATCTTAAAAAAAAAAAGCCATGGGATGAAACAAACATTTCTCCAAGAAGACATAGTAGCAATTATAAAGAGATGCTCAACATCCCTAATCACCAGGGAAATGCAAATCAAACCCACAAGATATGACCTCATCCCCATTAAGGTGGCCAGTATCCAAAATAGCAACAGAAAATAATATCTTGGTGACGAATTGAATAAGTTGAAACCCTTGTACACTGTTAGGTTTAATGCAAAATGTTGTAGTTTTCACATAAAACATTACGGAAGTTCCTCAAAATAATTAAAAATAAAAGAACTCCCATATGATTACTCATCCCACTTCTGGGTACTTACCCAAAAAAACATGACATAGAGTCTTATAGAAAGATATGAACTCTCATAATCATGGGAAGTGGCATTATTCAAGGCAGCTAAGAAATGGAAAGATCCTAAATGTCCCTCAGCCAATGAATAGAAAAATAGAGTATGGCATATATATACGTTAGAATATTAAACAGTTTTAAATACTCGGGAAATTCTTTTGTTATGACAATGTGCATGAACCTGGAGGACATACACTATGTGAAATAAGCCACTAACAGAAGAACAAATTATTTTAAATTGCATTTATATTCAGTATCTAAAATTGTCAAACTCATGGAAACAAGTAGTAGAATTGTGGTTGTCAGTGACTGACAACTACAGGGAATACAGATGCTCTTCAATAGATACGAAGTTTCAGTTACACAAGATGAATTAGGTATCTGTTATGCAACAGTGTGGCTAAAGTTAACAATACTGTATTTTGCAGTTAGAAATTTGTTGAGGGTGTTTGGGTGGCTCAGTGGTTTAAAGCCTCTGCCTTTGGCTCGGTTCATGATCTAAGGGTCCTGGGATCCAGCCAGCATCTGCCTCTCTGCTCAGCAGGGAGCCTGCTTCCCTTCCTCTTTCTCTGCCTGCCTCTCTGCTTAGTTGTGATCTTTGGCAGATAAATAAATAAAATCTTATAAAAAGAAGAAATTTGTTGAGAGTGTAGATCTTATTATATATTTTACTATAATAAAAGAGACCTTCTTGAGAGGGTGAAAAGACAGTTACAGACTGCTAGGCAATATGTCTAAACTACCTATCTGACCATGGACTATAGGAAAGCATATAATAGACATTTAATTCAAAGTAATAGTGTAATTAGAAAATAAAAAAAATGAGCAGGTATTTTAATGAAAAATAACCCATTGGATGGAGCCCTGGGTGTTATATGTAAATCATGAATCTTGAGCACTCCATCAAAAACTAATGATGGACTGTATGGTACTAACAGAACAACAACAACAACAACAAAAAGATACATATATGCAAGCAAACACAGGAAAACATGTTTAACATCATTAGCCGTTACAGAAATGCAAATTAAAATCACAAGGTATCACTGTACACCTATCAGACGGACTAATAGAAACAATAGTTACAACAAAAGCTGGAGAGCTTGCAGAGAATTCAGGTATCACATACATTGGTTTAGGGAATGCAAGATGATAATAGCGATTCTGAAAATCTCACAATTTCACTGTTTTGGATATATCATCTCATAATTGCACTCCTGAGCACATATCCTAGAGGGTAAGTACTTATGTACACACACACACACACACACACACACACACACACACCAGAAAAACAACCCCCCCCCCCAAAAAAAAACCTATATATACTTACAGTGAATTTAGTCATAATGGCCAAAACTAGAGATAAACTAAATATCCTTCAACAGGTGAATAGTTAAAAAAAGTGTAATACAACCCCAGCATGAAATATTACTTAGCAATAAAAGTAAATGAGAGATATATTGCACAACTTGCATATATCTCATATATATTCAGAAATTATACTGAAAGAAGCAAGATAAATGTCAGAGGGTCAACATTATATATTAACCAAGGAATATAAGATTATCAAAATAACAAAACTACAGAAATGGAGAGCACATTTGTGGTCGGGGCTAAGGAAAGGTATAAGAAATGAGACCGTTGTTACTGTAAATAAATAGTACAAGGGATCACTGTGATGGAATCATTCTGCATCTTGCCAGTATTAGTGGTGACACGGAATCACACATGTGAGAAAATTGCATAAAAAATGGGTGAAATTTGAATAAGATCAGCAGTTCACACCAATTCCTGACTGTAATTGGGAGAAATTGTGTGAAGCATAGAAGGGATAATTCTATGCTTATTTCTCATAACTGCATGTAAATCTACCTGTTAAAACTTAAAGTTAAAAAAGTAGTTGAGAGCTACACATATTACTGTGGTGTTTTCAGGAGAGGGAGAGTCAAAATTTGATTGATTTTTTAAATTGGCTGATATTGACATAAATTAGTGAAAATGTAAGAAGGAAAGAAGAAAAACAAAAAGGAGAAAGGGAGAGAGCGAGGGAGGAAAAAACAGAACAAAACAAATTCCTATTTAGGATAATTCCAAATAATTTATGTAGATACTCCACGCCTCAAGAAGGTTAAGATTAACCTTCCTCCTACCTTGAGCGTAAGCTGCACTCATTGTCTTGCTTCCAAAAAGCAGGGCATATAAAAAGGGAGGGGGGTTAACTTTACCCTAGAGAAATCCGGCAAACAGTACCTCAGCCAAGTGGTCAGGATTAACATCATCAGAGATAAGTCATGTAGTTATTATGTACCCCTACAAGACTTGATAATAAGGGCACTTTATCTCTGCAATCTTCTTCCCCAAAACTATAACCTTAGTCTAATGAGGAGAAAAAAAACTCAGACAAAACATTTGGGGATATTCAATATCCTATTAGTGCTCCTCAAAATTGTCAAGGTCATTGAAAACAAAGCCTGAATGTCTTTCACATCCCAGAGGGGTCTAAGGAGATGTGCTGGTCAATGTGATCTTTCAAAAAGCAATCTGAAAGAAGAGAAGGACATTAGGCAAAATGAGTGAAATATGAATAAAATATAGAATAATTTAATGTACAGATATTGGTTTTTAGTTTTATGAAAGAACCAATGTTCATTCCATAATAATGTATGATGTTAGCAATAGAGAAAACTGAATGAAGGATTTATGGAAACTTTGTATATTTGTCAACTGCTCCATAAATCTGGACTGTTCAAAAACTACATTTATTTTAAAATATTACTAACATTTAAAAAAATATCTAGTCTGATGAAACAGTTTGATATTTTTTGAATTAGGGATAAACTTAATAAAGGGGAAAACTTAATAAAATGGAGTCTTATAGGATCTGATGACCAAAAGTACATGATTGGAGCTCAATGTGGCCATTATTAGCAACAGCAAAAGAGACTGTAGAGTGAAGAAAGAGAGAATGATGGTGTGGAAAAGAAATAAATTTCTCCAAATGCAAAATATCTTCACTTTTCTTTTAATTCTTCAAGGCCCTTGCTGAGTCTGGCTTCAATAATGTGGCCAGTTAAACACGTTTCTCATTCTAATACCAGTAGTTTGTTTCACACTGCTGTGTTTTTCAGCAGCCTCTTCCTCAGCCTGTCCAGTTGTGAGCAGGGCTGAGATCTGCTCAGCCCTGGGAGTGCAGTGGTTTACTGCCTATGTCATATTCCCTGCCCCTATACTTCTTGTACATCTTGACATTCCTCTATGTTCCAACAGCATTCCTCATCCAGAAGCTTCTGTATCCAGAAGAAATATGGATGACTATTTTCCCCATAAAAGCCATGTCAGTCCATTTGCCTTGATGTTATATACAGCTATTATGCTACAATTTCCATCATTCCTTATTTTATTTATTCCTACTGTCTTTTAAGACCCAACTCAGATGTTACTAGTCCCATGATACCATTTGGCCTCTCACCAATCTTTCATCTAGAAAAAAGAATCCCTTTGTCTGTTGGTTGCTGTAGATATCTACCTACTTTTATTACAGTACCTATCTTCCATACCATAATCTCTTTCTTCATAAATCAGTTCCCTCACTTTAAAAAGCTTTAGTGAATTTATTTTTTTCCATTTTGAATTCCCAGATATAATATAGTGTTTGTTGGTTTTAGTGAAATTTAATTTAATTTAATTGGTAGTGTTAAGTCAGTGCCTATGAAGAATAAGTTAATCTACCAGAATAAGAAACAAAAGGAACACTATGGCAAAACCCCAGGATTTTCATAGCTTAACATCTTCTTTTTGGCTGTTAGAAAGTGTGAAAAATCAGTAACAGGACAATGTAGATAATAAGCCAAAAGAGATATGTCAAAATTACCTAGGAAAAATATGTTGATATACACTGTAGACATAAAAGAGTATTCTGATGAGGTTAAACTTACATCTGTCCTTGAAGAAAAGGGAAAATTTAGCTAAAAAGATAAAGTAAAGGGGATAATTGTGGACATGGGATATTGGCATAGAGCGTGAATTCTGGGAATACAAAGGATGGGCAAATAGAGATCTTAGAATAACTTGCTTAGTGGTTGCATGAGATTAATGCTAAAAGGCAAAGAAAATTCTAAATTGGACCTCTGGGAAAATGAGGTGCTGACAAAAAAAAAATCAGAGCATGCACTAGTAGTAGTTTTGAAAAACCCTGATTATATTTGATGGGCCTCCAATGAAGTTGCAATCTGGTCTGACCAGGCATTCCATACTAAACCCCATGACATTGGGGAATTAGGAAGATCTCAGCCCTGCTCACAACTGGACAGGCTGAGGAAAAACAGCCTATCAAGACCTACTCAGTCACCTGTTTTGTTTTTTTCTTACTGAAATTGTTTATGTTTTCGTTAACAGTATATTCAGCACTATTGGCAGCAGGAATTTTGAGTATTTTATACTTTCTAAGAATTTCATTGACAGAAAAGAAATTACAAGGTAAGCATCTTGATAAAGGAAGAAACCAGTTTCCCAGATTGTGAAATTCTGTTTATGCTAACTATATATTTATTTGTCAATAGTACTTGTAAGGTTCAATCTTGGTAAATATATAATTTACCCAGGAGTAGGACAGTGTTATTTGACTGTGACCTAGTTCTTCCTGTATATCATTTATCAAGTAGACATAATTAACACTCTTCTCTTTATTCCAACAACATAAAATGCTGGGAAATTCTTTGAAGCCCATAAGTGATCATAAGTCAAAATAAACTAATACCTTTTGGTAGAAAAATGATTGTTAAAAGAATCTAATCTGGTCCAGACACAAAATCCAGTGTTCAAAGGCTGGATTCTAGCCCTAAGCTGATAATGCATTTTACTCATATTTTCACTGAAAGCAACATAGTTTTTTTTTTTAATTGCAAAAAATATTTCGGAAGAACTCACTACATACGGTGACAGCATTCCAAAATCAAATTTCATGAAACTGTACACCACCATTTCTTTGTACAATAAGTGAGAAAAATCTGCAATATAGAAGAATAG